>NW_026592710.1:1292285-1355619 GCF_907164565.1 Psammomys obesus | reverse complement strand
TGAGGGAGTGTGGCCTGTGCATGGCACGGCCTCCGGGATGAGGGAGTATGGCCTGTGGGAGGCCTCCAGGATGAGGGAGTGTGGCCTGTGCATGGCACAGCTTCCGGGATGAGGGAGTGTGGCCTGTGCTCGGCCTCTGGGATGAGGGAGTGTGGCCTGTGAGCGGCCTCCAGGATGAGGGAGTGTGGCCTGTGCGAGGCCTCCAGGATGAGGGAGTGTGGCCTGTGCGAGGCCTCCGGGATGAGGGAGTGTGGCCTGTGCATGGCACAGCCTCCGGGATGAGGGAGTGTGGCCTGTGCTCGGCCTCCGGGATGAGGGAGTGTGGCCTGTGAGCGGCACAGCCTCCGGGATGAGGGAGTGTGGCCTGTGAGCCAGGATGAGTGAGTGGGGCCTGTGCACGGCCTCCAGGCATGGAGAGGAAGGGAACTCCCTGGACACCTCCACTCTGAAGGGAGCCAGACACAAAGGATCTCAGAGCCTTTGCTCCTGTCCAGGTGAGTCTAGAGGGAGAGTGGAGACTACAGCTGCCAAAAGCCAGGCAGGGCTGTGGACCATGCTACAGTTAAAGCTTAAGCGGACCTGGTTCAGTACCCAGCACTCACGTGGTAGCTCACAACCATCTGGAACTCCAGTTTCCAGGGGATCCAATGCCCTTTTTATCCCCTAGTGTATCTTTCTTCGGATTTTGTTATGGCATAACATTTAACTTTACCTTTTAGCAATAGCTAAATGTAATTTATACATTCACTTTATAGCCTGATTACAGCCCCCTTCTCCTCCTGGTCCCACCCTCTTTTCCCTGTCCCCCTACCCTTCTCTCCAACCCACCCCAGAACATCAAGTCACCTGAGGACTGAGCTCATCCTCATCCACTGAGCCCAGGCAAGGCAGCTCCATCAGGAGGACATGACCAAAAAGCAGGCAACAGAGTCCATGTCATAGACAGTGCCCACTCAGCCTCCAGATGCTAGGCACAAATATGCTGCACACAGATACCACAGGCAAGACAATCATGCACATAGAACAAAATAAATAAATCTTTTTAAAATTTCCTAGTCTTCTCCTCTCTCTCTCTCTCTCTCTCTCTCTCTCTCTCTCTCTCTCTGTGTGTGTGTGTGTGTGTGTGTGTGTGTGTGTGTGTG
Source organism: Psammomys obesus (assembly GCF_907164565.1). Classification (NCBI taxonomy): domain Eukaryota; kingdom Metazoa; phylum Chordata; class Mammalia; order Rodentia; family Muridae; genus Psammomys; species Psammomys obesus. The sequence continues at coordinate 1,354,477 of NW_026592710.1, read as the reverse complement.
TGTGTGTGTGTTTAGGTTGATAGTTAGGCTGTTAGTATGCCCTTAATAATTCATATAAATATATACACCCAAATATTATTCCTTGTTAATCGGGATTTAAACTTGGTCTTGCCATTCTGGATTGCTAGGTGCACCCCCTCTACCAAGAGCCACACCAAGGAAGGAGGGTCCCAGAAGGACAGGCTGAGCTGGGTGGGCTACCCGGGGTGAGACCGGTGGGTACATTGGCAGCTCCTTACCACCAGGGGGATCTGGGCACTGAGGCTTCCTGGGTGCTCACCACAGCCCCCAGACCTGGGCCAGGGTAGAAGAGGCTGGGGCCCTGCTCTGAACTGTCCCTCTTCCTGAGCGTCCTCCTGGAGCCTAGAGTTCAGCACCTGTGTTGGACACACAGAGCGAGAGAGCGCCCCGAAGCCTGGGTGACCTGGGCACGCGAGGTGAGGCTCCAAAGACAGACATGCTCCAAGACAGCTTTTAGATCCCCCAAAAGCCAAGGCGCCACCCATCACAGCCTGACCACACCTATGCCTGCCTGACACTTCCTTCGGGCAGTGCTGGTGGGCTCTGGCAGCACTGAGCCCACACTCCACCTGACACCCCTTCTCCAACCTCCAGCTAGCAAGAGGAGACCTCAGCTCCACATGGGAGAGGGATGAGCGTGCAGGCTGGGAGAACAGGCTGACAGGCAGCGTTGGCCTGCTGGGACTGGGTGAAGAGTACGGCCTTGGGCAGCCCCAGGTGACTGCTCTTCACCCACTGAGTCCACGAGAAGAGAGAGGATGGGAACATGAGAGGCACAAAGACAGGAGGCTTTGGGTGCCAGAAGCTTCGGGCAGACAGGGTCCCCAGCTCCAGGGCAGCAGTGACCAAGGGCAGATGGCGTTCCTCAGGTCAGACTCCACAGCCCCGCCTAGAGCTTATCACAGAAGAGCTGCTCTGGGTGCTGGGGGAGGGAAAAGCAGGAGGCCTCTTGACTTGACACCAGGCTGTGAGATCTCTGGTAACAATCAGGATTTGGGGGGTGGAGGTTTTAGGGTTCTGGAACCAGTCCAAAGGCAACCCCCCTTCCTGGTATATGGCCTTGAGCACAGTACTGAACACCTCGCCCCTAACTCCGGTGTAGGACTGCTGTCAGCTAGGTGGCACCCCTGGCTGGGTCATCCTGCCTGGCCGCAGGGCTTGAGGCTTTGGGGCTGGCTGACACAGATGGACAGCCTGTGACCATGACAGTGGAGCTGGGCTAGGCACGGCTGAGATACAGTGGGTGCTACGGGGATAAAGGGAAAGCTCTGTGTGTCCACGACCCTGGGGTCTGTGCCTCTAGGGATACACACGGCTCTGCAGACCCTTGGTTTTGGAGGTGGGGATCCGAGCACAGCAGGGGCTCACAGCTTCACGGCAGCAGAAGGCGGGCCGGGGTGCTGCTGCTGGCTCCCACCCACAGGGAGCCTGCTGCAGCTGCCGGCTGAGCCCTGAGCCGGTGGTTACAGGCTTTGCTGTGGGTTTTCTCCCTCCCGACTTTTGATATTTTGGGGCCCACTTTTATATTTTAATGCATGTTTTTATGGAAATATTTATGGTGCACATGTAGCACATAAAACAGCATTGTAAAGCCGTTGTGCCCCAATGCTGCTGAAATAAATGATGTTGTTAGTGTTATGATTTCACAGGGTCCTATCTGGCCTTAATGAGAACGGTCTGGGCTTGCAAGCTGCCATCCCAGGAGCTCCGCCGCTGTCTGCAAGACCCCGGCCGCCTGCAGAAACGCTCTCTGTCAGAGGGAGGGGCTGGCCCAGGAGCCGAGGATCTGACAAGGGGCTCAGGGACAGAGAGGGCCTCTCTGCAGACCCTCTGAAAAGTATCTGGATCTGCTTCACTACTTGTAAGCTGTCAACTTCATACTCTCGGGCTGTTACACACCCCTTGTGCAGATCCAGCACCCCTTGGCAATCCTGGGAGAGCAGTTGTCAAGTTGCTGCGAGGCTGGAACTGCCATCCACACGGAGCCTCTTTCTGCTCCATCCAGGATGCTCCCCAGTGGTCCCCAACCACAGGGAACAGTCACTGTGGCCTCCCTTGACAAACAGGGCCAGAGAGGCATACCTCAGGCTGGCCACCCAAGTGGCTTAGTTTAAAATTTAATTCACCAACCTTAGAAAGCCTGCTCCAGGCTCCGCACCCTCCCACTGTGCCTCCATCCCAGGGTGGGCAAGGCATGAATAATTGAGTGGACACTCATGAAATCACCAAGGTGGGTGACTGGAAGGAATTGTCATTAAAAGCAATGCTGGCCTTGCATAAAGCAGGGTAGTGAAGCTCAGGTGACCGGCCCAAGGGAACAATGACTGCAGGGAAACCAAGAGATGTTGTCATGAGCTGGAAGCAGAAGATACGGTCTTTGTCCTGGCTCTGCCATCTACTGAGGCCTTAGCTCCCCTAAGCCAGCTTCCTGCCTGCCCCATGCCCCTGAGGCCTCAGGCAAGCAGGCGCAGTGAGATACAAGGCAGGCAGAAAGGCGGCACCCTCAAAACAAGCCACAGCAGCCACAGCCCACACAAGCAGCCTGAAAATGCCACTGCCTTCCCCAACCATGACAACAAGTGCCAGGAAATTCCTCACATGGTCTGACCAGGTGGACATCCATTCTAGAAGCCTCTGTTTCACCCACTTGCTGACTTGTTCCTCGTGGTTGGGGACCACTGAAGAGCACCCTTATTGGAGCAGAAGCAGGCTCCATAACCTGGTCAATGACCACAGGCCAGGTCCCTGGGACAACCATCTTTATATGAATAAAGGGGGCCTGTATTTATCCCTACCTTCCCTGCTGGAGGGGACAGAACATAGCCTAGGCCCAGACCCTACCAACTCGCTTCAGCTGCCTCTGCTTCCTCTGTTCCTGTTCCAATTCTCAGGTCTCACTAGGGACAAAGTCTTAAGAAGGTGAACATGTTTAGTCTCTATAAAATGTCTTCTCATGTGAATGAAAGTCCCACATACCTGAAACAGAGAGGGCCGGCAATGCACAAAAATAACAAAATGTATAATAATAGTTCAAGAATTGTTCTCCTAAATCTCATAAAATCTCCAGTCTCGCTCCTGCATCCTGACAATACAAGATTCCACACATTTTTAAATGATTTTTAAAAATAGGGGTTGCTAAGGGGACTGGGATGGAGGGTGAGACCTGGCACAGACACCGTCCTCTGTGGGTCAGCAGAGGCGAAGCTGTGGACAAGACTCCGAGGCAGCCATGGACTCAGGTTCAAAGCACCTGCTGTTGAGCCAGGAGCTGGGAGTCTCAGTCTGAGAAAGGGAAGTTATTTGGAAGTCTTATCTTTGCAGATGTGATCGAACCAGGGTGGTGCCATATTAGTCCCCATCCAGGGACTGGTGTCTGTACTAGAAAAGAGCAGAAGTGCACGGAAGAGGCAGAAACCAGCTGGGTGCAGCCACGGCTGAGGAGCATCAATGTCTGTCAGAGCTGGGGGAGGCAGGAAGCGGAGTCCCAGACAAACCTTGGTGGCCGGGCTTTAGAACTGCGACAGCAAACCTCTCCCCACTGAGCACCACAGGTTTCAACAGCCCGGGACGCCCTGATATGCGAGTGTCAACGGCTGCTAGGGCACAGAGGAGGCCCTGGGTACAGGAGCGGCCAGGCTTCTTTAACTGCAGGATGCTGGATGCAAAGAAGCAGGGTGGGAATCCGGCTTTCAAGCTCTGGAAACAGGGCTGGGTGTAGCTCAGTAGTAGAACATGCCTGGTATTCACGGGGCCCTGGGTGCCTGCCCCAGCACCCCATAAAGAAAAATATCTGCCACCAGTAAATAACTATGTAAGGAGACACAGACAGATCCCCGAGCCTGCCAGCCCGCACACACACACACACACACACACACACACACACACACGTGACAGCCACTCACAGCTGCCCGGCTGTGAGTACCTTTGCCGGCTTTCCCGTCCGCAGCCGAGCACCTTCCCTTTATTTATTTATTTTCAGGGGTAAATAAGTGTTTCCTTTTGTTCCAGCAAATGGGTCTCCCACATTTTTGCATGTTTTAAATATTCACACATGTAAAAGAATGGAAATGTGCTTCCTTGATTTATTATTTAAGGCGCTTTTTCTCTGATAAAGCAGAAACACCCATCTGAAGGGAACTTACATTTTATTTCCATTAAAGCCTCTCGTTAAAGTTTAAAACCTGCTTTGTCCCTGTTCTTGAGGATTGATATTTCCGTCTGTCAGGGAACACGATTGTGCTTGTCGACACGACAGGGGGAAAAAAAGACCAAACAGGAAGGGAAATGCCAGCCTGTCAGCCAGCCGTGATGGGCTGGGGCAGCTTGGGGCAATGGCAGTGGGGCGGGACAGGGGCACTGCCCAGGTCAGGACCCACGTGGGAATAGGGCCTTGGAGCCTGGAGCCTGGGCTGGCTGGACCAGAGGACCAACGAAAACACACAAAATTTCCACAGCTGATGGAAGTGGCAGATTGGATGCAAGGCCAGAGAGCCCAGGAGAACAGCCCATGGGCCCCAGACAGGCACAGGTGCATACAGACAGCAGCATGAAGATGCAGCTGTGTGCCCGTGAAGCAAACGCACACACGATGGTAGCAGCTGCTGCTGCAGCCACACAAGTGTGCACACAGCTTCGGTTGTTCACTCATGTGCATGCGGCGGCTGACAGAGCTGGGAGGGCCAACCCAGGCCAGGCTGCGCATGCTAGACTGTCCAGACTTTGTTCACAGTCTCTTACCTCTGGGGGAGTGTGGGTCTATGTCCAGGGGACCTCAGAAGTGGGTGTGTGCAAGCACATATGGACATGCACAAATGCAGCTGGGTATGTGGGTGTAATACAGAGAAAGGTGCATACGTGTGCAAGCATGCATGTGTTGTGGCATGTGTGAGCACGTGGGTACATGCCACACGGGGCCCCGGGTATGCGGTCCAAGGGTCTGGGGCTGAGTCAAAGTAGCTAAGGGTAGGTTCACATTTCGCTCCGGCTGTGGCCTCGGCAATGACATGTGGATGACTCGTATGCAGGCTCCCTGCACCCGTTCCACTCCAGCCGGCTGGCGGACGGGCTCCTCCCTGCTCCTCCATCTCTCCCAGGAACCCTCTCTACAGCTCTCTGCCTCCCTCCAGAGCCTTCCGGCAGGTCCTGCATGTTCTCTGTGGGCTCTGGGCGGAGCAGGCAATAGCATACACTTTCCGGGTGCTCTCAGACCTCAGGCCCCTGCCCCGGGATCTGAGTCCCAGCCTTCCCCACACTACTGGGAGCAAGTCCTCTCTGTCACCATTGGCATGCCCTGTTCACAGAACAAACCTGCATAGAAATGGGCAGGCTCCCTTCACCAGCTTGTGGCGATGTTTTTGGTGCTGGAGTATAGATCCTGAGGAGAACCAGAGCAGGAGATGGAGGCGCGAGGCTGCTCCCATCCCAGAGCTCACCACAGGAGTGGCTCCCTCGGTTCGCCTCGGGGGGATTCTGCTGAGAGGCCCCTGAAGGGGGAAGGGGCTGAGGCCAGCCTGCTGGCAAGCATGCCAGACCTCATCAGGGACCAGCTTTCTCCTGGGTGCCCTGGGGTCCACAGTGGCGGGTGACACCTGGGGCTGCTAGTTTCCAAAAAGCTTTATCAAGCAGCAGTCTGTGAGGTGACACAGGGAATAACGATGACATGGAAGTGAGAAATAGAAACTGTGTCCATGAAGATCAGAGCCTAAGAACGTATCGCACAGCCAGATGAGCATGGCTCACAAGTCTGTGGGATCCCCAGCCTGCCCTGAAGTCATGAGGCAGGTTGGATTGAGGGGCTCCAAGTTCAAGGACATGGTGGGAACCGTCTTCCTGACTCCTGCAGCCTGTGTGGAACACCAACATCAAAACCTCTTGATTCGGCTCACCGTGAAGCAGACACTCCTGGAAGCATGATTTCAACATCTGTTTATATCAGCCATTTTTAGAGACTGTATGACTGAGGGGAGGTTTGGATGCTATTTGTCCTCTGCTGGTATGTGGTACAGGCCTGAACCTGACCCTGAGAGAAGCTGCTCTCAACCTGTGGGACACGACCCCATTGGGGGACAAACAATATTTTAGCCTAAGACCATTGGAAAACACAGAGAGTTACATTATGATACACAATAAAGGCAAAATTATTGTCATGACGTAGCAACAGAAATAACTTTATGGTTGGGGTCGCCACCACAGGAGGAACTGCATTAAAGGGCCACAGCATGAGGAAGGTTGAGAACCACACATCTCGAGGTCTTCTTTCCCCCTGACAGTCATAATTAAGCCTCAAGCATGGGGCCTAGGCTACAGGGCGGGGTCACGGCCTCTCTCACGGTCCTGAGAGCACCAGCCAGCAGACGGATACCACTTCTGAGCTAGGTCTCTGAGAAAGGGCCAAGAGAAGGCTATGAGGGTGCTGCGGCCCATCACGGCCAAGTGGCAGTGGGACAAGAGTGACGCCACGACCCTGAAGAGCTTCCTGAATCAAGGGTGCCAGCCACCACTGGGAATAGCATCCTTAGCCATCCAAAGAAGTTCTGTAAACCTCGGCCCCACTCCCCCCCCCCCCCACACACACACACGCACCAATCTTGCCAACCACACTCCCACACAGGAGCTCACCAGTGCTCACCAGCCCTGGCCTCCCTGTGGCCTCTGCCTGGCACTCAGAATAGAACCTGCATTGATCCCAGCAACAGCCTAGAAATGCGCTGGCTTGGGAGGCCCCTCGTTTCCCCAGCGGCTGCAGTGCCAGGCAAGGGAGGAGCGCTCAGCGGCGAGATTTATGGAATGCATGGCAGCGGATGGGGTGACGGTGGCCGGTCCTCCCCTGGCTGAGTTATCTCTGGCAGAAATAAAAATCAGCTGAGCACCGGGCTGAGATAGGCCACAATCTGTTAGCAGAAAATTGGACTGTCACCAGTGGGCCATGTTCATTTTGGCTGATTAAAGAGGTATTAATCTACCGTCACTGCCGCAGCTGCCAGCAGAGCCAACAGGCAGCAAGAGGAGGCCGCAGCTTGGGGACAGCTGCCCAGCGCTGGCCGGGCAGTGCCGAGGCCACCAGCACACCTGGGTAGGGCTGGGTCTACTCTGGGCTGTCTCGAGTCCTTTGAGGGCCACGACTGGCCTTGGGGATGTGGAGTAAAGCTTGTGGGTTCTGAGCAACACGCCCTCACGAGGGGGCGGGGGGTCATCTGGGTGTGTCTGAGGAGGGATGCCTCCCTAGTTGGTAATAGCTCACTCGTGGTGCTGGGCCCTCATCTGACAGAGAGAGGATGGGCACTGTGTGTGCAGGGCCCCTGCCTCTCGTACCAGACTCGGGTCTACACGGGCCCCAGAGAGCCAGGCTGAGCAAGCATCTCAGCTTAGACGTTCTGCATACCCAGCCCCTCGGTCTTTGACCTAGTATGAAGGCCGTGGCCCACAGCATCCCCACACTCAAACCTCCGGACCCAAGTTCCACGCAGACACCGGCCTTGAGTGACCCCCACATGCTGCCATATAGAGCCCCAGCCACCAGGAGGCCACGGGCCCCCCGGGCGTCCAACAGCCTTGAAGAGAGCGTAGTGTGACATCACAGAGTGCTTCCCCAGCTCAGCGGGCCTGAGAGTAGCCTTGAAGCCGCTCTCCCAGGGCCCAGGACCAGCACCTCTCTCCCTCTCTGAGGGTGCGCCACAGGACGTGGCTGTCCAGGGCTGTCCCTCCCACTGAAAGCCCTTCACCTCTGGATGCCATGGTGAGACACAGTGCTGGGCTGTATTTGATAGTGTCTCAGCACCTAAACGTCACACCAGCTCAAGGTCCTCTTGGCTCAGCAAGGTCTCCTGAACCTCTTCCCCACCCACAAAGCAGTCAGAACCTGGCTCCTGAAGACTCTCAGGAAAGAGAGCAATGCCCCAGGAGGCAAGGCATGGTGGCATCTTCTCCTTGCTGCCTTGGGAAACACCAGGGAGGTTCCAACGTGTAGAGCCATAGACCCCACAAATCCACCGATGCCCAGCTCCAGGGAATTCCCTACTGGCCACAGGACCGTAACAGCACCCCTGACCCCCACACCAAGCCCACAGAGGGCCCCAGCTCATCCTGATGTCTAGGGCTGGCAGCCTGGGGTCAGGTCAGGGGTGAGCTGGCTCTTCCGGAGGCCTCTCCTCCACACACAGCTCATGGACAGTGGCCTCTTCCTGTGACCTCCCGGGGTCACGTGTCTGTGTCTGCAACTCCTTCTCCTTATAAAGACGTGCCACACTGGATAAGTGTTCCCAAATAACCTCAAGGCCCTGTCTCCAGACAGTCACGTTCTGAGCACTCAGGCTTGAGATCACAGCTCTGCCACAGCAACTCTCTGTCTTTCCTCCAAGCAGGGTAGAGCTGATCAGGAATGGTACCTGGGATTCCCCAGGAGTCAGGCTCTTACCTTGCCCCGACACAGTGTGGTCCCAGAGAAAGAGAAGATGGCGCCAGCAGAGGCCAGCCACTGCCAGCTGAGTTCGGAAGTGCTGGTAAGAGTTAGCTGGAAAGTTTGAACCTCATGCTTCTGTTGCTCTGCCATCAGCATCCAAAGCCCCTCAGAGTGTGGACCACATGAAATATGCAGGAGAAGTCTATTATTGAATTAACTATTTATCGATTTATCATTCAAAAGACGTATGTGCAGCTGTTAACAAAGATTCCAAACAGACTGGTGAGGCCCCGGGGGACTCCCTCCTGCAGACCCTCCCCAGGTACAAAGCGAGGGGCCTCAGGTGGTGAGGCAGACATGGCCTCAGCAGCCCCTCCCATCAGCCTTGCCCTGGCCAGCCCTCCAGAAGCAGCCTGCAGAGGCCAGCCAGAGCTTCACCCCTGCTCCATCACTCTGTCTCCCCATCTCGCTTCTCGGGGTTGAGGGGCCCATCGTGAATGCAGACATCTGTGGTTCTCCTTCCGCAATGGCATGGAGTGGGCTGGGGTCTGAGCCAAGCAACCCAGAATGGCTGGTGCTATTGAGCACTGGCCGTGACCAGTGCCAGGGTCACAGCTTGTACGTGTTAGCTCATGTGCGCCTCACTGCCCGCAGTGAGGTGGGCTTAAGAATAAAACTGGGTCTCTTTACTGAGAGCAACGTGCTGTATGCACAACCAAATTGGAAGAAGTGAGCAAGAAGCACCCAGACCCCCTCTGCCTTTCCACACACAGTCTGGCTGACCACATCCCAGAGCAATCACGACTGGTTGCTGCGCCTTGATACATTGTTGCATTGTTGTCACATTGTTGGCGCTGTAGGTTCATTAGCACAGTTACATTGTTGTATTATATAGTTACACTGTTGTAAGTACCCTGTTACATTGTCACAAGTACACGGTAAAACAAGGTTATTGCGGAGAATTCGGTTTACAGCAGGATCTCAATGTGAGACTGTGCAAGAGTATACTAACCCATTGTAGCATCAAAAGAGCCTCAGCCTTCCAAATCCCCGTGCCCCACGAGATAGTCACCAGTTCTTTTACAATCAGTTCCACTTCTACCCTTACGTTCTGCAGCTGGGGTCACTAGGGTGAGTCCCAGCTTCTGTCACTGTGTCACACACACTTGAGGCCACTGTGCCTATTTTACAGATGTGGTCAGCCTTTCACACACGATGGTCCTGGCAGCCAGCTAGAGCCCACTCCTGACCGCTTTACGGCCCAGTGGCCTCTGGGAGGCACGGTGGGCCTGGCACACATAAAGCCTATGGGTACATGGCCTGGCTGGGCACAGCTCTGCTCTGGGCAGAGAGCCTCAGACCACAGCTCCTGAAGAGAATGTCTGCCCCTGACCCCACCTCAGCCACTCACAGAATCGAGCACAGCCAGCAGCAAAGTGGTGCAGCAGAGACAGTGGGGCTCCCGAAGCCACACCCTGCAACTTGGTACCGCGCACTATAAATAATCACTGTTTTAAGACTCCACGCCGAGACCCTAATGGCATTACTAGGGCACAGGGATTAAGCCCAGGAAGATAATTACCAGCACATCAGACTCCAAACCACAATCACACCTATTAAAATGACATGCTAGGGAAATCCCCAGGATTATGAGGGCTGTCCCCGGCAGAGCGCCTCTCTCCACAGAGATGAGCGTCCCGGGCCTGGGCCGCCCTAGCCACAGCCGGCTAATCATCTCTCAGGGCGCAGGAGCTTACCCTGACAACAACTGGAACATCCTCTTTAAGATTCATGTCTCTCCTGGGACCCAAGGGACATGTTTGTGGAAGCAGAAACATCCCCACATCAAAGCACACACGCTGTTCAGGGAGGCGGCGTCTGACCTCCCCAACTCTGTCCCCTTGGGTCCTCTCCGAGTGCCTGAGGACTAACTTGTGAGCTGCTTTCAGGGAGAAAGGCTGGGGTCCCGCTCAGCTCCTGAGGGTTGTGGGCACATTTTACAAGCCCATCTTGATGAGTTAGGGTCTGGGTGGGGACCGTGGCCCACACATTTGGGGACGTGACAGGAAGGTCCCAAGGGACCTTGTACGAAGGTCTGAGACTGGAGTGAGGAAAAAGGGTCAATAGGGACCAGTACCAGAGACTCCGAGGAGAGGAGAGAGAGGGCATCCAGAGAATACAGATGAGGAACACAGCCCTGCTGGCAGCATTTGGGAGGGCAGCAGGCAAAGGAGCCCTGGCAGCTCTCCTCCAGCCTCAGTTTCCTTTCTGTCCTCTGCAGTATGTCTAATCAGAAGGCAGAGGGTAGCCACAGCAAGAAGCCGGCAAGTCACCCTCCTGGGAACACAGACCCTGGTGGTCGAGGCAGGTCCCCCATCATCTATCCATGGCAGCACCTAGCTAGTTCCAGTGGCCCTGCCACCATCGTGACAGTTGGCCACACAGCATAAGTAGGATGCTTGTGCCCGATCCCTCCACTTGCGTTCCTGCCCATCGAGCCTGTGGGAGAGACTCACTTAAAAGGACTGGCCTCTGGGTCCTGTCTACCATAGCGCTCTCATGCCACCAACCGCCAGAAGGAAGAAAGGGTATCACACAGCATCAGTCTCCATCACACAAGCAAGCTGATACCCAGCTTTGTCTCTGGCCTTGATGAACTGACAGCTGAATGAGTGGATGGATGGATGGATGGATGGATGGATGGATGGATGAGTGAGTGAGTGAAATAGCATAAGCACCTAGGAATCATGTAAATGAACACTGCCAGAGCTCCCCTTTCTTGCTTTTTGCATTAGCTAATTTTCTGTTGCTGTGACAAATACTAGGGGTGTTTTATAAGTTCCAAAGGCGAGTTGAGGAGGTTTATTTTTGCTCACAGTTCCAGGGGTTAGGGGACAGTCCCGTCATGAAGGGGTGAAGGCATGGTGGCAGGAAGCTGAGCGATAACATGTTTGACAGTGAGGAAGAAGCAGAGAGTGAGCTGAAAGCAGAGCAGTGTTTTAAATCCCCAAAGCCTGTGCCCAGTGACGTACTGTCTCCAGCCAGGCTCTACTTCCCCATACGCCCCACACGGCACCGCCAGCTGAGGACTGAGACTTCAAGCGCATGAGCTAATGGTAGACATTTCTCCTCTGACTATCACAGTCCCCAGTGTGCAGTCAGGCTGGTGTCCACTGGAAGAGGGCTCCGGCCTTTTCGTGGTCCCAGTCGATGACACAGGGTAGGATGGTCTGTTGCTGTTTGGATAGTGAATGACCCAAAGGCTCACATGTGGTAGGCTGGGTCCCCTGTTGGTGGTACTGCACGAGGTGGTAGGTTAGCCCAGCGATTCCTCCTGCAGAGTACGCCTCTAGGTGATAGGAGCCTAGATGGAAGAAGCAGCCTCTGAAGAGTTTCTCTCACCCCCAGACCCTCTTCTTCCTTGGCTTCTTGGCCACCAGGAAGTAAGCAGCCTCCCCACCCTGCCCTTCCAGCACGTTCTTCCCCTGCTCACAGGCCCAGAAGCAGCAGAACCAAGCTCTGTGGGAGGAAACCTGTGGAGCTGAAAGACAAGCCTTCAGGTTTCTCTCTCAGGTACTTTGTCACAGCAACAGAAAGCTGACTAAAGCAGAGTTAAAGAACAGCACGCTGCCAAGAAGCCTGCAGGAGTCAGGGGAAGGACCTTGTTCAACACAATAGCCTCATTGTATGTTTGAGCACATAAATACATGTGTTCATGTGTTGGCACATACGTGCCTGTGAAGGCCAGAAGTCAACCTCATGCAGCATTCCCCGGGAACCATCTACCTTGTTTTGGGGTTTGTTGTTGTTGTTGTTGGAGATAGGGTCTCTTCACTTGCTCAGGCTTGCCAAGAAGCCTATGATGGCCAGCTAGTGAGCCCCAGGGATCTGCCTGTCTCTGTCTCGTTGTCACTGAGATCAGTGCTAGCACACCCAAAATTTTCACATGGGTTCTGTGGAGCAAGTGCCAGCCTTCGCTTTGCAAACAGAAATCGCCCCATTGTGGCGCTGCCTTCTTAGAGAGAAGCGGTAGCTAGGGCTTCACACAGAGGGGCCCGTGACACCTACCCAAGTCCCCATGCACATGCGCACGCGTGCCTGGCCTCGTCCTCACTACGCCCGGAACACAGGAGTGCAGACACTTGTGTGGACAGTGATGAATCCTTCTGGACTAAGTGCGGCAGGGATGGAGTGGTGGCTGCCCGAGCGGGTGGCTGCCGTTTACAGTGGTGGCCCCGGAGGTGGCCCTGGGACCCTACAGGAGGGTGAGAAGGGCTCTGGCTACAGTCAGAGCGCTGCAGAGCACGGTGGTGGCCCTGAAATAATCTCATTTCTTTTAGCCCCGGGGGGAGAAACACTGAAACGAAACCTGAATGTAATCACATCGAGTGTGGAAACAGACCAAATTGAACTCCAGGATTTGTCAAGTCCTCCGTGCAAGTGGGCGCTCTTCAGGAGGGCCCGGCTGAGGGACAGGGAGCACTTGGGAGAACAGACCTGGGCAGAGATAGGATCCTTGATCCTGTGTATTTCTCTGGGTCCCTCTGGCCAGAGAAGAAGCCCCCTCAAATGGGAGATACCAGTTTCACCCCCTCAAGGACCCTGCCCACCTAGTCAGGGCCAGTGGCCACACGGGCAGTTCCTCCCTCCAAGCTGTCCAGTGGTACACCTCGCCTACCTCTGCCCTTTCTGCCTCTGGACCCTCAAAGGGCCAGCACAGCTCACCCAGGAGATAACACAGATACTAAAAGACAGGTGTGGCCTGGGAAAACACATGGGGGAGAGGCTGGATTGCCATGGGAGTAGGACGCAATGCTGATTTGCCTGAGACCACCGCTGGGGTCCACCCAGCAGACAGGGCGGGCCTGCTCCGCTAGCTGACACACAGAGCGGAACCCAGTGAAGCTCAGTGGTTGACTGACAGGCCTGGACACCAGGGGCCAGCTGGTCAAGATCTCAGAGACCATAAGGTGTCCCTGAGCCAACAAGGGAGTGTGAGCTGGGGACTTAAGGAAGACCTGTACTGTGTCCAGAAGAGGGTCCTGTCTGGACACCTGCCTGGAGAAAGAGAGCTCTAAGCAGGCGAGGAGCCTCCCAGGTGCCACTGTCTGCATTCCTCAGGCTGTGTCAGAGGGCCACCCAATCTGTCACAGATCCCGTGGGCCAGTGGGCCTAATGTAACACACACGACTCTCTCACTGCTCTAGAGGTAAGAAGGCAGTGATCAGTCTCACTGAGCCACAATGAGGAGGCAACAGGGCCAAACTCCCTCCAGAGGCTTCCAGATGAAACCTGGCTGCCTGCAGCTGCCAGGGGCTGGTCGCATCTTCGGTTTCTTCTGGAGATGGGTCTCCCTGATCTCACCACCCCCTTTTGTCTCCTCTCGCATTCTCTTGAAAGGTAATGTGAGACCCGGAACCGGAACCGAAGTGAGGACGTCAGTGGACATTTCACAGCGTCCTATCACCGCCCGCACACGAGACGACCGGATAAGCAGGAAGGCAAGCATGGCGGCAGCAATCCACAACCGTGAAGGTGAGGAGGCTGAGGACAGCACAGTACATCAACAGCTCAGGGAAGGGCTGTGGAGCATGCAGCTGAGACTTCAGACTCTCCACACCCCCTTTCGAAGGTAGCCTGCGCCCCTTCCCACGCCCTCAGTGCCATAAGCATATGCCCTTGTGATTAATGACGTAATCATAATCATAGAAGCGCAGGCCAGGTTCAGAAGGGTTCTGGGTCTTCTTTCAGACCCCATTCAGGAGGAAGTACAGCAGGTCAAGGCTCAACTAGGAAGGCCCTGCAGCTCGAGGGGCACCAGCGTCAACCTGTTCACCTTGTCTCGTGGAGGGCCAGCCTGAGGTGTGGATGTGCAAGTGACAGAGGAACTGTGAGGTGCCCTTCGTGACCCAGGGCTTTGAGACGTGGAGCTCCCTGGGCTCAGGGGAGGAATAGTTTTCAGGGGACATCTCTAGCCTGTGCGAGCCTGTAATATCCACAGATTCCTAGAGTTCTGTAGACAAAATCATGCAGCAAACAGCCCTCTCCTTTTCCCATGGCTCCACTGGGCTGTCGAGGCAATGGGGCTGTCACCAGTAAGGTATCTTCAAGTCTAAACTCCAGAACCTATGACAGGGACTTACTTTGAAACAATTTCTCTACAGACACAATCAAACTGGAAAGGTGGCTAAGGTGGGTCCTGGTTCAATGACTCGTGTATGTCTAAGAAAGAGAAACCTAACGGAAGACAGCAGCTGGGAGAAGTGGCATGACAACAGTCAGAGACTAGATTGATGTGGCCACAATCAGGGATCCAGGAGCCCCTGGGAGCCTTTGTAAGGAGAGCAGCCCCGTCCCCAGCTCAGCCTCGGCCTTCCAGCCTCCGGGCTCCTGCAGCTCTGATCCATGCAGATCGTGGGCCATTGTTCCAGCAGCACACGAACTGCTCTGTACAGACTCAGCCCCGAGAGCAAACCCCTCCACGCAGGGAAACCCCACTCCACTGCATCCCAGCACTGCCAGAGCAGAAACCGCTCGAGGCCCTCTGGTGGCAGCCTCTGGGATTTGTGTCACCCACAGCAGCCTAGTGGACTGTGCTGGGTCCTTCCTGTCATGGGTGGCAGGGAGCTTCCTCTCAAGGCCTGGGTTTGCCCTGGGAACTGCCAAAACATGTGAGAGAATGCTGGGGCCCCCACCACCACCATGTGCCAGCATAACGCTGCTCTCTGCACAGGGAGGGCCTGCCCTGGGAGCCACGCTGCAGGGAGGGCCGCGCAGTGTGCTCAGCCTGGCAGCTCTTTGCCTCAGTCACTGCCAGCCTAGGAAGGATCCAGTTACGGTTGTGAGGACAGTGGGGCGGCTCTGCCAGAAATCCAGTCTTCCAGCAGCGGTATATGTGGATCCTGCTGTACAATCGTCTGCTCTCACCTCCCTCAAGCCAAGACTCTCGCTTCCTTGCCATGCAGCTTTAGAACTGGGAGGGAGGAACACTTCCACCAGTGACAGGAAACGGAAGCCAAGGCCAGCAAGCACGCACTAGGTTACTGTGTGCTGCTGGTAGGAGCATATGGGTTCCATACCCAGAGCAATCGAGTCCTTGCTAAATGGGTGTAAGAATACAGCTGACATCCAGGGGGCTGCCAGGGGCTGCCGGGGGCTGCCGGGTCTTCCCAAGGAGACTGGGAAGAAAAGAGGGAAGAAAAGAAGGACCACCAAGGACTCAGACCCACCTGCAATGACCCTTTGGGGAGAGCCAAAGGGAATGAACTGCAGCTGGCCCGGATGCTGTAGGAGCAGATAAGCCACAGGACCTCACAGTAGGGACAGATGCTGCACACGGGACCTCACAGTAGGTGACAGGACCTGTGAGGGACAGGACCTCACAGTAGGGACAGGACCTCACAGTAGGGACAGGACCTCACAGTAGGGACGGATGCTGCACACAGCCAGCTTTACACGGTGAGCCCAAAACTACCATGCACATGTGTGTGCCTTTTACGTCTGAGTGAGTGCGTGCTCATGTGCAGGTGTGTGAGGGAGCATGTGTGTGTATGCGTTGGCGCACATGAATACACTTGTTTGTGTACACAGGCACACGCACATGCACGGTAGCTTGCCCTTATGAGTGTGTGCGTGTGCTTATATGTAAGAGAGTGCACACGGGTACAATCACAGGGACATTTTGTATGCCAATGTGGGCCTGCACATTTGTGTGCCTGTGTGCATATGTGAAAATGGTTCTTTCTTCCTCCCTGTGTCTGCTGCTCTGGAATTTCGTGAGTAGAAAGTGAGCACTGGTCAGTGTGAGCGTTTAATCTACACGTTACAGAATATGGGAACAGTGTCAGACCTGACCGTAGAGAAAAACCAGCCCTGCCCTGCGACAATTCTGTGACGCTGTCAGGAAGTGAGAAGCCTGACTGTCATCATTCATCCTCCCTTTCCCCAGACAGAGAAAAAGTGCTTGCCTCACAATGGTCCATTGTGCCTCCCAGAGCAGGAGTGGGACCTGGCTGCCACCATCATGGCTGGCCACTAGCAGACATGTGTAAGCAGCAATGAGAGGCAGGCTGTGCCCATCGTGGCATCTCCCTCCCAAGCTACCCTTCATCTTTGAGGGGCTTCTCCTTGCTGAAGGCTTCCCTGCTGGCATGAGGAGGAAGACGGGCAGGAAGCTGGATCTAGGAGGGCTGCTTGCTTTGGCTCCTTTGGTTTTGTTCCAGGGCATGGGACTTATCCATAACATCTGCAAGTGACTCTAACCTCTGACGTTTGCCAAATCAGCCACGGGAGCACCTCCTCTCAAGAGATGAGCCAGAACTGTCCTCAGCCCAGGCATGGTGACCCCACTGCCAGCTGCTGTCTCTTTCCCCGCTGCACCCCGATACACTCCATCTGGTGCCTCGTAATCACAGGCGTCTTAATTCTCTGGGGATCCTTGGCTGCCAGTTCTCCTGAGACCTTTACCTCTGCGGAAGCCCACCCATCAAGGTCCCTGGTGTGGACCGTGCTCCCAGGGACCCTGGCACTCCTTTGGCTCTGGCAGAGCAGCCACAGGTTCTGGCAGGCCACCGGTTCTTGTCAAAAAGACAGTTAGGAGTCCTGCTGAGGCCTGCGGTGGTGGGAAGGGGTAGCTAGGGAGTCACTGTCGCTGCATGCCACAGCTTCCCCGAACACCGCGATGCACTTCAGCTCACACGGCCCTCACAGCAACCTCTGTGTGTGGTCTGTGTTGTGGAGCTTTGTGTGGTCAGCTGTGTCCCCGCATTGATAGGTTGAGGTCCCAACCGTATCTTGAAGTACGGTGGCAGGTGTGACCGTGGTGGCTTCCATAAGGTCACACTGCGTGGCGGTGCTGAGACCTATGGGAAGGACCTGCAGAGAGACATGCAGACATGGGCAGGGCTGCCAGAAGTCCAAACCGCACCAACACCTGCAGCTCAGAGGGGCCCAGAGCAGGCTCGGTACCACAGCCCACGAGAGACCAGCTGCCTGTGCCTTCGCCTTAGCCTTCCAGCCTCAATCCCGTAAGACAGGAAATGTGTGTTGGCTCCAGTTAACTGCACATTGCTGCAGGGGTCCCACAGATACACACACAGCACCCTCGCCTGGTAGCCCCGGGCACATGTGCGTCTGCGTCGCCCAGTGTGACTCAAGTCACTTCCATACCAGCTTCATGCTCGGCAAGTAAGTGTTCTGGCATGGCTGGGGTATGGAGGTGGCCTGGGCACAGAAGTGGTACCTGGGCTAATGCCCTGCTTGTCAAGGTAAGGACATTAGTGACCTGGGGAGCCATGTCTCTACCAATGCAGAGGATGCGTCTTCAGCTAGTAGGAGCCATGGGGTTCGAGCTGGGCTCTGGACGTCTAGGGCCATCTCCTTACTGCATCCTCCTGCGGAAGCATCATCAGTGCAAAAGACAGTTTTAGAGACGGAGCGTTGCCTCACTGGGGACATGCTGAACAGGTTATTAACCTTCAAAGACAGTGTGCAGCTCGAGAACAGGGGCAAAGGACAATGAGAAAGCCACACAGTGCCCAGAAGCAGGCGAGACCACTGCTCAGAGCAACGAAGCCACTGCACCAAACTCCCTGTCTTGCCTCTGCCAGGTTTAAGATGGACCTCAGGCTGCCACCCAATGGCCAGGAAGCACTGCTTGCTCTCCAAGGCCAACTCAGGACTAACCAGGGCCTGAGACCAAGGCTGGATCCAGGGCCGGGGGTTCTTGCTGAGCTCCAGGAGACCATCAAGGCCCAGAGCCAACCCCACACACAGCAGAGAGAAAGGTCACCCGTGTGTGTGTGTGTGTGTGTGTGTGTGTGTGTGTGTGTGTGTGTGTGTAAATGTGTAAGTATTGAGTTATCTGTGTACATATACGTGTCAGGTATGTGCTTGTTCTTAAACACAGGTTTCTGTTTGCATATACACGTGTCAGGCATGTATACCATGTAGGCTTTTACGCATGTATGTGGCTGTGTTATGTATGTCTGCCTGTGGCGTGAGCTCACTAACACGTATTACATGTGCATCTCATGTCTTGTATGTGCCTGCACGCATTCCCTGACATATGAGCTCCATGGGTATACATATGTGTCTACTTACCTGGAGGGGCATGCCTGTGCGTACATACATGGCGTTCCACGTCCAGTGTGTATTTTGTGTCTGTGTGCCTGGTAGATGCGGACCTGGTGCCTATGCTCTGTTGAAAGAGAGAACCAGAACTCTGGCTCCTCACTTGCTGCCCCACTCAAGACCACACAACTGTCTAAACCGGCAGGGGCTAGCAGTCAGTCCCCAGGAGGTGGGCCTGAATGATGGACTGCATCCTGTCCCTCTGCCCCGCCATCTCAGGGGATGCTTGATCTGCTGGCTGGATTCCCGTGCTCAGAAGCACGCCAGCTCCCACCGTATCTTCTACAGAGTCCTGATGTCAAGGGCCAGAACACCCCGACTGAGCAGGCTGGCCTCTCAGCGGGGCGTGGGCTAACACACCAGACGGGGAACACACTAGGAGGCATGGAGACTCACCGTCACACCCTGCCACCTGGGCCACCATGAATGGGGCCAGAGGCTCCCTCGGTGCCTCAGGTTCTCCCCAGTGGACTCACCCCAGTCCTCCAGAGTTGCAGAGCTTGCTTCTGTGTATCCTCATGGCCAAACCTACCAGGGCCAAACAGCCCGGAGAGGGCTACTCGGGGCCATGGTCCCTGCACCAGCCCTAACGTAGATCCACCTTTCCAAGACCCCATTCCCAGCTGGGGTCTGCGTGACAGGAGGCCCTGCTGCCTGCAACTGGGGCTGCTTCTCACCTGCCCCTCCCCCACCGTGGTGCCCTCTCTACTCTGGAGTTGTAGCTCTCGGCCTAATTATCTCGAACCTTCTGTTCGAAGACTGCTGTCCTTGCCTGATAAAAACCAGTAACTTTGAAAGCAAACTGGGTCTTAATTTTCCTTGACAGCCCCGCTTGAAGCATGCTGGTCGAGCTGGGGTTTAATTAAATGCACATTCGTATTCCAAACAAATTAAGTACAATTAAGGACTCTGAGTTATGGGTATCTATCACTCCGTGATGTTTTTGTAAAAATTACCCCATCGAGATCAAAGTCAGAGGATCCTTGCCTTAATTGCTTCATTAGGGCGCCGCGCACCAGGCTTCGCAAGCACCGGCCCTGGTGTCTCTTTGGGAATTACTCAAACGACGGCTTTTGGGGTAATTGCTTCCACATTTTTCTCCTAGAGACGTCCTGGGCTCCACGGATCAAATGCAGTAGCAGCTTGAGAAGTGCAGAGCCACTCTGGCCAGCAAGCCCATGGCCACAGCTGTGACGGCTCCTTCAGCCAGTCCCCACCAACCTGGAACAGAAGGGCAGGCAGCCTTTGCCCTGCCACACTCCTCAGTCAGGTCGGCTGGGAGGCAAGGAGGGGCCAGGACTAGCCCCCACATCCACTAGGCCTGCTCCCTGTCCTCTGCCTGCTCAGCAGCTACAGGTTCAGGCCTGGGTTCTCCAGACTGGCTGTGAGCTGAGGTGTGTGTTCCGCTGCTCTAACCCCTATGGGAGGCAAGCCACTTGCCAGAGGCGGGAGGTGAGGGCAGCCCCAGCCAGCCATTGACCTCAGTGCACGCTACGTCCTCTCCCCCACTCCAGTCACTGCCAGCCCTTTGAGTGACAGTCTCCCACTTCTCCATGCCCTCCCCTGGAGCCCTTCCAGAAGTAAGGAAGGTCTCCCTACTACCTGGAGCAGCGCAACACGCAGGCAGCTTCTGCCTCAGAAAAGGGGGCAAGCGACCACTGACAGCACAGGTCATCTTCTAGACCCAGCTCTGGTTCTGGGTAGACGTAGACACAGGGTGCCCAGAAAGGTCAATATGGCTAGAACTAGGGCTGCAGGGTCGGAACAGGACAGCACATTCATGGGAATTTCAGATTTGGTTTTCCCTGAGTGTGCCTCACCGTCTCCTACTTGAGACATTCAGGAACTGAGACCTGAGCCAGACCGACTCTATGGCCACCAGAAGCGACATGAGCCTCAGAGTGGAATGCGGTAGAGACAGAGCTGGCTGGTCTGTCCCTGGTGGAGCAAGCCCTCCTAAAAGCTGTCCAGAGCACTCAAGGGGACTCCCCCATTTCCCCCCACTCCGCTTTCTTCACTTCAGGGTTCTTCCACCCCGTGGAACTAAGCTCAGCATCTCACTGCAGTTCCTCTACTCAGGCGGCGAGAGGAGCCTGCTCTCCGAGGTCCCTCCCTGACTAAACAGGGCTGGCCTGGCGGACTCTGCATCTCTCCAGCCTCAGAGACAGAAGTGGCCATGGCACCACCCACGGGGAAGACTTCCAGGGGAACACCGGGTTCCTCCCTAGACTCCACCCCACAAACTCTAACCTGCAGTGCAGAAGGACCGAAGTACAGAATCCTAGAAAGAAGAGCCCAGAACACCAAGAAAGACCAAGAAAGGAACATTTGGTCAAGCCTTCAGCTTTACCAGTGAGAAAGCTGAGAGGAGGCATTTGTCCTGGCCTGAGAGGTGATTCGTGGTTTCTAGAAAGCTTCGACATCCCAGGCCAGGGTCCTCTCCTTGACCTCCAGCCCTCTTGGTATCCCAGAATGTCACCAGTGACCACCCCTAGTGAAGAGTCTGCCAAGGACCCTGGTGCTGTTCAGGGCAAGCCTGGTCACCTCCAGTCCCTGCCCCCGGCTACCCTAACCAGTAATATAAAGGCCACTGGCCACATTGACACCTGGCCAAGGCAGCACTGTTCACATTAATTCCACGTCAATGCATACTGAGTCCTGTGAGCTAGCTGCCCAGTTACAGCCTGGGGCAGGGCTGCCGTCCTACAAGAGGGATCCTCAGCGGGAGCAAAAGCAGCAGGACCTGTGTTTACACCAAAGAAGAAGCTCAGAGTGCTGTGGTCAGGCCGGCGCTGAAGAGCACAGAGGACATGTGAGCCACACCCCCGGGCCAGCAGATTTGGTGACACTGTAAGCACCTGTGCTCTCTAAGGAGCCCACAGTGTTCGAAGTAAGGACTGCCAGGTGGGTGGGAACCTCCCTCAGGCTGGGACCTAGCCCTGGCCACCCACCAGGCCTCAGTGCAGCACTGGGCTCTGGCTATGCCTCCCCGAAAAGGTTTGAACTAAAGTGGCTGAGGAGTCAGAAATGGGTCCTCAGACAATCCAGATGCACAAGACAAGCCCACAGCTACTCCAGCCAGGAAGGCCACAGGAAATGCCTGGAGGCAGGTACCGGGCCAGCCCTACCCAGCCCCACTCCAGGCCTCCTAGCCCACTGGACGTCCTTACTTCTCCCTCACGGCACACTTGTGAGACAGGTGCCAAATGGCTCAGGCTGTGGGAGTCACGCAGGTTAAGCTGCCATGACAGTCACCCAGCGAGTGTGTTGGGGGACCTGACCCAGTCTCAGTTCAGAACCAAGTGCTCCCACAGGGCAGGCACACACCCAAGTCAGGCAAAGGTGCCCCCTTCTAGGGGTTCATCTGAAATCCAGGCCAAGACTCCAGGGCAAGCTCAATGGTGAGGATGAAGGATGGCGGAGACCCCTGCAGGGCTCATTACCTGCCAGCCAGAGGCTGATCGGCAGCCTGCCTCGGCTGGCACACTCACTGAATATGCATAGCTCTATCAACATAGCGAGACCCACACCATAAACTTTTAAGCAGAAATCAAAGCAGACTCTGAGGGGGCCAGGTAGGGACCAGCCTGGGCCAGTTGGTTGAGGAAGGCTCTACAGTGAAGAGCAGCCCTGAAGCAGGCCGTTCTCAGGAAGCTGCCCCAAGGCTCAATCCCAGCAGCCATCGCGTCCCCACAAGCCCAGGGCCAGGCAGAATCTTGGACAAGATTTCTGTCAATCCACACCTAGGTCTCATGAGTCCTGAACGTGAGGCCTAATTACCAGCAGAATCCTTGAGTGGGGGCGGAAACTCTCTCCCTGTGCTTTGTCATAGCCAGGCCGTACAGGGCAAGAGAGAGGAAGGCCACTAGGTGACCAGGGAAGGAGGAAGTTTGGGGTCAGAGCTAGATACAGCCCAAGGGGCTGGGGGTTCCTGAGGCCAAGCAGGGAGTACTGGTAGGTGTGGGGCGGGGCCCAGGGCAAGTGCATGGACCAAGGTTGTGGCCTAAGAAATAACCATATCTGTCACCAGAGTCAGAAGGAGGCAATGGGCAAAGAGGCTCAGCAGCTGCCTTCAAGAGACAATCAGCCACCCCTCTTACAGTCACCTCGCCTGGGGGCTCAAGTGTGACCCCAGGACAGCCCCGGGTCCCCCACAGTGTAACAAGGGTTCAGTGAGACAAGAGGTGAGCCCCCACATAAACAAGGGGAAAGTCATGCAGCTTCTCACAGGAGCTCCTCATTAGAGGGGCCTCTTTGTAGATGGGGCCTCTCAAGATAGCCACAGAAGGGAGGCTGGAGGCCAGAGGTCACAGGACAAGGCTTGCTCCTGTCCACCAGCCTCTCCTCATGTCAGACAGTCCCATGAGGCCATCCACTGCTCTCCAGGGCTGGGCTGCTTCATTCAGCAGTGGGGGCAGCCGCTGGCCAGGGCTGCCCCACTTTCCTGGAGCCTTGAGGGATGGCCACGCCATCTGTGCTGCAGAGAAGAATGGCATAGGTGGAGAACTCAAAGGACAGGCCAACAGCCCCTTCCTCCTGTAAGCTAAGAAGTGGGAAGGGCGAGCCAGACCAGTGGATATCTGGTGCATATGTGGGATTCGGGCGGCTGAGACACAGGGTGAGGGCTCCTGGTGGGAGCATGCTGGAGGCGGGGGTTAGGAAGCACACCCTTTCTGCAGTTAGGAAGCTAAGGGACAGATAGACACACTGTCTCCTCCTCCTGACCGCCTCCCCCGGCCATACCTGAGGCTTTGGTGACACAGAGGGCAGCGGCCAGGAAAGTCCTTGCCGGGAGCAGCAGGGGCAGTGGGAAGCAGCCGCAGCGGCAGGTGGCTAGAGGTGCAAGGGCTGCAGGGTCTCCGATTCTCCAGCCTAGCTCATCAATGGGCACCGGGAGTCACAGTTTGAGGTCTCTGGGGAAGAAGCTACTGGAGGGAGTCCTAAGCCCTTAGCTGCTATGGCTTGTCCTAAGGCCAAGAGAGGAGCCACCCCTTGTGTGGACAGGACAATGAGAAGAGGACCAGCCAGGTGAGGACACAGGAAATTACTCCCTGGAGTAAAAATAATCATGTCAACCAGAGGTTAGGTGTCAGGAAGCCCTGGTCTGTGACAGCCTTTGACCACAACAAATACATTTTTGAAAACAATGGCTTGTCTGGGGCGCTAAGGCCATGTGGGGGGGGGCACTAACCTGACGTGGCCAGCAGGTTAGCAGCAAGCCCAGGCACTTTGCCTCTCTGTCCTGTCATGCTTTCCGACGGGAAAGCCGGTCCTGATGAGAGTGCCCCCCCATCACTGACACAGAAGGCCCCAGCCTTGACTTCCAAGAAGGATGAGGGCAGTGGGCAGGGGCTCTAATAGCAAGAAACACAGATAGGAGGCCAGCGGGAACCGGGCCCGAGAGTCAAAGCCCTGCCAACATCATCTTCACCTACAGGAATGCCCTTGGCCCCAGAAGCAGCACACACTCCCCACGAGAAGGCAAAGGACCTTCCAGAGGGGTTAACACACACCCTGCAGTTGGTGCTACGAAGCTCGGTGCCGGCCTGAGTCACCCAGACAGACCCCACGTCAAAACTAAGGACAGTAAATGAGGGCCCCATGGTGTAGTGTTCGCCTAGTGTGCGCTAGGTTAGGTCAGGTGAGCCACGCTGCAGAAGTAGCAGTTAAAAAGCAATCAAGGGTATGTGGATACTCAGGAAGTCCACCTGCCCACAGCCTCCAAGGCAGGCACCTGGGTAGCGGATCAAAGACCTCAGGGCAGTGGTGGGGGCAGCAGGTCGTTCCCATGGTAACCTGTTAAGATGGTTCATTTGCCTCCTGCTAGGCCACAGCATTGGGCATGCAGTAGTTACCCAGGCCAAGTATACAGCTCACATCCATGCATGGTCCAGACTCAAGTGCTCGGAGCTGGAGAACGCCTCCGCCAGCCCCCCAGCCCCAGTGGGCTCTTCCTGGGTGGCTTCCCCTGCCTGGATTTCTCAGCAGTTCAGAGAACAGAGCTTCACAAAATCTATGTGCACCGAGTCCCAGAGAACGGCCCTGTGAGGAATGAGGTCTCACATACATGATTAGCTAACAGTCTCCTAACCACCTCTTTACTTCTCTTTCTTTTTTGAGACAATGTCTCACTATTTTACTGAGGCTGGACTGGATCTTGAACTTCCACTCCAGGTGGTGTATAGGGAATTGTAGCCTCCAAACAGCTAGTGCCTGTTATACCACCCAGCTTTTAGGGGAGGGTCTCCAAGGAAAAAGCCCTCCTGGATTTGGGGTGTCTCTAACTGGTGTGCTGTCTAGAGGTGAGACAGTGAAGCCAGGAGCCATGTAGCCAGGAGTCACAGGACAGCTAAAGCCCCAGAAGCTGAAAGAGATGGGCCTTTCCCTTGGAGCTGTCGTCTGCTGTCACCTAGGCTCCAGGCTGAAGTGCTAGGGAAGAGTGTCTGCTGCCTCATCTGTGCCGAGGTCACAGCCTCAAGGAACCAGAAGCAAGTGTCCAGGCTTCTGGGCCCCTGTCTCACCCTGAAGGTTCCTACTGACATCAGGGTTTCCCAGAAGCTCCTCAAACTGCAGCCACACCACCACCAAGTACAGAACCTGCCTTCTCCACTCCCTCACCCCAGGAAGCAGGCACCCGTGTAAAGGTGACCCAGCCAGTCCCACTTGCAATGTCAGCGACAGCATGGCAGTGATAGAAGCACCAGGGCAAGGCTTCCTTTTCAGAGATTTATTTATTTATTTATATTTTATATGAAGTTTTGCCTGCATGAGTGTCTATGCAGAGCATGCATGCAGTAACCCTCGAGGCCAGAAGAGGGCGTCAGAGCCCCTGAAGTTAGAGTTAAGACAGTTCCTGGAAATGGAAGCCCTTGCTCTCTGTAAGAGCACTAACCAATACTCCCTGGGCTTTCTTTTCAGCCCCTTCTTTAAACAACCCTTTTAAATTACATGTACTGGGCAGGGTGTGGTGGGGATCTACCCGTGGAAGCAGGTAGCTGCAAAGGCCGGAAGAGGGAGGGAGCCCCCTGGGGTTGGGAGGAGTACCTAAGCTGGGTTCTGGAAACTGAGCTCCCATCCACTGTAAGAGCAGAACGGGCTCTTACCCACTCAACTGCCTCTCCAGTCCCGGGGGGGGGGGGGGGGAGACTGCTGTGCAAGAGAAGAAAGGGGCAGATATGGCACAGGAGCAGAGGGTAGAATCTTGCAGCCTAGACAGAGAGAGCAGAGGACAAGGATGGCACAGTGCCTTCGAGGTCTGGGCAGTGACCACCATGATGAGTGGAACAGAAGGAGGCAAGCAGAGACTCAGCACTGACTCCCAAATACCCGTGGCTTCTCAGGAGCCTGAGCGCTCGGGAGGCCTGTGCCCCATCCCTGCCTGTCTCTCTCTTCACTTCCTGAAAATGCAACCTTTTCTGAGCTCTGTCCCCCAAGCCTGTGACACCTTCCCTTTGTCCTCTCCCTCCCCAAGGGACATCGATTGCAGTGAAAAGCCAGGAGTCTTGGCTTGACCACTATTTGTTTTCCATAATGGTACCTTCTCAACCTTGAAACTAGTTTCTGTTTTCAAAATTATCTGACATCTGAAAATAAGCTGAGTCCAGGACAAATGCTGGCCTGTGTACGCAAGACTAGGGGACTACCAGCCAGCAAATGAATTCCGGGTCTGCCGACACAGTGACACAGTGGCAATATTCCTCCAGGGCATGACTGGTGCCGGCCCTGTTCAGAAGCCCATGGTGACTCCAGATGCCACAACAGTGAGTCCTGGGCTCTGAGCTTGGCCACTTGGGCTGAGAAGCCAATTCCAGTGGCCACTGACCTCCGGAAGCAAAAGCTAGCTCACATAGGACACAGAACAGGGACTCAAATCACAGGACTGAAAGTTCACGTGGGCACTAGAAGGCCTACAAATGTGTCCATGGCGCAGGCAGGCACACACAGGGGACATATGCAAGTCACACGTGTACAACCATGCGTGAGGTCACAGACACACATGCCACATACATGCCTGGGCTACAGGAGCTCACATGTGCACCCATGTCACACACAGGCCCAAGACCAACACCACACTCCCAAGAGGGTCCAGCAAGCCTGGACATAAGAGTGTGTTCAGAGACTGTCTGATATTGCCCAGGCCTAGCCAGAACAGAAGCCTTCCGGGATCAACACACAGAAAGAGGCAGTCAGAGCTTCAGTGGAGCCAGCCAGAACCTATGGATCTACCGCCCCAGCCAGAGCCCCAGGCTCTACTTGCCACAACTTCTGAACACATGGCTGTCCTGCAAGAGCCTTCCTGCCTCTGAAGCAGGAGGCTCTTCTGTTTAGGCCTAGATGCCAGGTTCTGCAGAAGTGCCAAGGTACACAGGATCTGACCTCTGAGTTATGTCCCAGCAGGACCAGGCCAAGCAAGGCAAGAGCCCAGGTATGTAGTGCAGGCTCTCACCTAACTCAGAGAGGACAAAGGACATGTGAGTGCCCATGATGGCAGAGCTACACACAACCCCACTCATTCCCAGAAGCCGCCCTTGGTGGCCAGGAATGCTTGGCAAACAGATGGATGTCCCCAGCACATCCTCACAAGTCCCCCTACCCAGGCACAGGCTAGAGCCCATTTCTATTTTAAGGCCATTGGTGCCTTGGCTGAGCCACTCAATGTCACTAGGAGCCGGGTGGGGGGAGGAGGGCAGAGCCTTCAGAACTAATGTCAATTTTCTGCATCAAATATTTTGATAATTAAACAAAGCTGATCAAGAGAGGCAAGCAGCACGGCTCCGGAGCTCAGGAAGCAGAGCCCATTAAATAGAGGGGCCAGAAAGCGCCCGAGGCGGCAGCCCCAGATTAATGGCTTGGCGGTAATAGATTTTCCCAAGCTCAGCCGCACGGGGCAGCGTGGGGGCAGGAGGGGCTGGAGTGTGCGGGAAGGCCACTCAGGAAGCAGGGACGGTAAATCAAGGTGCCCACGGCTGGAGCTGGCTGTGGGCAGCGACCCGCCCATCTTGTCTGAATATTCCTCCTCCGGGGTGGCAGGCGCTGACATCCAGGGCTCAGTGTGGCCCCGTCGACCCACAGCGGGTCAGCCTGCATTTTGCATCTGCAGCTCCAGTGGGTCTGTGCGGACCACCCTCCCCCTGCCCAGTTCTGTCCTTCAGCAGGGCTCGCACCACACAGAACAGTGGAGTGCACCATGCCCTAGGCAAGATCGCATGCTCCTGCCTCTGTCTCCGGGGTGGGACTGAGAAGTAGAACCCGTCCACATGAGGCCAGCTAGGTGAACACCTTAGATGCCTTCATGCCCACGCAGATGTGAGTGGACAAGACAGAGGAGAGAAGCAGTTTGGGCCTTACAGGCACCTTCTACAATCACACCGCAGGCGTGGGTCAGTTTGCCGTGGGTCCAGGCCTGGGGAAACTTGGGGGTAAGGAAGCCTGGGGGTTCTGGCCAGCTCCCTCCACACAGCAGCTGCCTGGGGAGAGTACAGACGTGTGGAAGGTTCCCAGCCTGCATCGGTGCTAGGGAGCCCAGACCACGTAGAGGACTGGGCCTGACCTCTGGCTCGGTGGAGTCAGGGGCCCCACAAAGCCTCCATGTTGCTGTGGCCCTCTGCTAACAGGAGCTATGGGAGCTCAGCTCATCTCTTAGAGAGCTGGCCTGGCTCCGGGGTCTTGTCTGTAGACACCAGGTTCCCTTGATCCCCAAGGTCTTACGGATACAATGGCATCGTGTTTCCCAGGGCTGGAGGGGTGACAGTGGCCAGGCTAGGAAAACAGTGCTAGTCTGGGCTGGTAGACTCTGCCATGAAGAGCCAAGGACCCATGCTGCCTGCACTGCCAGCTAAACCTCTTCCTTTGTGTGGTACAAGGAGGCCTGGTACCGACTGCCTGCTGGACAGCAAAAAGGGAAAAGACATGAGGCCCAGTCTTGACAACTGTGGCCCTTAAGGTACCAGCAGAATATGATTTCAGAAAATAAGAATTTTCTGAGTTTGGGAGCAGAACCCAGGAAATTTGGGAGCTATGGCGTCCCCTTCCCTTCTGCTTGCTCAGCCATCCAGTACACCAGCTACTCAAACCCTCTTCATTGCCATGGTCAGAGTGTCGCAGGCAGTAGGGCTAGGCAGGGGACCGACTCGTTGACTTCTCCACGCAACCTGCTGTGTGGCCAGCCATGCTCAGAACATCGCTAACTCTCAGAGGCTCTCTACCTGCTTGTCTGTGAGCCAGTACCATCGGAAGGCCACCGGTAAGAACCGTGAAGAATCAGGATCTAGTCTGGCTGGCCCCAGAGCCTAGTCCTACTCTTCTTAGAAGCCTGTGCAAGCAGGATGAGTCACTAGTCCCTGCTTCAGGCCGTGTGTAACCCCCTGTGCTCCTCTCAGGACAAACCCTAACATCCTCCAGGCTCCTCAGAACGGCGCCACTCCCGGGGCAGCATGCAAGGCCCACAGCTGACCCCGCAGCCCCGGCAGCCAAGGAGCCAGGTCTCTGTTACTACTGGTCGAATTAGAAACATCCTTCCCAACTCCAGGGCACCTCTAAGCCAGAACAGATGAGCGGCACTAGAAATTCTGGTGTGCACACTCATACACGTGTGTTGCCTATCAGGCCAGAGCTTGCCCAAGCATGAGCTTGGGTCTGGCAGGGAGAGAGGGGTAAGTAGCCCTAGCGGTGACTGCCCTTACCTCCAACAGACATTTTAACTAACCCCAGATCCCCAGGTCGTAACTCTTTTGTGCTGACAGTCTAGTATTTCGTAGCAGAAGGGCAGAGCAGATGGGTTCCCTTGTGATGACTTAGCCTGAAGGGCAGCCTCACAGTCCAGGGACCTGGCCCCTTGCACCTGCTTTCCAACGTTTCTGTGTCTCAGCCGGGACCTCACTAAGGTTAAGGCCATGATCATCCTGTGCCCTGTGGAAGTCGTTCCCTCTTCCCTGCCTCCGTCACCAACTACTCTAAACGGGGCCTCAGAGCCTGCTGCCTGGGGCTCTACTGTGGCAGTCCTCTCAGGCCCCTTCCCAGATCTGAGCACAGAGCAGATGCCCCCACAGGAGCCATGGCAGGCTGGGCTAGGAGACTCTGCCGGAGTCTCCGCTGTGATTACTGCCATGAGGCCCTGCTCACTTGCCGCACACAGCCGGTGTGTGGCTCTGCCTCCTTTGGCTCTGATCCTACAGACATGATGGTCCCTGGGAGAAGGCAGCAAGCCCCAAAGTGGAGTCTGACCTTGGGACTTGTGTGCCTGTCCGCAACGTCCAATCCCTGAGCCTCCTTTTCCCTTTGCACAGGGCACAGGAGCTGCACGGAAGAGGCTCTGTCCAAGGAAACAGGGGTTACCTTGTGTGATTTGAGTGAGAGAGCCACAGTCTAGAGCAGCAGGATGCTTGGTGCCCAGCGGGTGGGCCTGTTGGGCTTGCTTAGAAGGTGGGTTTTAAGAGCTTAAAGACTCTCACCATTTCAGATTCTGTTTTCTGCGTGTGAGCACTCAGCTCTCCCTGCGCCACAGCTGGTGTGCGCCTCCCCGCTTTCCCTCCATGACGGGGATGGACTCTTAACCCTCTGCAGCTGTGATCCAAATAAACCCTTCCTTCTATGAGTCGCCTTAGTCATGGTGTTTACCACTGCAAAAGAACAGTGACTAAGACATGGCATCAGGCTTATCCTACCAAAGGTCCCTGAGGGTGCAATGAGCAGTCCCTCCTCCACCCCCAGACGCTCCGGGACCCACATACTGCCTGTGAGCAGTAAGGCTGAGAGGCTTCGTGGCTCTTGGCCTCATACTCAGGTTTCCACTTAGGACTTTAGTCTCTGGAAGCAAGCTGGTGCAGCCCCCAGGACTCCTGGATCTGAGGAAGGCTAAAGAAGTCAGCATATACCGAGCCAAGGTCTGGCCCCAAAGAGTGTGGGGAGATGAGAACAGCAGAGCAAAATGGCCCCACACCCTGCCCCACGCTGGAGGGGCCACGATGTTCAGTGCTCTTCTCGTGGTTTGTGGTGACTCTGGCTACAGAGCCAAAGCATTCTTGCTTGCTGTCTCTCAGCTTAAGCTGGCACATGGGAACCTCCAGAAGCCTAATGCTCATGGCCACCAAAGATGCAAAAGGCCCAGAGCTCCCTCTAAAACCAGTCGGTCAGTAGCACCAAGGTTTTGGAGAGTGGCTTAATAAGATCTGAGTCAGGGAGGCAGCAAGGAAGGAGAGAAAAGAGCTGGCTCTCAGGCAGAGGCTCATGGATAAGGACGTTTGAGTAAGGATGGCCGTGACTGAGCGCACCCTGGCCCAGTGGGTAAAGGATGTGCGTGTCTCAGGCGTCAGCCACCAGACTGAGCCATCGCCTTGATCTAGGACCCCTTGCTCACCCGAATCCTGCCTGACAAGTGGCATGACACACCCTAGTCACACCAGCTCAATATAGCCGCTAGAAGAGGGTAACTCACACGCGCCCACCACCTGTGAGGGTCCTTGCACTGGCTGAGCCTTCATTCAATGATAGGAGCAGAGCCTGCACGTTCTGGCCATTGCAGGCCTGGCCATCTCCACCAGGAGCCTCGGATTCCTGAAGCACCCAATCACAGCTTGGTCTCCGTAACTACGTGCTAACTTGGACAGAAGCGTATTTCTATTGGCTGTGACAGCAGAAACAAATCTGCCTAACCAATTAATGGTGGGCAGTGGGGCAGAGCAATGACAGTACAGCCAAGAGAGGCAGAAGTTGGCGGACCCAAACTGTAGGGAGGGTGTAGCCTTGTGCTCTACTAACCCAAAGGCAGACGTGCCAGTGGCTGCCAGACTGCAGCGGCTGCTTCCTGGGCCCTTAAGAACCTCCCCACTCATTTCGGCAGCACAGCCTGTGAGGGGGCCTAGGGGGGTCGGGGCAGAGAGGATGAGCAGATAGCCAATCACTGGGCTCCTGCCCCGCTCCCACTCCAGGAATCCCAGCTTATATCTGTCCTTGTGTCTGTGTGACCCTGGGGTCTCCTTGAACCTCCCTTTTCTCAACTGCAGAGCAGGGCTGCAACCCTCGGCCACAGCTGGTGGCGTCTGACACAGAAGCCACTGCACCAGCAGCAGAGCTGCAGGGGCTAGCAGGCCACAGCGGGCGTCACTGGCTTAGAACTGTGCTCATGGTACTGGGACACCTGGTGGATACTGGCCCCCCAAAGGCTTCCACACCCCTCAGGCCACCACCCAAAAGTCAGTGTTAGCTACTCTGGAACCCCAACACCAAGAATCTTGAGCCAGAAGGTAGATGACACAGCCAGGCTGGTGAGCAGGAAGTGTCCCTGTTCTTAAATGAACTTTAGGTAACTTTAGGAAACCAGACCAAGGCTCTCTACCACACAGAGCCTTACTGACCAGCAGGACTGAGGGGCATCCACTGGCATGTGCCTGCTGGCTCCCACCCTGAGCCAGCACTCATGTCCCCAGCGCTTCAGCTGAGGACATCTCACACCCTTGGAGGATGGGGTGAGGGGCTGCTGTGTGTCTTCAGTACCTGTTCGACATAGTATGTCTCTGTGTTCATTGGGGTCAGAAGAGCTCTGGCCAGCTTTCCAGGGGCATTTCCTCAAAGCAGGATGAGGAAGTGTTTCCCTACACAGCAGAACAGGGCTGTGACATCAGAGCCCAGGGAACAGAGATCAAAACAGACAGCCCACTCATCAGGCAGGGCAGCCCAGCACGGGGCTCGTCCAGGAGGCAGGAGCCAGCCATCTCCCCCTCCTCACCTGTCACATCCATTGGGCCTACATCCTCTGCACGAGTGAGCTAGCTTGGAAGCTTGTCTTGCCTGCAGCCCCAGGAAGGGCCCTGCGTGATAGGCTGGGCACCAACCATGCCCATGGCCATCAGCTCTATGCAGAAGATGGATGCTGCTCTGCCCTAGCCCCTAAGCAGCTCCCACTCAGAGTCACAGCACAACGGGGTCCCAACACGCTAGAGCAGGGATCAAGGGAAAGAAGCCCCTAGCTAGTCCACAGCTTTGGAGTTCTCACCTTTGGGGACCCATCATTCAGACTTGGTCAGTCACCATAGCTCCTCCGGCCAACCTGATGGGAAGGGAGAGCTTCCACCAGGACAGGAGCCTCCACAAAAGGGGGTGGAGGGTGGATGCCAGGCCCTGCCCAGTGCCCTGGGAGCGACGTCCAGTTTCCTCTCTCAGACAGAAGACAGAGCCATCCCTTCCCTGATGTCCGGTCAGGGTCCACCCTCAGTGCCCTCATCCACGAGAGATAATGGTTTAATAAGCGATCTGTTTTTTATTTAAAGGGTCGACAGTAAAACTCAGATCACATTTCTCACTTGGTGGGTTAAAAAACCGCTTACACTCATTTCTGCAATGTAAAGCGACACTCTATCAAATCAAACATTTCCAGATGGGCCCAGCTTGTCGGAGGAAAGTGGTGCATAAGCAGGAAAGTAGGCGAGGAACACCACCTGCTGGCCAGTGGCTGGGCAGCACCCAGGGGCTAGGCGGCTGCTCCCCCACTCTACTCCCCCCCCCCCCCCCCCCCCCCCCCCCCCGCCCCGCCCGGCTCCAGGCTACCTGTTGTGTTACAGACACGGGCAGGTTTCTGTGGGAATCTCCCGTCAACACTGGCCAGAGTCCACAAGGGTGGGGTCTGGACACTCTGGCAAGCCCTCTCTTGCTGCCTCTGTCCCCTGCTAGCCCCTGAGATTACACGGCAGGGGTAGTGTCTGCACTTTCCCGGGTGAGGTGAAAAGCCATCCTGAACACAGGCTGTGTTTACCTGAGTGCAAAGGGGGCTTTGCAAGGCGGCTGTAAGGACAAGAACTGAGAGTGAGCCCCTCCCACACAGCATCCCTGACCCCGGGTTACACCCCATATCAAGGGCACAAGAGCAGTATGTGAAGTTGTCCCATGAACATGTCTGTCTGGATTCTCAAAGTGTCCTTTTCCCCCTGGGCTGAAAGAACGCTCCCCTGCCAGAGTTGTCAAAGATCTCAGGAGCCAGCAGATGACAGCCCCATTCAACCCAGAGGGTGCTGGCAGTATCAGGACAGCCAGTGTCCCTGCATGTTCAGCCACCAGATTCCAAGTTGTGACCTCTAGATACTGAGGGGTGACAGACACCTGGTGTGAGACCTGGCTGCCACACCTTTGAGCATGGCATCTAAACATCATGGAGTCTCCTGGGCCACTGCCCATCTCTGGGGCAGGAGTCTTAGAAACTGGTTTGTTGGCAATCTCCCCAAAATGCATTCCCGGGATTCCCCCACGGTATGCAGTTTTCACTCTGAATTAAAGCCGAAGCCAGCTCTAAATTTAATAACAGAGTCATAAACTCTTGAAAGTGTATGGATGGCTGACAGACCCTGGAGAGGGGTGGGATCTATAAATGGAGGTCCTTGTGAGAACCTCTGGCCTGCTCCACAGCTCGTTGAATTACCTTCTGTAAAAGCTGCCGCATGAACCAGGTGACGGGAATGCCATCTGGCAACACCCCCACGAGATCTGCCCTGCCATTCTTCCCACAGTGGGCCCCTCCCACTGTGCCTGTACCACAGACACCCACAGAGGCCCAGTGTCTGCACTCTGACAACAGGAGGAGGACAGAAGCCAAAGACACTGAGAACAGACAGGAGCCAGCTGGCCAGAGAAGGGTCATCCTGCCTCCAGAGTTCAAGATGTTCACCCCCACAGGAGTCATTCCTACGAGCCCTGGGGCCAACCCCAGGTGGGCCCAGCAGGGACAATCTATCAAAGCTCACAAGACTGGCCACCCCGACTTCACCAAAGCGGCCCTTCCCAATCACCCTCAATCATGAAAAATGGGGATGGGGGCTCTCCAGAGTTCTCCCTAGACCTCTGTGTCTCTGAAATGCCGAGGCCTTATCCTGTCCTCCTTACTTATATTGTGCCTTCATCATGGTCACCTCCGCTTTCTGACACTTGCAGCTTCCTGTTCGGGACTCGACCTCGCCCCAAGCCCTGCCACTGTCACTCCAGCGTCTGCCAGCCCCAGGGGTGATCATCTCCCTCATGAAGTGTTTGATGCACGAGTTAAATGTCATTAGTGGTTTTGCTTTGGCGCAGTATTAGGCTGGCATCTCCGAGTGACACCCTCACACATTCGCTGACTCGGAGCTCTGAGAAGGGCAGTGAGGTTGGAAAGAGATCTCACCTGCTTGGCCCACCCAGCATGGCCCAGCTCTCTTGGCTTGTAGCTTTCTGACTCCACGTGACCTGAGCAAACATCAGTTGGGGCATCTTCGCTTCAGTTTTGTGAGGTTTGCCAATCTTTCCTCTGTCCCTCTGTTCTCCAGCTGGCCCTTCCCACCTGCATGGGCTGGAAGTACAGAAACATGTCCTTCCTGCAATTCTGGGTATTTCTCTAAGGCAAGGGGGCAGGGACAGTGCCTAAAAGGCTGTAATGGGATTACATAGAGAGAGGCAGAGATGGGGCTCAGAACATCCTGAACACAGCAAGCATTCAAAAGAGTTGCCATTACTACAATCACCACTGTCATCTCCACCAGCTCTACCTCCACCATCACCAGCACCAACACTATCCTCATCGTTATCACCACCATCACCTTCAACATCCCCACTGCCATCACCACCACCTCTATCATGACCACCACCATCATCACATTTATCATCACCATCATAACCATCACCTCCACCATCACCACTTCCATCAACACCACCACTACCATCACCCTCATCATCACCACCACCATCACTACCTCCATTATCACTAACACCATCATCATCATCATCTCCCCATCCCAGCTGCCAAGGCTCCACCCGCTGAGAAAGAGGCTAAGGCAGCTATACCTATGTTGTTGACAGAAGCTATGCTCAGGCAGCTAGGAAAAGCTAATTCCTGGTCCCTGGTGGAAAAATCCATCTTTGGTAGGTTCCAGAGATTGCTCAATTTCAGTATCATCAAAAGCCTATTCATCTCAGACTTGCCACAGTCTTCCAACCCAATGCCCTAGGGAAGGGCTCCTCTCTCCCATCCTGGCCCCCAGAAGTCTCCAGGAACAGTTATAGCAGAAAGGTTCTTCCTCTGGGTCCTGGATAGCCCTGATGCCATCACAGAGAAGTTCCAGGCAGTGAACAAACCCAACTCTGTCCAGGGTAGGAGGCTTCTGATGGATGAAGGCCTTGCAAAGTCTAGACCAACTCAGAGATCCCTGTCCTGATAACCTATGTTGTTATCTTGTCCCTAGAGTCAATGAGTCATTCAGGATAGGAGCTATGAGCTAGAGAATGAAAACTGAGGGCTGACTTGGCTTCTCGCTCCTAAGATCACCACAAGCCCTTTGCCACCACCACCCCAAACCCAGGAAGCATTTCCAAAGAATATTCTAGCAGTCCTTTGCACCTCAGAGGGTTCAGCAGGTAGAAAGTTCTAGAAACATATACAGACCAAGAGTCTGAGATGTAACAGAGGAACTATGCTACAGAGGAGCTTCTGGTCTGGGCTTCAGCCAGGGAGTCCCTTATGCAGTGGGATGCAGCCTGGGGTTGCTAGGCCACGTCTAAAGCTGTACACAGCAGAACAGCTGAACCTAGGCTCAGCCAGGGCACAAGATCAAGATGTGTTCTAAACTCAGCGTTCTTAAGTTTTTCTCTCCAGGAACTGGAGAGATGGCTCAGTGGTTAAGAGCACTGGCTGCTCTTCCAGAGGACCTGGGTTCAATTCCCAGCCCCCACATGGCAGCCCACAATCATCTGTAACTCCATAAGAGGAGATCTGACACCCTCATACAGACATAGATGCAGGCAAAACACTAACTACATAAAATAAATAATACATTTAAGTTTATCTCTCCAGCCTCAGGAGGGGAGGCCAGGCCAGGGCTAGGAGCCTGCATTTGAGCTCAGGGCCAGCAGGGTGGCCACCAGACCCATTTCCTAGATGTCAAGTTTCCGGGGATTCCAAGGGTAGGTGCTAGGTTCTATTCTGACCAGCTCTGTGGAGTCTACTGCA
This sequence comes from Psammomys obesus, assembly GCF_907164565.1. NCBI lineage: Eukaryota > Metazoa > Chordata > Mammalia > Rodentia > Muridae > Psammomys > Psammomys obesus. The sequence continues at coordinate 1,317,968 of NW_026592710.1, read as the reverse complement.
GAAAGCAATAGAACCACTGCCCCCCAAAGTTCTGCACCTGTGATGGTCTGGAGCAGGGTCTAGGGTAGGCTAGAAAGTGGTCTACACCTATAGAGAAGAGAGGACTTTTGTCACCGGGTCAAATGTCAGGTTCTTCCTTGGCCCAACTGAAAAGTAGGTATACCAATTCCCAGCCCATCAGAACCCCAGGACTCCTACACAGCATCATCCCAACACCCAGGAAAGTAAGTGGGTCTGGGGCCAGAGGCAGGAGCCAGGGCCAGGGCCCACATAGACCCGGGCAACTGACTAGCATCGGCTGGACTGTGAACTCTGAGGCCAGCGTTAGCCAAGGGGAGCTTCATAGAGCAGCCTGTCTGTCCTAAGGAAGGGTCCAGGTGCCTCCTCCATACCCCTAACATCTCCGCTCAACTTCACCTGGACCACCGGCAGCCCCGCCAGCTGCACCACCTCTGCGCCATGGTGCTGCCATGTTGTCGGCTCCTCCACAGCCCTCAGTGTCTCCCTTTGGCTCAAGGCAGGAAACTAACTTCTCTCCAGCACACGGACGCTCCACAGAGTATTTCCCTGAGGCTCCTCTCTTACTGCCTTGGACATACCATGGCCGACAGATGGGGTCACAGATGCCCTCAGCCCGGACTCAGGGCATCCCTACAGCCCCCAATTCCAGTTTTCCTCCCCTGAGCCCTGGTGTAGCTCAAGACCCTGCCCAAGACAACAGCTTCTCTTTGCCCTCTGGGCAGAACCCCAGAACTGCCCTGAGTTGCCTCCTGCTGCTGCACAGGGCGAGTGCCTGCAGTGCAGGCACACCTAGTGCTGGGAGTCAGACCTCAAATGTTAGCAAGGCCTGCAGCGGCCTGTCCGAGCACGTCCGTGTAGAGACTCCACCATGGCCGAGACCCTGCTCCCTCCCAGGCTCCTACTACACAGGCAGACGCCGCTCCTCTGAAAGGGCGTCTCCTTTCAGTGTCCAGGCATGGGGTTAACATCTAGAAGTGGCAACCAGGGCCGCAAGCACAGCCAGTAGGTCTGGCCCTTTAAGGGGCGCTCGGCCGCTGCCTTTGTTGATGAGCCAGCCTGCAAACTCTGCGAGCTCTGTCAAAATATTTTTAGCATTTGTTCTGTTTAAAAACCCTGAGGTATTAGAGTGTGCTAATCTTTAGAAAGGTTAATTTATTCATAGGGGTTTTGACAGAGATGTATGGCACAGTACAGCGTGGCCCCTGCCCAGGGGAGCGCGCACGCGCACGGAAGAGCAAGTACCATAGACAGGCCGGCCAGGGTCCATCAGGGGTCTAGCCCACCCCTCCCACTGCCCCTGACTCTGTCTTGCTCTTTCTGGCCTAGACAGGCTCTCTCCTCTCAATGGCCCTTTCTCAGGGAAGTCCTTCCTTCCACAAAAGGCAGAGCTTGGGTGAAGCCCCATGCCTAAGCTGACTCTTCCCTGAAAACTTGCTCCGTGGCCACCAGGTAGGACGGTGTAAGGCCACCAATCTACCGTTACCTGAGACCCCCTGAAGCCCTTTCTCCCCAGAGTTCCCAGTACTGTGTCCCCAGGACCAGTGTCTCCTTGTACTGTGAGCAGCTGCAGAGGCGCCACAGGAGGCTGGAGACTGGCAATGAATGGCTACGCCATCTGAGGTTCCTGTTTCTCACAGCTGAGTAAAAGAAAGCATCCCCCGAGAGCGCTTCAGACCCTCTAAAGAGCTCATTTAAACCACCCGCCATCTCACCTCCCCGTGGGCCTCTGGGCCTTTGTACCCAGTCTGGGCTGAGCATGGCCAGAGGTCTGGGGCTACCACATCCAGTGACCTGACTCCCTCTTCAGGGACCCCTGCTGGTCCCAACCAGTGCTGCCTCAGCTTCAAACATGACCTCCTCCATGAAGCGCTTCCTGACTGCCCATGCCTGCTAGGGTCAGGACCCAAGCACATCATATTCACTGTGACATTTTTCCCTCAGCTGCCCTCTGGGAGACGTTTGCCCATTCTTTTTGTTGTTGCTGGTGATGGTGGTTGTGATTGCTTCTTAGACAGAAGGTAAGCCTGAAGCTTGAGGGATCTCAGCAGCTGCCTTTCTTGGGGTCCAGCCAGCCCAGTGTGCGTGACCCTCAGAGGCAGGTGTAGAATTCTGAGATATAAGCTATAAGCTGGTGTGTGCATAGCATGTATGGCCTATGATGGCGTCTTAAATGACAACTGGTTCCCAAGCCATAACTGAACTAAGGTCAGAAAATAGTGGTCCTAACCAGGAAGTTGTTTCCTCTTTATTTTCTGTCAATAATAACAGCAAGAAGGCCCTCAGGGAGGGGGCCTCGGCCTCTGCTGAGTGGTTTGCTGATTCAGCCACCAGAACTTCCAGCCTTCCCCCTACTGGACCCTGGGCCTCCCTCTACCCTGCAGGGTTACCAGCCCCAGCCCCTAGCTCCATCCTTGGGGATGTCATTCCAGACCAACCTGGGCTGGACGAGCCCCCAGCTCTGAGCTGCTGTGGGCCGGCCGCTCTGAGAGGGCACTTCCTACTTGCAGCATCAGACAGCCCAGTGACCCAGTGTGGCCTTGTGAAGGAGCAGCATCTTCTTTGGCCTGCCTGTCCTCCCTCCCATCCCCATCCAGGAGAGGCGAGGCTCTCTGTGCACGTTCCTGCCTGGACTCTGCTCACCATGAGACCCAGCCCAGGGCTCCAGCCCCACAGCTCCAGTGCAGGAGGCCACAGCCACCCCTGCCATCACCAAAGTAGTTTGTGTAGTCCAGGGCCAGCTGGCCCCCAACCCCCGCCCCGTGTGCAAACTTCCCTGCCCTTGCCCTTGGAATGTGGGGCAGTGGGCCGCAAGGGATGGGAGACAGATGCACACGCCTGAGCCGTGTAAACAAGGCGGGGGAGGGCAGGATCGAGTTACACCGGTGGAATATCCTAAAATAAATATAAGGACGGTTGGTGTACTTCAGGTGAATTAGCCTGATTCAAGCTGTCAGCTTTAGGAAAAGTCTAAATAAACAGGGCTCCGTCTCTTCCCGGCATAGGAAGGGCTGAGGACACCATGGGGCGCCAGCCTTCAGAGCTAATCCATGGGCTCCACGGCAGCATCAGCCTTAGATAAGAGGTCCTGCACATGGCACTCAGAGGAGGCCCCAAGGTCAGGTGGAGCCCTGGGCGAAGCTGGTCACCCATGAACAGCAGCAGCGTTCCCTGCTACAGGGTGGGGTGGGCAGGGCCTCTGTTGTCCCTCAGCATGTCAAGTTACCATGATGGAACAGGGTGAGCCAGCCCTATGCCAGGGCCCACAGGTGTGGGCACATGTCTGTTCAGTGCCAGGGTCCCCTCCGTGTCACTGGGTAGGTGGAAGCTGGGGCTAAGTTTCCCTCCGGACAGACCTTTCATCTTCCAGAGCAGAGCGCCTGTTACAGAGAGACGCAGGCCCCTCCAAGCACACATGTCTATGGCAGTCACAGAGCCAGGGTGGTCCTACATGGTACTGGGTAGGCTGTCTGAGGCCAGGACAGGGGAAGGATGGCCAGACACCTACGTGATCGCCTGTTCCACCATCCCCAGCTCTCAGCTGCAGACATTGGCCTCTGCTTTAGCTATCTGTCCAGGAATGCTTGTCCTAAGCCCCAGCAGGAACTGCGGGGACAGCCCTGGGGAGGGGCTCTCTGGAGCAATGCTTCAACAACAGCAGCAGCCTGCCCTATGCACCCCACACTCTCCATGCCTGTGCTTGTTCCTTCCTGTCTCTGTCCCGATCTGTCCCTCATCCTGGTCATCTTCCGATAGCTGCTGTGCCTCCTTACCCCCACTCTACAGACATTCAGGATAGGCATATCTGGGCTGAAGGCCACCCCCTACCATAGCCTTTAGGAGGGGGCTGAAGCTCCCTCTTCCACTATGCTGATCCACAAGAAATCCCACTGGTACCTTCTACAGATTTGGCTACTTCCCAGGGCCCAGAAAGGCATTCATGGTATCTGACAGACACCAGCATCCTTCCCAGGTAGAAGCCACAGCCCTCCACTGGGCTGACAAAATGGGTCCAGGATGTGCTCAGAGCATGAGCCTCTAGTGAGATCTGAATCAGCATCACCATGGGCCCATTCCCGCCCTCCCCAGCGCTCAGCCTGGCTTTGCCATGAAAACAGCAACCAGGCCAGGGACCAGACAGAGGAGCCCTTGGTGTAAATCCATTCCTACCGTTAACTACGTCTGTGGTTACTGCCCAGGGGTACCCCAGTGGCTTTTCCATGTTTGTGGTCCCTGTTCAGGGACTCCCTAGTGGCCTTCCCATGGCCCCCATGTGCTCTGAACCTTTTGTGCATGTGGGAGGGGCTTCCTGGGCTAAGCACCATCGTCTTCGAAGGTGAAAGGACAGAACTGTGGGGATGTGGGAGGCCATGATGACCACATGATTTTCCCTGAGGTCAGCTCTGGAAAACCCCCACACTGTGCCCAGGGGAACTGCGGGTTTCCTTGCTCTGCCTCCAGCCAGTCCCAGCAGTGCCCCTGACAGATCCCAGCAGATGAGGAGAAAGCACCAGGATCCCAGATCCTGTCAGCATGGCACTGGGATGTCATGACATGACAGCATAGCCAGACACCATCCCTTCAACCAAGCCACATCTTAGAGCAGGTGGAAGATGCTCAGACAATGTCACCAAAGGCTAATGACAGACCCAATCAGGCCTGTGGGTCTGAGGGCAGGAACTGAAGCTGTCCCACTAGAAAAGACTACAATTGCGCGAGCCCTCACCTCTCTTGTCTGTGATCTCCTGCAGAAGGATTTGCAGAGCCCACAGCCCCTGGCTGTGAAATTGCCTTGAGAGGCCTGAGGCTTTGGGGCACTCTCCACCATGCCCTGGAGGACCCGCTGCCTCTGCCAGTGTTTGAAAGTACAAAACTAACACTTTCCCCACTGAGAGCTCAGCTCACACCATACCTACCGTCACTACTGGCCACCTCTCTGAAAGGTCTCTTAGCTGGGCCTGAATGAGGAAAGGAACTGTGGGCAGGGCTGTGGCGTGTGGGAGGCAGAAATCGGGTCAGAGCAAGGAGACAGTGTGACTGGGAGGAAAAGGTTTAATCTCTGGGGTGTAAGATTGTTGATATATATTTCCCTTCGTGGAGAAGGTCTGCTTTAACTCATGAGGGCCAGGAAAGCCTCACCTTTTAGAGAATTCAAAGCCAGGTGGCCGAGGAGCAGCAGGAAAAGACCTGGATGCATTTCCCACCTGAGTGACAGCTTTCTGAGCTGTGGGGTAGGTCACCTCAGAACTCATCCAGGGAGTGCAGAAACTTCAGCTGAGGGAGCTAGCATACTGTCAACCTTTCATGGCTCCTCCCCAAGACCCACCAAGCCTCTGGCCCTATCTGCAGGAAGGCTCCTGGCAGCCTTGTCTTCCTGTCTCCTGGGAAACTTCCCGTGAGGCCTTGGCCAGAGCGGAGTCTGCGCCCAGCCCAAGCAGCACAGCAGGTGTGGGGATGTGGAGGCTTCACCAGGCAATCACCCCTCCCTGGGCAATTAGTTACTATCAGCAGGCTTTGAGCCACCGGCCAGATGGGAAATGGGCATTCATTGCAGCTATCAGCAGCAAATGGATGATTACCACGCTGATGTTCAAGAGTTCGAGCTCAAAGCCTGGGGAGCCACAGTTCGGCCCCCAAATGAACCTTTAATACCCAGGTCAACCTCACCCGAGTTTACACTAAATTTAGCAAATGGAGTCTGCCTCTGAGCCACTGGCTCCTCGGAGCTCTGAACACCAGATGTGAATCTTAGCACCCACCAGAGTGCCACTGCCTAATGAGGGCCCCTGCATCTCTAACACCAGCTAACACAGAAGCCACAGCCCTCCCTGCCCTTTGGACACCCAACTGAGCTCACGGTGGGTTAACCTCTACCCTCCAGAGAGCTGATAAACACAGCTTTACTGAGAATGAGTGGTCGTGGATGGCTATTGCCCCAGAAAACATCTGTCTATCAAGGGTCATCTCCCACCTCTAACCCTGTTCACAAATAGCTCACACAGCTGGGGGGGGGGGGGACAGGGAGGCCGGGGGAAGGGAAGAGAGGGGTCACCTCTGTTTAGCTAACTCCAGCTTGCTGTGTGGGATAGCAGCTCGGAGGCCAGTTTCCTTCCCCGATCCCCAGGTCTGTGTCCAATAAGGCCTACTTCAGCATGGCTGGCTTTTCACTGTGGTCTTCCTTTCTCAAGCTAGTCTCCATTGCAGGAAGAGGGACCTCAGATGTGGGAAGGTGTGAGATACGGACAACCCGGTGAGCCCGGCCACTGGGTAGCTACGCTGCCCTCTAGTGGACAAGGTAAGCAGGGCCCTCACTCTGGCTGAGGGCTGCACTTTGGGAGGAACTTCAAGGCCTTCTTGGTGGCCCTACGCTCTTCCACCTGGTGGCCACAGAGATTTCAGAGATGAACTGGTTTGGGCATGGAGGCTTCGTCCAGGTCCTCAAGGGAACCACTGAAGATTTGGCACTGCCGTGTGATAGATTGTATCCTCTCCAGCTTTAGCATAGGTGAATGGAGCAGGTGGGATGGGGTGAACACCTGCCCCCACGTGCCCAAGTGTATGTACCAGTCTGTGTGCAGAGGTCATTATGTATGCATGCAGGCCTACATAGATTAGTACGTGTGTGCACTGACATACCAATATACATGTGTGTTTATGTGTGTCTACACCAACTCATTTATAAACATATATCTATACTGCCATAAAAAGAAGTGTGGGGAAGACTCAGAAAAGCCCCTAGGCAACTAACAAGAACACAGACCCCAGTGTTAATGGGGAGGAAGAGAGCACAGACTCTCACATCAGGGAAACGGTGCTCACTTTGCCTCCTGGGTATTTGACACTCTGCACGTCTTCCTATGACTTCATTAGCACCGACCCTGGTTGCAACAAAGACCCCTTGAAGATATAAAGACAGCAGTCATCAGAAGGACCAGCTGGATGCCCTCAGAAGCCCCTACCTGGGTCTGAATGTTTCTGTGAGTCACCTGTGTTTATGGATATTGGAGAGAAAGCCCAGAGAGGGGATCCTGAAATTAAACCTGATGTTCTTTGAAGTTGTTTCAGAATAAGACAGTTTTAAAAGTTACCTGGGGCTGGGGAGATGGCTCAGGAGTGAGAACACTGGCTCTGCAACCGTGAGGGTCTGAGTCCATGTCCCCAGCACCTGTGTAAAAGTCAGGGACTGTGGGGTGCATGGCAAACCCCTGCAGGGAGGTGGAGAGGGGAGCCCATGAACACACACAGCACACAAATACAGCAACTGTGGCATGAGAGGGCAGGGGCCACCCCTCCCCGGCCAGTTCCTGCTCCTCTCTGGTGTCCAGTTTTACAGCTGGCGCTCAAGATCCAAGGACCAGTGCTAAGTGCAGACTTAGTTCAGCGGGAAGCTTGGCCTTGCTCCACACCCTCGAGGCAGGGTGCCTGTGATGCCCGGGGCTGTTTTGTGGGGGGTGGGAGGGCTGTTTGTCTTTGCTTTTTCAAGACAGGGTTTCTCTGTGTAGCCCTGGCTGTCCTAGACTTTCTTTGCAGACCAGGCTGGCCTTGAACTCACAGAGATCTGCCTGCCTCTGCCTCCCTGAGTGCTGGGATCACAGGCGTGTGCCATAGCGCCTGGCTGGGATGTATGTCTTTTGAACAGGCCTGCTTAATGCCAGAGAGATCACTGGTGCAGGGATGGTGGGGGGCTGCCTCTACTTACCATGACTGAACTGGTCACATAGCATGACCAGGACAGTCTCCCCTGGTTCTGGTGAGTCCCTAAAAGGCAGGACCCCGACCTACACCAAGCTGGAGACCACAGCAGCCACAGTAGCCATGCACAGAGCTCCACCCACAGTCCCAGGCAGGGAGGCATCCAAGTGCTGTGAGATGAAAGATTGGTCCATTGCAAATGAGTACCGCTAATGACTATTTAGCACGTCCATAACTTTACCAACAGAGCCCAGCCTGAGAATCCCCAACGAGGCCCAGTCCTTGATTAATGCTAATGGGTTTTCTCACCAGCTGTGAAAATGCATTTTCCATAATTTAGCTGTCATTACAATGGGAAGGATTTATAAAACACACGCACACACAACGTGCTTGGAGGCCCTGGAGGGAGCTGCCCAGGGAAGGTCTGGATCAGCTGGCCTTGTTGTGAATTGCGGCCTGCTGGCCACACCTAGCCACCTGGCTTGCACCCCCAGCCAGGACAGGATGGTCCCAGGGCACTATGCAGCAGAGCACAGCTCTCCCTGGGCTCTGACTCTCCCCAGGTGGAGGACAGGACAGACTGGGCTGGGACCAGGACCATGAGCTGAGACCAGGTTTCTTTTCTGACTCTGAGAAACACAGACAGCAGGGGCCACACCATACTCTGCCCAATTCCTGCTCCTCTCCAGTGCCCTGTTTCATATCTAGAACTCCAGGTCCAAGGACCAGAGTCCTTCAAGAGCCACAGACACACAAACACACACACACACATACCACCTCTCAGCTCCTGGCTCCTCCCCTCCCTGAAGCTCCCACAAGGATCACCATTTTCATCTTTCCAAAACAAAAGGAAGAAAATAAGGCAGGTTTTGAGATGGAGGAAAACACCTGGGCCTCATAAAAGGAAGGATTAAAAAAAAAAGAAGAAGAAGATGGGACGAGGGAGAGGGTTAGGTACCCTCCTGTCCCCAGCCCTGAGTTTTTAAAATGAGGCTTCAAAAGCACTGGTCACCAGCCATGCACAGAAACTCAGAGACACAAAACAGCCCAGTGGAGACATGTTTATTGAGAAAGTTGTTTGCAAAGGAATAGAGGCCAGAGGCCAAGAAGGAAGGAAGGAGGGAAAGAAGAAAGTTAAAGATGGATGAGCAGATGGAAAGATGAACAGATGGGTGAATGGAGGGAAGTGAAGTGGATAGATAAATGGAAAAATGGGAGGAAGATAGGAAACAGAGAAGGAAGTAGGAAGATACAGGGTTAGTTCCGAGAGCATAAAGAAACTCCCAAGCCTAGAGGTACACACAGCCTCTTTGAGGGTCTCCTGAAGCCTCTCATGGGCCTGGTGGTGGCTGGTCTGCGTGCAGCCAGCAGAAATCTTAACACCTCGGACTGAGGACAAGAGCCTCAAGTGGCCAAGCTGGTGATATCTGGCCCCTGACCACAGCCCTCCTCACCTCCCCCTACCTGAAGGGCTCAGGCAGGGCGGGCCCTGCCCCACCCCACCCCCCCCTGATTTCAAACACAAATGAGTATCTGGAAGTAAGTTAAGAATGGGGTGAGCGGGAAAGGGCTAGAAGCAGACCAGCATCGAATCAATTAATGCGCGTTCTTCCGAGCCCGGTGCACGCTTTGCCTTCAATTAGCGGATCTCGCCGGCCCCTGCTGCAGGCCCGGAGCCTCCGCCGCGGAAACTTTCTCCTTCTTGTTTTAATCTTTCACCGAGCCCGGCCTTTCGCCTCCAGCCCATCTAATTGAAACTAATCTTCGCGGGCAAGGCCTGTCTCTCCTCCTAATCCTCCTCCAAGGAAGTTCACATGGTCCCAATTACAACCACACCGGCCTCTTTTATTCCCGCCCTCGTCTCCCTCTGCCAGCCTCATTTTTTGAAAGTCTGCGTTATTAACTCCATGCTTTCGAGTTCCTGCCCGTCACGGGCCGCGAGATGCTATCGCTGGCTGCCGATGGATAAGGTTACCACGAAAGCATTTTGTGGGTTACGTTTCGCACAAAGGCGATAGAGGGGCACGATAGCGCAGAACCGGTGAGCAGGGGGCGGGGGGCGGGGCCGCCAGCCCGGGGCCTCCGCTTGCAACCTGCAGGCTGGGGGGCCGAGAGGGGGCCCGGGAAGCGTCTTGGAGGGGCAAAGCGGGAGATGGGGCACCCAGGGAGCGCATTCGCCCCACTGCCAAGCCATATGGTCGCAGCCAGCCCCCTGCTGGGGGCTGCAGAGCGGGAGATGGGGTCCCGCGAGCTGGCTCCGCGTTACAAGGCAAACGGAAATCCTACATTTCCAGGCTGTCGAGAATGTCAAGTTTCCGCGCTCCGGGCTGGAACCCCACCAGCACTGTGCGGCACGCCGGTTATCGTGGCTGATCAAACCTCAGACTGGCAGCTCGGGATGTCTCTGATTAATTTTTTTTTTTTAAGAGAAACTGAAATAATCATTAGTTAATGGAGACATCTGGGCCCAAGTACCAGAACTGCAGGAGGGAGGCAGGGAAATGCGCCCCCAAAGGCTGACCAGGTGGGAGTCGGAACCGACCGGTGCCCAAGCTTCCACGCTTTTAAGTCTGCGGGGAGAGGGGGCACTCATGTGCTTCCACGCAGACCTGAGTCTGACCCCCAACACCCATGTAAAAGCTGGACATGGTGGCACTGTCGGGGGGAAGGAAGGTAGGAGGAAAATCCCTGGGGCTCGCTGGGCATCCAGCACAGCCAAGTGAGAGAGCCCCAAACGAACTCTATCTCAAAAACCAAGGCGGAAAGCAATAGAAGAACACTGACCTCTGGCCTACTCACGCGGGCCAGTGTGCACGCTCACAGCAGTGCACACGTGCAAAAAAAATCTGTCTATGAAAACACATGGTGTCATTTTTCAGGGACATTTAGATTGTTTCTTCCGTTTGGTGTTGGAAGCTGCGCTGCTGAGACATGGTTGTCAAGGCACCTGTCCAGGCTTCTGTTTGGGGTGCGTGCCCAAAGAGCAGCATTTCGGGCGCACATGTGTGGCAGCTCTGCTGGCATCTCCCTCAGCACTGTGAAGGAGATCTGATTTTCCTACAGCCCGTCTACACTTAATATTTACTGCTTGGAGTTTGTTTGTCCTTCTATCCGCCATCCTAATAAAATGCATTTCAATGGGCTAATTTTAATATGTAAATGATGTCTCGATGACATAGCCAAGAACAAACAAACAACACCAACAAAAACCAGGAAGTAAAGCCCTGCAGGCTATCCTACCCCCAGGAGTGAGGGGCTCACACCCTGACAGGCACGTTAACCTCTGAGCTGGCAGTGCACAGTTCAGACACACAACACAGTGTCTTCACAGAAGCCGAGACCCTCTGTCCCTCCCAGATCTCCATCCCCTCTGCAGCACCAAGCTATGGGAGACCGCCATCTGGATACCTCTTGTCCAGTGTTCAAATCAAGCCTAGAAGAAGGGTCTCTGTGGTGGCTGCCAGGGCAAAGGCAGTAAGAGAGCCACGCCACGGCAGGCCACCGCCTGAGCATTCTCAGCTCTGCTGGGCCAGATGACTTCCAAAGACTGAAGAGCCTTGCAGCTGGAGAGATGGCACCAACCAGCTGAGACATGAGACTGTGGCCTCACCAGGGAGCATCTAGGCAGGACAAGCTGACAGGGCGGTGGCAGGGGCCTCACCCCATCTTTAGTGCTGACTCCAGTGCAAAACTAAGACTCACTTCAGGCCACCCTAGGCACAGCGGGCTTGATGCTCCCAGCTGGGGCACAGCACTGCTGCCTTGAGGGGAAAACTATCCACTCCCTGGCGACTGTGGTAGCAGAACAGACCCAGGAGCCCACAGAACACTACAGACGGAAGCTAGTCTCTGCCTCTCCCACCTGAGTTTCTCCAGCAGGCCTGAGAGAAAGCAGCAGGGAGTAGAAAGCATGGGCCAGCAGTGACACTTTGAGAGGGCAGATGGGGGCCCTGAGGATATGGTCCAGCTAACTCTCAAAGAACAGGAAAGACTCAGCTAAGCAAATGCCTCCTACACAGGCTTGGCTGGCACAGAGTGGCCTCCTTCCCCAGCCTGAAGTAGTCTGAGCCCCAGAACATGACTTCGGAGCAGCAGATAAGATAGAGAGTGGGGCAGACACGGGGTGGCCAGCTGTCCCAAATTGGTCAGCTGCCGATGAACCTGAGGAACTCCCAGGACTATAAGTTTTAAACAATAGTCCTTAACAAACCCAAAAAGAACCACTGGCTCTCGGTGGCGGCGGGGGAGCACAAGGAGACTTCCTTGATTTCCCAGGAGATTGAGCTCAGATTTGTCCCAGACAGCCTAAGTCCCAGCAGGCCCCTTCCCCATGAACACAGATACCATAGTGGCCACCCAGGTCACCAAGGTTTTCTGGTGACAGAAGCCAAGGACTCTGTCCTTCAGTTAGGAAAGGTTGTGGGAACTTCAGCCACCATACCAATCCTCTAAGGGAAGCAAAGACTGTGCCAATGGTGTTCAAGCTGGGCAGCTCAGCCCAGTGGACACCAGGATGGGAAGAGCATGACCGTGAAGCCAAGGTGCAAGGCTGGGATGAGGGAGGAACCTGTGGCCTCATTCTGAGGTCATCACCTGCGTTAGTCAGTTTTTCATTATGTGACAGAATACTGCCTCAAAAAAAAAAAAAAAACTATTTTAAGGAAGAAAGACATCCTTGGCTAAGAGTTAAAGAGGTCTCAGTCCACAGCTGGCTGGCCTCTGCTGATTCATGGTGGAACCAAGATGCTCAGTACATGAGAGCCAAGGAGAGAGAGAGAGACAGAGGCAAAGGCAGAGGCAGAGGCAGAATGTCTGTCAATGGCATCACCATCAGCGTCCTTCTGAGCCTAGGGGAGCATGGGCCAGCGGCACCATTATGAATCTGCCCCTGGGGGGGGGTCCTCTTCCTGTTTTTTGTAGCGTGACAGTCACAAAAGCCAGGTGAGCCAGCATGTTCTCAGAGAACTCCGTGGGCAACAGCTTGAACTTAGGGCCTCGAACTTGCATGTCAAGGGCTTTACACACTGAGTCATTTACACGAATTGATTTTTTTTCAACCTGAAATCTTAAGTAGCTAAAGATACCCAACTAAAAAGGATCCCATCAAATGGGGGAACTTCTGCCAAACAAAGAAAATGGTCCACAGGGTAAAGAAACAGTCTAACAGCACATCTGAAAAGGAGCTGTCGTCCAACATACACAAGAAACTCAATTCAACAGCAAGAAAACAAATGACCCAATTTAAAAATGGGCGAAGGACCTGAGCAGACATTTCTCAAAAGAAAGCACATGAATGGTCAACAGTTGTGTGAAAAAATACTCAACATCACCAATCATCAGGGAAATGCAAACTGAAAACCACAGTGAGGCCGCTGTGGGTGGGACCGGTGTTGTGGTGTCTGTGGTGAGCATGTACACACTTCCACACTTGTGTTCACTGCCTTCCTCACCTCTGTACGCTTACCCCTCCTCTTTTCTTTTCTCTATTCTGGGACCATGTCACCTCCCCCCGGAGAATGCCAGCATGGTCTCAAGGCTCTTTAACTTAACTCATCATTCCCGGCACAAACGGCGCAGCGTGGCCCTGAATGTAGGCGAGTCGCAGGTCGTACAAGCACAACTGCTATCTGAGCAGCATGCTGAAGGGCACACCCTGCGGCCGCAGACTCCTGGCCGCCTTTCTTCAGCTGTGCATCAAAATGGGCAGGGGACTTGCACACTTTGCTCTTCTGCAAGTGTGGTGGTTTGAATGAGAACAGCTCTGCAGGCTTGTGCATTTGAATGCTTGGGCAGCTGGGAGCGTGAAAGGGTCAGGAGGTGAGGCTTTGTCGGCGTAGGTGTGGCCGCGGTGGAGAAAGTATGTCCCTGCGGGTGAACCTTGAGGTTTCAAAGGCCAGGCCCAGGCTCGCTCACTCTCAGCCTGCAGATCAGGGTACAGCTGCCAGCTGCTGCTCCAGCACCATGGGTGATGAAAATGGACTGAACCTCGGAAGCTGAAAGCCAGCCCTTTAAATGCTTCCTTCTGTGAGCTGCCTTGGTCATGGCGTCTCTTCCCAGCGACAGAGCAGTGACTAAGACCGTGAGTGGACGCACAGGGTTACTCTCTTCCCTCCTGCCTCAGTTTTTCAGGGCCCCCTCTGCGCCCACAGCCCTCTGTCCCCAAGGTGACCTTCCCCAAGCAGTGTCCACGGCACAGCTGCCCTGCCTTGTGCGGACTTCCTGTCAGCAGCAACACAGAGGACTTGAGCTCCACTGAGTCACAGCGGGAGGCACAGGCGGCCACTGGTGAGGGGACAGGGTTGTCTGTTCTCAGTCTGTCCATCTGCCCCGTGGCTACAGTGGTGCAGCGTGCTCTGTGCCTTCGCTGACGAGTTCTGATCCCTTCTCAGTCTCGGCGAGGTTTGAAAGGCACCTTGCTGCTGCTTCTAGGCAGCCGGTTGGGGACTGGGGTTTCTCCCGCAGCTCCCTGAGCTCTCTTGCTCCAGGGCTCTGTGCTCATGTCTGACACAGTTCCCTAACAGATAATGCCCTGGAGATGAGGGCCTGGACCTCCAGACCCCAGTGAAGCCCTTCAGGAGAAAATGATGATGTTTTGCATAATGGGGTTTCTGCGGAAATCATCATTAATCTTGAATTTCGCGTTAGTGGCTACGTGGCAACCAAATTACTTCTTCCTCAGTGGCTGAGACCAGTGGCCCAGGGGTGTCCTTCGAAGACTAGAAGCCCCAAGCCCAGAAGGAAGAACGATGGCCACAGAGCAGGGTTTCCGGGCAGAGTTTTCAGTGAGTCCATGGGTTTTATCTGCAGGGCTGGGCTGGCTGCTGTGTAGCCCAGGCTGGTGGTGGGCATTGTCTCAGCAGGCATGGGAACTCAGACAATGACCAGAAGGCTGCTTCAGACAAGAGCTCACACTCAGGTGTTTCAGGAGTTTTACCAGGTGATTCTCGGGTTCCAGGGAGTGTCCTGATGACTGTGCCCCTCCACGGTCCCACCCTTGTGCCCACCCACCAACCAGTCAAGCCACCAGAATAAGGCCTCATATACCTGGATTTCTGATCTTAATTCGGAACCCCTGATCCAGGGCCCACATTCAGAGCCACAAAGCCTGGGTCTGTCCAGGAGGAAGTCCAGCTGTGGAAGTCTCTACACACTGTCACTCTGGGCCTGGTGGACACAGGGACTGCCAAGGAAAGGCCAGCTGGGATTCAAAGTGAGGTGACAAAGCCTTGCTTCTCCTCCTGCACACTCTCCTTCGGGGGCGCTGCTAAGCCACAGCCAACCTCTGTAAAGGTCTGCCCCAGCCCTGCCCCACCTCTGCTCCAGCCCTGCCCCACCTCTACCCCAGCCCTGCCCCACCTCTACCCCAGCCCTGCCCCAGCCCTGCCCCAGCCCTGCCCCACCTCTACCCCAGCCCTGCCCCAGCCCTGCCCCAGCCCCTACACACTACCAGCAAAACCCCTTTGTCCTGGCAAACCAATTCCTCTCCAGGAAGCTCTGGAAGACCCACTCAACACCCCACCCCCAACCTCTGGGCTGGTGGGCAGCAGCTGCTCAGACTCTGATCCCTCAGCAGACACCTGCCATCCCAGAGAGCCTGGATTCTCCTCTTCATTTCCGCCCTGTACTCCCTGTTACACTCTGGATTGGGCTGCTGGTTCAAGAGGACACAGAGATGTTTTACTAAAGAATCAAGAATTTCTTAAGAGAATTATTAACAGCATGGACAGACAGAGGGACACTAGCATGCAGGGGCACCTGGGACCAACACCAGAGACAACAGTGTGCTGCATAGGAGGCCATGGGTGTCCCTGAAGAGCCTCAGAGCCCATGGAATGGAGGAAGGGGCTTCCTGTACCTCTTAAGGAGAGGATCACAGCAGCAGCTAGCAGCCAAGCCCCCCCCATTTCCTGGCAGGCAGCAGGGATGTGGGTGGGGGATAGGATGTGACCCCCCCTTTATGTAAATCACTCCCAGGGGAGAGGTCTGGACACCTTGAAGTGGGCTAGCTCAGGACTCATCCCAGCAGGATGCCCGTCAGGAACCATGACATTCTGCTGCTGCCTGTGCAGACATCACTAAGGGTACCTACTTATACCCATGAAAAGCCAGAATCTGAGGGAAAAGGGTAAGTGGAGGCCAAGACTGTGAAGGCACGTTGTTCTGTCTTGGATCCACAGGGAACCAGAGGAAGAAGCACGACTCTTCTGCTCATGGCTCCTTCCAAAAGAAGATATAATTGCCCCTCTCCCAAAGGTGGTTAGACAGAGGTGGATTGGCACTTCAAATTGATGGGGTGTCAAATGTAGCTTCGGGATCTAGGGTTTCTCCAGCTCTTGATCTCTCCAAGATCAGCCCACAGGACACCCAGGCCTGAGGGACCATCATCTGGGATCTCACATGGAACCCATCTTTACAGCAGAGCTCTGGGGTTACAGGCAGGCCTCCATCTCCATACAGCTTTTGCGTGGGTGCTAGGGAGCCGGATATTGGTCCCTATGCCCATGTGGCAAGTGCCCTGTCCACTGAGCCACCACCCGAGCCCTGGGGGCCATTTTAGAAGAGCATAAAAATGCAAACCGCAGGCCACCCCCTAGACCTGGAAACTGCTGCTTGTGTGCAGACCACATGACTGCAGAGCCTCACCCGGGAAAATGAGCTATGGGGACTCAGACTTGTCACCGCCCTCGGTTGTCTGTGAATGACCTTCACTGTGCCCAGAGAACTGGGGTGGGGACCACAGACAGCTTTTGGCCAATAGGCAAGTGTATAAATAAGGAACCTGGGAATCAAGATGGCATGCACTGCCACCTCGGAGCCTCTGGTGACCCACAGTGCCTACTGGCTACTCCAGCCCTGGTGCCACCTAGCTCCTAGCTGCAGATGGCAAATGCCAATAAGAACTGCACTTTCCTCATTAGATCTGTCTCCTCCACTGCCTGGTGCCCTGACCACAGGGCAGGCAGCTTCCTCAGACTGCACAAACCACACCTCAGAGCAAGGAAGTTGGCGCCTAAGCCCTCAAGAAGGTCAGCTCCAGAGATCACATGCCACTGTCCCCTGCACTTGGGGAGACCCTGAGTGGTTGGACAGGGTTTACACAGGAAAGCATGGCGTACAGGTGTCCCCTGAGCAAAGGCCAGGTGAGACAGACAGGGAAGTGGAGGGGGGTTCCTGGGTGGCTCAGGGTCCTGGGTAACAGCAACTGGCTCCTCTCCCACCTTAGAAGTATCCCAGCTTAGCAGAGCATAGCCCAGCAAGCCCCACATGGCTGATCAGGCCAGCAGGGCTGAGGCACAGTGGACAGGCCCCAGGGCTCACCCTCCTGCCGTGGGGCCCTCAGCGGGGACCAGGCTGCTTCAGGACGCTGGTCTTGCTCACCCCCTGCTGCAGGTCACGGGGCCACACCCCCTGCCATGAGGCCCAACGCTCCTGCCCACATTCACAAAAGCCTGGGTTGAAAATGTGGGCCAGCAGACAGCCCCTCAGCACTCCTCTCCCAGCACCCTTGCCCCGGCACCAGCCCAGCAGGGGGAAGTGTCCTCAGCACACTCGCCCCCTGCCTTGCGGGCTCTATCAGGGAGAGTATGTTTTATTAATATTGGATATTAAAGTTTAATACTGTGATTACAGCGAAAAATGGACCTTCACCTTCAGGAGCATTAGAGGATTCCAAGAGAGCCTGTGAGAAAGAGGGACATTTGTCAGCTCTCTGCAGAAGTGCTCTCCCATTCATCATGCCCCAGGCGAGCACCCGTAGCTGGCCAGGGAGACTGAATGTCCGAACTGCCCCTCTGGGAAAGGTGAGGGGGAGGGGGAGCCACCTGGGAGGATGAGCAAATGAGTTGGGGGCACCAACACCCAGAGAGGGTCCTCACAGCTCAGTGCCCAAGTGGGACTGGGACAAAGGCTGGTTGTGTAATGAGAAAGTGGGGTGTCATGGTGCTATGGGAAATGAGGGTCTTTCTTATCGCTTAGGCGCACTGACCCGGGTGCAGGACTGTGCCCTCCCCGTAGAAGGCACAGGGGAGTGTTGTGGAGGATATAAAGGTGTTTTTGTTTCAATCCCAGGTGTGGGATGTGGGGCTGATTCAGATGGTCACAGCAGCAGACTCTTTGCCTCATGTGGGCTCTGAGAGACGCTCTTTGCCAGCTGCAGACAGTTTAAATCTGAGGACTCTGGAAAGAGGATAAATGCCAGAGCCCAGAGAATGTAGAGATAAGAAAAAGAACAAAGCTGCTCTTGCTTCCCCCTTGCTGCTCCTGGTTGCTGTTGTGAGACAAGATGATGGAGATCTCCTGAAACAAGGATTGGCCTGGCTCCAAGGAACCCGAGGACCCTAACCAGCAGGAAGCAGCTAAGAAAATTGTGCCCTATCTCCCTACTCCACCTTTTCTCCCTCCTACCTGATGTTGGGGTGTTAGAAGGGATTGGGGTGGAGTAGGGAGAAAAAAATATAAGAAACATAAATAAAAAAAAATTTTTAAAGTATGCCAACAGAGTAGAGGGGGTTGAAGAGTTGCTGATGAGGGGGCTCAGAACAAGCAGAGTCCCCGCTACCCTGGCAAGACGGCTGGACAAGCCTCCAAAGCCGCTTGGAGGCCAGCCACAGGCTCTCCTTGTCCTGGCTCCTCAGACCTGCCATGCTGCCGCATCTCCATCCTCCCTGAGAGGATGCTGCTCAGCTGAGGATGCTCAGTGCTGGTCAACAAGTCTATCGTCTGAGTCAGCGAAGTGGATGGTCGCTGCTGGGGTGCTGTGGTTGTCACACTGGCGAGGCCCATCAGAGCCACAAACCAGGCCTGGTGGCTTGTGGGAGGGCTCCTCTCTATAGGTTCTGGAGGGCCGCCGCCCAGGTCGCAGCTTCTTAGGCTGGAGGTCCCAACCCTGCCTCACAGTGTGGGGTCACAAAAGAATTGGCAACAGTGACGCAAAATGACTAAAAGTTAATTCAGAATCAAATGTGCCCTGAACCCGAGGTGATTCGGGCGTGCTTGCTCATGCCACATCCATGGCTTCGGTGCAGCCTTGTGCACACTGCACTTCTGTGCCATCCCTGCATGCATAGCCAGGGATGGTCCTGAAATGTCTCAGCTCAGGTTAGAACTGTTGGATGCTGGGACTCAGCATTTTTCACTCCACAGACAATGCTTTCCGCCAGTGCAGAAACACGACGGTAAGCTGAGAGTGGCGAGACATACTTGTGAGCTCAGAACTTGGGAGGTAGAGGCAGGAGGATCAGGAGTACAAGGCCAGCCTCAGCTACATAGGAAGTTAGCGGTCAGTGTGTCTCAGAAGAGGGGGAGGAGTGGGAACTTTCAATATTAAGTATCAAATCAGTGTGTCTTTGGTTTGAATTGTGTTAGTGTTTGACTTTAAATGTCGCTGTTTGATTTGATGCCTTGAGCTTCCTGGGGGGGAAAGGGGAAAGCATTCAATGAGTTTTGGCTTAGGATTGGGCCAGACTCTCTATCGACTTCTGAATGGAGCCTGAAGGTTCTGCCATTTTCTACTGCACATTTATGCAGGGTGAGTTCTCAGCCCTGAGGACTATCAGACCCAGAGTCCATCAAGTAACTCCGGATGACGCTGATGACGCTCTGTGTCCTGCAGCAGTGAACGCCCCGCCAAGATTTGTGTAAGCAGGCAGCTGGAGGGGTGCTCTATGGGTAAGAGCTCCTGCCACACAGTGCGAGGACCTGAGCTCGGGTCCCAGCACCCACGTACATGGCTGGGTGTGGCCGTGTGCCTGTAACCCCATTGCTGGGGGACCGTAGACAGGAGGGTCTATGGCACTCACTGGCCAGCCAGCCTCCTCTCACAATCATTCCAGGTTAAGGGAGAGACCCTGCCTCTGGGGAATAAGGCAGAGGGTGATAGAGCAGGACATGAGGGGCCCTCTCTACAAACATGCACATGGGCGTATGCACACACACACACACACACACACACCACAGAGAGAGAAGAACAACGCACCTACCTCATGTATACTAAAATCACATTCATCCCAAAGAATTGTTTTAAAACAACATATTTCCCCACCCCTGACACTATTAATAATATTCTGCTATTCTTGCAGACAGGAATTATTAATTAATTAATTAATGAAAAGACATTTCTTTATGGCTTAGTCTCTGTAAATGTTTGACTTACATACCTATATTTCCAGGGTCACATAAAAACTTCTTAGAGGAGAAGGAGCCACAAGCAGAAGGTTTTTAAGATGGCCTGGTCTAGACCAAGGTGCTGCCGGCTCAGCACTGGAGTGCTGTGTCTTCCAGGAGGAAGCTGTCCTTGATCTCACGGACAGCAGCAGGGGCAAGGGCAGCACGGGAACGCTCTGGGATCATCGGGATCCCACTGCTGGGAGAAGGGCCCTGTCCCCCAGCTTCTCCTTACAGGCCACTCTGAGCTCCATCCTGCTGACTGTGTTTCAGCACTTGGACTTTGGAGAGGGCACGTTCTAACTATGGCCAAAATTAAAAATAAAACCTGTCAGCAGATGGCAAATGCCTCCCACTCGTACCCCTGTGCATCACTAATTGGTGGCTGCACCACCACTGCTGAGCCCAGACCCTGCTGGAACCCTCCCCAAATAGCCAGGAATGCCACTTGGTCAGTGAGGTGTCTGAGCTGGCTTGTGGGAAAAGAAAGGGGCCCAGGAGTGCCTGGGGTTCGGCCCCATATGAACAGCTACTTAGTAAGTACCTTTAAGGAGCAGAGACCAGCCTGAGTGAGGAGCCTCCCCAGCCTGAGACCCCAGTGGGCATGCTCAGAGTCTGCGGGAGGACTGGACCACCTCAGGGAACAGGGCCTCGGCTATGGCAGGCTGGAAGAGCGAGTACAGGGGGCACTGCGAACCCTGGAGGCCATCACAGATGGAGACATTGTCTAGGCCACCGGCCCTTCCTGGGAAGCAGTTGGTATAAAAAGCAACAACAGCTGTAAATAGAAACAGACCTTAGCAGCTGCAGCCCCCATGGAATCAGCTAGGACCTCACCCAGAGGCGACCCTAGGGCATAGACAGGGGGTCAGGTACAGACTCTGCAAGGAAGTTGAAGTGAGAAAGCCCTGAGAGCCTGAGGAGGGCCAGGGATCCAGGAATTATCACACACTGCTGTCCGGGACTGAGCAGGCCTCGGCCTGGAGCAGCCCTTCAGAAGCCTCCTCATAGGTTAGAAAAGAGAGCGCTCACAGTCGGCACGCACGGCCTTGTCCTGTCCGTGATTAGGCTCTGTCTCAGGCACGTATTCCACCCACTCCGGATGGCGGGTAACCTTGGCTGCCCTGTGACTGGGGCCCACAAAGAGCTGGGAGATGAATACAGGAGAGGCGCTGACCCAGGAGGGCTACCTGGAAGAAGGGAGCCATGGCAACTGTGGCTGTGGAGGGCACAGCCAGGACAGACACACAGGCACAGGGGTGGGAGCGCTCAGTGGATACTTGGCTGCCGGGTGCCCATCTGCTTCCAGGCCTGACTCCACGGCCCCACACTTCAGGCCCGAGGTCATGCCTACCACTTCCAATAGGTGGTCCATCTGCCAGAGAAGCAGGACAGAGGCCCAAGCTGGACGCCAGCAGTGGGTCAGCCCCTGCTGGCCCGGCACGGCTGGAAGCACCCCAGGAACTCGGGGTGGACTCGGGATCTCCCTGCTGCTGCTGGCCCCCAGAAGGGCCCCCGCAGTCTGTGTCTCCCTTTCCTCACCTGAGCCTGGGGACAGGGGAGAAAATAACTCACCTAAACAGGGCCCTTTCCTTGTGTTGTGTTTTTTATTTAATTTTCCAACGAACACACTCTTTTATCATCCAAAACCGTGAAAGTAAATTAAGAAGAAATGGGTTTCTTTCAATTAGGCTCAGCGCTGCTTTGAGTAACTGCCTATAATTCTATTTAATGAAAAAATAAAATCATTATTCCACAGCTCCCCCTGCCCTGTCACAAGCCCACAGACGGGCTCCATTAGCGAGCACCGTAGATTTATTTAATTAGAAAAATATTTTGTTTTCTCTGATTTCTTTAGGAAAAGGGGGGGCCTAAAAAACCTCCAGGCACAAAATTAATCAAATCTGTTACCTGGTAGTTAATGGCTGCTACACACAGGCATCTCTCAATCCGACTTGGACTCCCACCCAAATTTGGACTGCACTCCAGCCACGGGCCAACCTGTACCTCCCTGGCTGTTTGGCAAACTAGTGCCACAGCCCTCTCCGCAGGAGTAGGGGACCCCCAGGCGGGTAACCGGGGAGAACAGCCAGAGTCTCCTGTTACCACCAAACACTGGTCCTCTGGGCTTGTGACCAACATGCCGAACCAGAGCTGTGGTCAGGCCCGTGCTAGCTCTGTGGAGACCTTGAAATGGTAGTAGCCCCAGACCTCGAGTGACACCATCTCCCAAGCTGGAGACCTCGTGTGACCCCAGGGACTTGAGCCACGGAGCCCAGGAGGTGACAGGGAGCACATGGGAGAGATGAGAAGCTATGCTGAGGGCCTTGGGCCCTCCCCAGGACACCAGTATGAGGGGAAGAGACCAGAATCAGGGACATGGCCTGATGCTCCCAGAATGATCTTGATGTGTCTAACTGCTCTGCAGGAGAGTGCCCTGACACTGGGCTCCAGATGAGTTCCCTGAGGAGAGAAACTAGGGTGCCATTGTCCCCCTGAAACCTTTCAGGAACCCTGAGCACTGGCCCTGAGCTCTCCCAGACGCCACCATACAGCACCTACTCAGCTGAGACGCCTCGTCCCACACAGGCGTTTGTAGGGTCCCTCATCACACTGAGGAATAAGGCGAGCAGGACACAGCCATACCCAGGCCTGGAGGAGACTGTAGAAAGCAGATCCATAGGGAGAGTTTCACCCAGGGCAGGCCCCTGGAGGTGCTCAGAAAATGGTTGCTGAAAAAAATGGCCCAAGGAATTGGGAAAGCTGTGGCATTCTTGACCCTAGAGCCTCCTTGTTCTTCCCTCCTCCCTTTTCCCCTCTCTCCTTCCTTCCTTTCCTTCTTCCTCCCTTCCTCCATCCTCCCTTCTCTGGCCTCTGCAGGAACTTCCAGGAGCAGAGCCTGATTCAGAACCAGCTCCTGAGGCAGGACTCCTGAGAGCCACCACAGGTTTCCTGGCAGGGAAAACATCTGTGAGCCACGGTCCTCACAAACAAAGCTGCTGCATGTGATGAGTCAGATCAGCAAGGATGTGCTTGCTAGCACACATACGTCCCAAATGTTCCTCAGGAAGCAATGGGCCACCATGGCCTGTTGTCTGTCTAAGGTTTCTCTGGTGGCCAAGATGCAGAGTGCTGAGAATTTGCCACTCACCCCTTCCTCCCAAAGCCAGGAGCCTCACTGGGAATAGATCCTTACCCTTCCAGCTGATCCCAGTGACCAGAAGCTGCCCTTTTAATAAAAGAAATAAAATTTAACATACAGGCTTTGCAGACGCTGCTGTCCCTTGTCATCTTTTGCTGCAGCCATGGCCAACCCCACTGTGCTCTTCGACATTGCTGCGGATGGTGAGCCCTTGGGCCGCGTCTCCTTGGAGCTGTTTGCAGACAAAGTTCCAAAGACAGAAACTTTTGTGATCTGAACACTGGAGAGAAAGGACAGAAGGGTTCCTGCGTTCACAGAATTATTCCAGGATTCATGTGCCAGGGTGGTGACTTACACGCCATAACGACACTGACAGCAGGTCCATCTACAGGGAGAAGTCTGAGGATGAGAACTTCATCCTGAAGCATATGGGTCCTGGCATCTTGTCCACAGCAAATGCTGGACCAAACACAAACGGTTTCCAGTTTATCTGTATCTCCGAGACTAGTGGCTGGATGGCAAGCATGTGGTCTTTGGGAAGGTGAAAGACGACGTAAGCATTGTGGAAGCCATGGAGCGTTTGGGTCTGGGAATGTCAAGACTGGCAAGATCACCATTGCCAACTGTGGACAGCTCTAACTCTTCTGACTTGTGGGCTTCTTACCCACCAGACCATTCCTTCTGTAGCTCAGGAGAGCGCCCCACCCCACCTGCTCACAGTGGCCTGTAATTTCTGCTCTCACTGAAATTCTTTGGGCTCCATAGTTTCTCACTCCCCTCCAAGACTAGCTGGATTGCAGACTTAAGTTATTGTTATGAATAAATAAAAATTAATATACAGAACAATTTGATCAGACTCTTTCTACTCCCCCTACTCCTCCCAGTTCTTTCCCACCTCCCTACCCACTCAAGTTCATCCTCTCTCTCGCTCTCAAAATAAATAAAACAAAAAGATCAAAACAAACAAATAAGACAAAAAAACAAACAAAACCAAAACATTCACATACACACAAAGAAAAAAAGAGGATTTGTTTTGTGTTGACCAACTACTCCTGGGCACAGGGCCTACCCTGGACTGCGGCTGCTATGCCAGTAACACTTTGTTGGAGATAACCGATTTTCCCATTCCCATCAGGTATCAATTGCAAATAACTTCTTAGTTAGGGGTGGAACTTTGTGCTCGCTTCTCCTTCTCAGTGTCGAATCTTGTCTGGTGTGAGCTTTGTTCTGTTTCCCTGGAGTCAAACACCACCTCTGCTCTTACGATCTGAAGAGATCCTGAGTCTAGAGGGCCATCATACGCCACCAAGTGCAGCCTCCAGTGCAAGACCGGGTGACATCTTGCTGAGTTGTTGGCCAAAGCACCACAGGATGTTGCCGAGGCTGTTGGTTTCCTCCACAACTTGTGGGTGAGGCTCCGTTGCTGAAGACACAGCTTGCTTTTGCCACTGAACGTAGAGAAAAAGAACTGGTGCCCAAGTAGAAGCTTCACCCCTGCTGACTGGAGTTCGTGGTGCTGCAAGATATTCTGCCAGAGGAGGAAAGCGATCACCAACATCACCCAGTTACAACCTGAGACCACACAGGCCGCACCATACCTGGGTGCAGGCATGGCACGAATACTATGGGAGTAACAGACGCTTCGCGATCAGATTTAAGGCCCACTCTGCGAGCTGGAACCCACACCTGACGCCACTTAAGTGACAAAAGCCAGCTCAGGAGCTCAGCCAGGATCATTGCTGTTTTCTTCCCCAGGCAGGTCTCTGGGCCTCTGCCCCTGGAAGGTTGGACGGCCACATCTGGCTCCTGATGGACCCTGGTGAGGCCAGAGCCAGAGGCAGCCATGTGGGCCATTTGGAGATAGCAATGTTGACAATGCCCATATGACATGGAGAAGCCAGCACTCCAGGGACACTCCAAGTCTCAAGGTGGGAGCAAGAGCAGCTCAGAGCCAGACACCTTCCATAGCACCATGCATGGCCCAGTGCTGGGGTGGGTACCGGAAACCTCTCTAGTGTGGATCCAGCCCTCACCTCATCATCCCACACGTCAGCCAGGAGGCCAACTGGGGCCAGTGACTGACCCATTCCACCTACCAGCTCACTAATTCTCTAGTTTTCCTGCAAGGACTCAGAGATGGACAGCTATGCCTCAACCCTTCCCTTTGCTCCTTCCCCATAGCTCCTCGAGGAAAAAGAACCCAGCTCTTCTAGCCCAGTGGCTGTCCACACAGCCAGTCTGCACTGCCTGTGCCAGAGGGACAACCATTAAGTTGACTCTGCCCAGTGTCAAGGGCTCTGGGTTCACTGGGATTAGAAGTTGATTCTGATAAGAACAGATACTACACTTGATCTTAGCCTATAAGTGGACTTGGAGAGGGGCATGGGAGGAGATGAGGGAGGGAGGGTGAGATTGGGAGGGAATGAGAGGGGGGGCTACAGCTGGAATACAAATCAAATAAACATAATTAATATGAAAAATAAATTTTAAAAAATGTAAAAAAAAAAAAAGAAGTTGACTCTGCAGGATGAGAACAGGAATAGAACAGGCTCTACAATACCAGCTGGACAGAGAGGCAAGTCCAGGCTTCTGCGGTGGCTGAACAGAGAGGCAAGTCCAGGCTTCTGTGGTGGCTGGACAGAGAGGCAAGTCCAGGCTTCTGTGGTGGC
>NW_026592710.1:1288399-1292275 GCF_907164565.1 Psammomys obesus | reverse complement strand
TTCTGTGGTGGCTGGACAGAGAGGCAAGTCCAGGCTTCTGTGGTGGCCATGAGGTTAGAGAACCCCACAGTGCAACAATGGGCTACATAGGGGGTCAGTGTGCTCTTGCCCAGTCTGTTTCCCAAAGTGTGAGATCTACGCTGTGGCCACAGCCTAGTCTGATAAGCATCTACACTGACCTCTGAGCCCCTGGTGTATTCCACAAGCAACTCAAAGAAATGGTGGCCACTATGATGGTGGTAACACCAGGCTACCTTGGCTCCTTTCCACAGGCTAGTCATTTCATAAAATTTACAGTTCTTAAGCCACTCATCACCACAGACAAGAGGACATCTCCACCAGGAAGACAAGAAGCCAACAGAGGAAAACTCGCCCCAGGCCATGAGACAACCCAAGCTTGTCCCATGACGTCCTGAGCAAAATTCCACAGTTCTTGGCCCTTTGAGGCAGGAAACTCTGGAAGGAGCCTTTGCACTGACCACACCCAGCTAGCCTGTCAGAGCCTGCAGAGGAACTCTGTTTTCATCAAGGTCTCCCACAGAGAGTATGTCCATCCTGACCTCTGCCACCTCAGAATGTGACTATATTCAGGGGTGTGATCTTGAAAGAGTTCATTAAGAAAAAATAAGGTCCTCAGGTGACCAAGTGACCAGTGTCCTCTGAGAAAAAGAGTTGATGGAGCACACACAGTGGGAGGCTGTGTGAGGACACAGGGAGAAGTGCCACCACAAGGCAGGACAACACCTTGATCATGGACCTCACTGCAGACTGTGAGGACACAGCCCTGCCTGCTCCCATATCCCCAAACCAACATTAGAGCACGCGTGCCCTTCATCTGCTAGAGCTTGGAGAGGACACTCTGCAGCAGAGCCTCCCTATATGAACTGATGCCTGATACCAGCTTCACCAACAGCTAGCTCCTCCTTCCTGCCTGCCTGCCAGACATGGCTTCCTCGGCACTCAGTAGCCACTTCCTTTAGAGGCAGACTTAGAGCTTTGCATCTTGTGGCTGACTTGGACATCAGGCTCCTCCCTTGGCTCTAACCCTTCCTCCGGTACTCACATCTGAGCCTGACGGCAAGCTGGATCCAGCGCAGCGGATCTCAGCCCCTAAGGCCCCGATCTGAAGGAGATGGCCACACTGACGAATTGGTCCCCCCAGGAGGGTCGAAGCTGGCCCAGAGGCCTCTAGACAGGGACCAAACTGCCCAGGGCTGACGGAGGTGACGGCATAGTAGCTGTGCTCCTGCTCTGGAGCCTGAGGCAGCATGCGCACCCCAGCCTCCTACTCCCTCTGCTCCCTGAGGGAGAGGAGCAACCCTCAGGACACATCAGAGCATCTAGGCACGAGATGTAGGAGCCACACAGCCTGTGCTCACAGGCAGATGAGAATACCAGGCAGGCGCATGAAACACTGCCCACCAAGTGGCCCCAGCGCATTTGCTACACCTTGCTTTGCTTTCTATTGCTGTGACCAACGCCATCACCAAAAGCAGCCTGGGGACGAAGGGGTTCATCTCATCTTACGGGTTGGAGTCCATCAAAGAGGGAAGTCAAGCCAAGAACCCAGAGGCAGGGACCATGAAGGAACACTGCTTACTAGCTCACCCTGTTGCTTCTGCCCAGCTAGCTAGCCAGGACCACCCGCCAAGGACTAGAACTGCGCCTCCTACACTGATTAGTAATCAAGAAAATGCCCCACAGAGGTGCCTGAACTGGGCAGTTCCTCAGTTGAGGTTCTCTCTTCCCGTGTGGCACTAGCCTGGGTCAAGTTGGCAATAAAAACTAACCAGTATGCCCACATTAACATTTTCCACCAGGAAACAACACAGAAGTGTTGAGGAAGGGAACTGTCCCTAATCCCCACTCCACAGGCTGGCTGTGGCTCCCTGTTCTGCTCTGAAGTTTCCTTATGGGGCTGTAACCTGTCCTGAGGGACTTGCCTGGGTGTGGTCAGTGGGGTGACAGTGCCCACACTGATGGCCTGGTCCCAGAACTGAAAACAAGTGGCCAACTTGCCAGCTCTTGGCTCCCAGAGAGGTGGGGCCCGCAGGTTTTGGGACAAGGAGCAACTGTGAGGAGGTGGCAGGCTTTGCATGCTGGGGCCCGGGAGAGCCTCAGGTGTACCTTCAGTCTGAAAGCCAGCCGCCTCCGGACTTGAGGACTAGCCCACACCTGAAGGCCCGGTGTGCCGGGTTATTTGGGGTGGTGACATCAGCTGACCGCGTGTGACCCACCTCACTGTAGGCAGCCAGTCCCCAGGCTCAAGCGTTTGTCCCATGTCCCTCACAGACACACTCGAGGAACCTCCTCCAAATGGCTGGTGCCCTGGCCAAACACAAAATTAACCTTCACGAAGACATTGCAGATGGAGCTAAGCAAAGAGTCTTGACGTAGGAAAATGTTCTGGATTATATGGATGGGGGCAGAGACATCCCAAGACCCTACTACAGGGAGGCAGGAGGGTCAGCACTGACAAGTGGGGACAGATGCTCAGGCCTAGCATCTCGGCTCTCAGGAGGCTGAAGCAGGAGGATTGCGTCTCCAGAAACAACAAAGGTGGAGCTGGAAAACTGGCTCAGTGAGTTAAGAGCGTTTGCTCTCACAGAGAACCCGGGTTCGGTTCCCAGATCCCACACAGGGGCTCCTAACCACCACATTTGCAACTGCAGTTCCCAGAGACCTAACGCCTTCTTCTGACCTCACAGGCACCAGGGACACATGTGATACACAGGCAAATGCACAAGCAAAGACCCATCATACATGTAAAACAAAAATAAATAAATAAATAACCCTCGAGAGAGAGCAAGAAAGGAGAGAGAGAAGGGAGAGAAGAGAAAGAGAGAGGAGGACAGGAAGGTGCTGCACTAGAGTGGGGATCAAGGCCTGGAAGACACTGGCTGCACTGCTGGCTGGGGTAGAGGATGTAGCTGGCCTCTGCACACTGGAAGGGCAAAAAAATGGTTTCTGTGCTAGACTCCATGAAAGAGGATGTGCCCTTCTCCGCCTCCATTTCAGGAGCCCGCGCTCCAGAGCGTGAGATAATAAACCAGTGCTGTTTTCAAGCTGCACTGCCCGGCACTCTGATCCACAGAGCAGACAAGCATGTCTGCTCGCGCTCATGCGTTAGAGTAAAATGTTGCTCCATGCCACCTCTCACCTGTTAGCTCCCTTTCCAGGGCTGACACTTGGCTTTGTTGGCTTGTTTTTTCTGAGCCCAGACACTTCAAACAGAGGTGAGCAGCTCTGTTCACCCCCAGAGCCTAAGGGTTTAGGCTCACGTCCTTTGCTTGGATTCCCAACAGAGGAGCCGCCAGTCTAAAGCCACTGAACTAGCTGTGTTGCCTCCCACGGACACTGTCCCAGCCTCACCCTCGAGGCGAGAGGACTTGGTTTTCTGCGCATGTCTAGGTCTGCTTGAAGGCCCGTTTGTTTCAGCCTGGGCGTTTGGAGGGTGCTGCCTTGCTGTCCCTGGGGCCACAGGAGAACTTTTCCTGTGAAATGCCATTTGTACAATTTGTAAACAACTCCTCGGGCCTCAACCACCTCTCCTTTAGGAAGGATACTAAACTTTTGATTGACGGTGACCCCAAACTCCTAAAGGCACCATCCTAACTAGAAACCTGACCCCAACTAGAAACCTAACTAGACCTAACTAGAAACCTCTAACCCCAAATATCTGTCATATTCACGTTTCACACGGCTCTTCTGCCCTAGGAGTGGGGACAGGCTCCACCTTTTCACGGCAATGTGCAGCCATGGTTTCGGTCCCTTCTGGATCTCCAGCCAGAAGCAGCTATTCACAACCAGTAATGGGGACATGAAGGGGCCAGCACACTCTAGCCCAAGCATGTCTCCAACATGTTCTTCTGCCGG
>NW_026592710.1:1122116-1288389 GCF_907164565.1 Psammomys obesus | reverse complement strand
CAAGCATGTCTCCAACATGTTCTTCTGCCGGGACAGGGTAACAAGGGGCAGTTTTCTACCAGACCTGGGAAATCTATTCTGAGGGTAACAAAAGTCAGAAGAGGCAGCAGCATAGAAGTTGCCAACTTGATCCCCAGGCCACCACCCCTTTGAGCATTAGGGTAAGCAAGCCAAGTGGGCCTTTGCCCCCTCCCACTGCCCCCTTGTGCCCTCTGCCCCCACCCACACCAACCCCACACAACCATTTATAGGCACTGCAGAGCAGGCCTGGTCCAGAGGGATCATATATCCCATCACAGGATCCCATCTATGGTGATCCTGTGAGAGCAAGCCCAGAATCACCTCCTGAGCCTCCGCAGCGTGTTTTGTGGGATGGGGACCTCTTCCCACTCTTCTGACACTGGGGAGGGAGAGATGGCTTACAGTGCAAGGGCAGCCCAGGATATGGAGCATGGCTGCCCTCTGCTGGCAACTCTGAGCAATGAGCACAAAGGACTCCAGCCCAAAATAAAAAACAAAAACCGCAAATCCCTCCAAGTGACCATCTCTTCTTTGAGTGGCACAGATGGACGCGCGGTGCCACCTTCCCACAGTCTTGAGGCATGAATAGGATTTATTTCGTCTGAGAGTAGACAGGTGCCGGTAAAAGACCACCATCTACATGGAGACTGCTTCACCCCAAGCGCTACGTGGGGGAGCGCACCGTCTCCCACCGCTCGCCCTCAGACGGAAGGTCCACGGGGTGGAAGGGCTGATAGTTCTGCCTGGACAGAAGAGCTGAGAAGAGAGACATCAAGCTTCAGTTGCCAGCCCACCCCGTCTAGAGCGCCCATGAGGTGGTGTCTGCGGGGCAGACACCAGACCCCAGGGAGGGTGGAGTAAGGGGAGATTGGACACTGCCCTCGACCCCAGGGGGCCAAGGGCAGGACAGGTAGGTGTGTGACCTGGGCTGGGGCACTCCGGAGCAGCGACACCAGCTTCAGAGTGCCGCCTTTTATAAGATGCCTGCTCAGGGAACCTGAGCTCCACCCTGACTCCCTGCACTCACTCACCTATCCCTCCCCTGAGGAGCATCAAACTTCACTGACAGGAGCCTATATGCTCAGCTCAGGGCCTGGATCCCCCAGTACCCAGACACGCCCAAACCCACCAGATCTCTAGAAGACATTGGAGGCATGGAGGCCCAGGCAGGGCCTCTAGGGCTCTGAACCCCACAGGGTTAGATACGGTCTCACTGCTGTCCAGACAGAGGCCACAGCTCAGGAAGCTCAGCTGTGCCTTCAGTTCAGCTGTGGACATCAGCCAGCTTACAGGGAGGTTCCCAACACCACCTACCCCAGTACTTCAATACTTGGGGCCCGTGAGGTCCTGCCTGGCTCCTTGCCCCTGGTGTCCCACTGTCCCCAGTACTGCCATTGAGACCCCCCCAAGAGTCTTTGTTCTCATGAAGTGAAAAACCCACTCCTCCCCTAAGCCCTGAGCAGCACAGGAGCTTCCCTGTCCTCCCTCTTTCCCCTCCTTCCCTTTTCTTTCTCTCTATCTTGCTTGCTCTCTCCTTTTTTGTTTGTTTCTTAAAGATTTATTTTTACTGTTTCTAATTGCATGTATGAGGGTACATACAAGTGTCCACAGAGGCTAGAAGAGAGCATCAGATCCCCTGGAGAGGCTGGAAGAGGGCATCAGATCCCCTGGAGAGGCTGCAAGAGGGCATCAGATCCCCTGAGTCACAGTCACGAGCTATCTATGAGTCTTTGCTCTTAGGGACAGAGCCATCTCTGCATCACCCTGTTCTTTTACTACCTTCCTTATTTCATTATTTTTATTTTTAATTTATTCATCTATTTTATTTTATTGGTTTTCTCTATGTAGTCCTGGTTGTCCTGGAACTCACTCTGTACACCAGGCTGGCCTTGAACTAAGAGTTCTCTGCCTATCTCTGCTGGGTTTTGGGGTTAAGGTGTTACACCATCACCACCTGGCTCTTTAACTAATTTCAAAGTTTCAACCATTATTTTTTCAGGGGTAGGGCTAGGGAACTCCTTTAAACACTTTAGATATTTATAAATGCAATGTAGTTTTCTTCTTGAGGATTTCTGTTACCTCAATAAAACAAACCTTCCCAAGTACTAATGACTTCACCTGACAAACAAAATATTCAAGTTCCCTTAAGATGCCATCACTTTTCACACCCCTAGAAAAGCCACACTATGCTGCTCAGATGAAAATTTAACTCTTCTTGAACTATTGCATTAGTAAGTGGCAACAGTCATGGGCTGATCTCCTGGACAGAGCAGATGCCTCCTCAGCACCCTGGCTAGTCACAAAGCCAAGTACGGAGACTATGTCTGAACAGCCAAACTGGAACCAACAGCTCTACCTCGGTGTGCCAATTCTGGGCTCCATTCCCATTCTCCAAGGGGACAGGGACAGTTACTCCCCAGGGTGATGTGCTATGGGTCCAAGTGACCTTTCTCATGATCTGAGGCTTTTTATATCAAGACTCTTAAACCATAAAAAGAGCTGGCCTCTGAGTGCAGGCCTGGGGGAGAATAGCACCCTCAACATGGCCGCTGGCTTCAGACTGAGCTGACACCAGATGACCCGGCAGAGCCTGGAAAGGCTCAGCTCTCCAGCCATCTCAGGGAATGCCATCCGGAACAACAGGGTCTTCAGTCACTGAGGTCCTATGATGGCAGCAAAAGCTGGTGGAGGCTTCTCCTGATGTCCCAAGATGCTCAAAGGTCCACTCTTCCTGGTCTCACATACTCACCCTGGGTAGGAGGCTGGGATTGACCTGGGTCATAGGCTAGAGTGAATAGCTATGGCAACAAGCTGCATCCAAAATCCCTGGCCACAGAGCCCACCTGCCTGTCCATCACTGAGAGCTCAGTTATGTCCTATGGGACTCACTAACTAGCTGAAAGGAGGCAGATGGGCACCAGCTCAGACCTAGTTCCTGAGGAACACATGGCCCTCTGGACTTAAAGTAGTGTTCAGAGAACAAGGGTCACCCCGCACTGCAGAACAGAGGAGGGTGACGTTTTCTCAGTGCTGAGCAAAGGTGGCCACATGCTAAAAGCTCCAGGACACAGACCTGCTGACCCTTCTGGATCTGGACCCGCAGACACGCACACAGACACACAGACACACACACACAGACACACACACACACACACACACACACACACACACACACACACACAAGCAGCGACTGGCTGAGGAACCAGGGCCAGGTCCCAGGCATGTCATTCACACTCTGCCACACCTGTGGCTCACCATGAGCTATGCACCCAGATGCCCGTCCATCCTGCCAAAGTAGACAGGAAGTAGGAACATCACAGGGAAATCAAAGCAAGGCTTAAACTGGGGTTGAAGGGAAAGCAGAGACATGGAGGTCAGAAGGAAGGTCAGCTGAGTCTGGACTGAGACCCATGTTCCCACCTTGAGGGAGGGGTGAGGGAGGATGGGCTAACCAAGGACACAGCAAGGACAAGGCTGGCGACAGGGCTGCAGAGTGCCTGATGAGTACAGGGATAGCCTGGAGTGAGAAGGGCACGGCTCTCCTCTGCGTTGCTGATGAGGTGTGGAAAAGCCAGGATGAGGTTTCAGAAAAGGAGTGGGGCGTGGTGGGGCCAACGCTGAGCTGTGCAAGGAAGGCAGGGCTGTGAGCTGAACCCCGCCACAGCTGATCTGCTACCCTTTCTTGACGGGTTCCACACACGTCTCCCTGACAGTCTGGCACACCAGCACCAGACTCCCTGGAGAGCATCGCTTACATAAACCAGGGTCACACATACACACACTCACCAACATGGGGATCCAACGTCAGGGCCTTCCTGATGAGCC
This sequence comes from Psammomys obesus, assembly GCF_907164565.1. Classification (NCBI taxonomy): domain Eukaryota; kingdom Metazoa; phylum Chordata; class Mammalia; order Rodentia; family Muridae; genus Psammomys; species Psammomys obesus. The sequence continues at coordinate 1,284,543 of NW_026592710.1, read as the reverse complement.
TGAGATGCAGGCAGCAAGGACAACCCCCTTCTCACACGTGACCTAACAGGCAAGAGCTGCAGGCTCCTCGAGGCACAGAGCATGGCTTTGCTCCTGAAGGTTCCCTTCTTGCCCTGGCATTGTGTCCTCACCTCTGACCAGGGTGCTTTTCCCCAGCTGTGTCCCGTGGGATGTGCACTGGCCGGGGCTCACCCAAAGCCTATCCGCCTGTGGCCTTGGCACGTTCCCAGGGGCAATCACAGCTGCACAGGGTCGGCCATTCGTCCAAGGTGGGGCTGCACAACTGTCCCCGGGTCTGGGCAAAACAGATTGCAGCTCCCAGGTGAGGCAGAGCTCCGGGGCAAAGGCGGGCTAAGCCAGGAGCGCGGTCTCTACTGGCTCCATCACTGGGAACTTGGGCAGGCGCTGCGGCAGTGTCACCGACTCTGACCACAGCCGCGCTCGGCCCAGGACCGGGCCGCAGTGGGGCTTTCTTGCCCCCCCAGGTTCTCTGATCCTCATGGTCACCTCCCAGAGTACCCTGTGGCCTCAACTTTTTTCTCATGTCCCAACGGTCTTGTAGACCCAGGACCAAAACACAGACCCCTCAACCTCACACCCCACCCTCTGTGCCCACCACCTCTGGCTCACTCTGCAGGGGCCTGAGTCCTTCACCTGTTTCAGACTGACCTCTTGCTCCTGCAGTGGGAACCTGTCCTTGCAGGGCCTAAACATCACTAGGACTCATCAGCTATGATGAGTCAGCTCTGACAGGCAACCGGAAAGAAGGGACAGGCAACCACTAGGAAGCGCAGGCCAGCTTGGGAGGTTCCTACTTCATCTGACATCGTAAGCACACAACTGCAGCAAGGGGTCAGTGAGGCGGCTTCTGCCCAGGGGTCTTGGGGCCCCTCCTCGCTGTCTGCTCAATTATTGGGGGTTCTTCCCTTTGCCTTAGAACCCCGATTTCTTCCTGGGAAATTAGAAGGCTGGACACCATGCCCACTGCAGCTCTACCCACCACTCCTCCCACCGTGGAATCTTTGGCCTAGTTTTCATCAGGAAACACCCTATAGCTTCTAGAGAAGTCATAGAAACCACATCCTGAGCTCCCAAATCACTGTTTTCCTGTCATGTTTCCAAAGCAGGTAGCCAATAGTGACCCAGCCACTGCCCTTCCTAACAAGGCCACTGTGACCATCTGCCTGACCCTCACCTCCCCCTGCACCTCATCCAAGTCAGCCAGATGGAAGCCTGATAACCTGACCAGGTGACATCCAGGGTTGTCACCTTCCCAGGCCATCACACCTGCCTGGGGCTCTCAGAGCAACCACCAGAAGCCACCTTGCCTTGTTGTTACAGAAAACACCCACCAGGAGGGAACTTGGGAACCACTACCTGCCCAGAAGTGTAAAGAAGCCAGGAGATGGGGGGTATCGGGAACCAGAGCCAGCTGCCAACTTCCTTGTCCCTCAGAGAATCTGATCTTTGAGGCACTGAGCAGTGGCTGGTGTGAAAAGGACAAATTGTGGTTCTGTGACCCAAGATTCCTCATGCCAAGGGATGGTGGCTTCCCTACAGGCATAGGCACAGCCTTTCAGTAGCCACAACAAGAGCCAAGAAGGTAGGGACAGTCTCCCTGCTAATCAGGTGGCACCTAGGTAAGACCGGGGGTCTGTGGAACTGAGGGGGGAAGTAGGAAGAGCTTCCACACTGTGTGATGGGGGGAGGGCCCCTACTCTCAGACACAGAGTTCAGCCCCAGATGTGGTGCTGTCCCAAAGCGTTTGCAGAGACCACAAGGCTCAAAAATGTGAACATCGTAAGAGGAGCCTTCCAGAAAAGGCCTGGCAGCCCCTCTTGGGAGAACACAAGATGGTGCTGAAGTGCCAGCAACACCATTCTCTGGGCCTACCCTGTGCCAAGGAGGAATCAGAAAGGCGCAAAACTGTGAACAGGCAAGAGCCTGAGAAAAGATGTGATGGGCTGGAGTGATGGGTAGATTTGGGGGGTAGCCAGGAAGATTTCCTCAAGGAAGGGCACCTAGCAGAAACTCCAGTAAAGACAATGCTGGGGGAAGGGACACATTGTGATGGGAAAGAGGTGGCGCAGGGTCTCTCTCACTCCCTCCACAAGGCTGCTGTACGGGCCAAGGCTGGTACCCAGAGTCTTAAGGTACATATAGCCGCTTCTGCTTGGCCTAGGGCTCCTCATGAGGAAAAATAAGCCAGCCCAGTCAAGCTTCAGCAAATGTCCTGCCTGTCAGGGCAGGAAGGGCTACTTCCTGTAATGTCCAGTCACCTGTGCCATCATGAGCAAGAACCCTAAGGAGTCATTTAGCGACCCTGGACCCTGGACAGCTCGTCTAGGGACGACCCCATCTCCCATCACCATGAACCCAGCTTGTCCTTGGGACAGGCTGGCGCCTCCCGCCCTCTGGCTGTGGCGCCAGCTTTCAGGACAGGCTCCCTTGCTGCTTTAACAGGATCAGGGTATCTCTCAACCAGCCCCCCGCATCCTTGTCCTATCCTGGGTGATCTGAGTGCTTCCAGTCCACCTGAACGCACAGCCACCCTACTCCCTGCCACCCAGACTCCAAAGGCCTTGGCAGGGAGGATGCCCTGCAGTGGGCCAGCCCTGCCTGGCGTCATTAATCTCACACTTGCTCTCGTGTCAAAGTGCACACGATTTCTTGTAAAAATGATCCGGCTGCTAATTAGGCTGTTTATAACGTGTTTCCCTGGTTGCTGATGATAATTAACATGCAAATGAGCTTGGGGAGGGGAGGCTCTGAGCCCCCGTTCATTACCACGTTAATTACTGTTTGCATACTTAAGTATCTCAGACACAAATGGCAGCAGTTAGCAAAACGGGCAAGATGATCATTATACCCACGGCATTTTGAAAAGTCATTTCCCTCTGTTATTTTTGTGTGTGATTAATGGCTCCTGGTGGCCTGGTTGATAAACTTCGTTAGTTCAAGCCAATCTAGGCTGTGTACACAGACTGCAGAGCCGCTCTGGTACAGATCATCAATCTCTCCGGGTGCCCACCCCGCCCCCTGCTGGTGACAGAGTTTCAGGAGAAAGAGGAGGCAAAGGAGAAAGCTGGGCAGTTCTTGGGGCCGGAGTACTTCTTGGTGTTAAAGGGATAGTGCTCCAGAGTCCACTCTGCCCGGCAACAATGGGCAGTGCTTGCTTACAGGGCTGAGTGTGGGGAGATGTGTGTGTCTCACGTCTGAACTTTAGCAGACCAGGATGTCCCCTGCGTAGTGCCACTTGAAGATCTTAGATGGAGCCTGTACTGTCCCATCTGTCCCTTCCTTCCTTCCTCTCTCCCTCACCAGGCCCCTTGTTCAATTCCTTCCTGGCTTCCTGCTGGGCACCTTCTGGGTTACGGTAACCTACCCCTGACCTCAATTGAGCGGTTGAGACCCTCAACCTGAATCTCAGGGAGGAAGCCAACAACACCTAAGTGAGCCCAGGGCTGACGCTAACGGTGGCAGAGAGAACCGGGGAAGTTCGCTCCTGTGAGAGGGTCTGTCTACATGAGGACGACCAACACTGCGGGGGGAGGGGTGATGTGAAGGCTCTGGAGTGGCTTATGGGGGAGCAGGAGCCTTGTAGGGTCTGGCCCTACAAGGGACCAGTGGCCTGAGTGATTCAGGTGCTGAGACGGCTGAAAAGAGGCAGGGCAGATCCCTAGGTTGGGATCTAAGCGGACTTTGGGCTGCGCTTCAACCCGGCACAGGTGGGCTGCAGTGCGCAGGTGCTGAGATGGGCCGAGAGCAACTGCGTTAAGCTTGGACGGCAGGAGGCAACGTGGGCGGAGCCGAGGAGATGTGTGGAAGGCGCGGCTAAAGAGGTCTCTGCTGCCATTGCTTTTTTAACGCTACCATAATTACGTTTCTTCCGCCTTCACTTCCCTCCTCCACCCCAATCCTTTCCAACACCCCACTTATTAACATGCAGGTAGGAGAGAAAGTTTAGTGGGGAGAAGTGGCGTGGTTTTACTTAGCTACTTCCTGCTGGCTAGCGTTGTCGGGTTCCTTGGGGCCAGTCCAATCTTCGTTTCAGAGATCTCCAATTTCTAACCCACTGTATCAACAGCAACCAGGAACAGCAGGGGGGAAGCCCCAGCAGCCTTCTTCTTTCTGGGCGCTCCTTTCTCTCTCTGGGCATTTATTTCTCTCTCCTGGCTTTTATTCCCTCTCAAGAATCCTCAGATTTCAACTATCTACAGCTGGCAAGGCCCCGCTCAGAGGCCGAATGAAGCAAATAGTCTGCTGCTGTGGACAAACTGAATCAGCCCCTCATCCCACACCTGGGATTAAAACAAAACCATGTCCCTCACTCCAGCCCAGCTCCTATGGCCAGATGCCCAGAAGTCCAAGGCTTCAGCCAGGACACTTCTGAGCCAAGTGTGCCCTTTAAGGGCCTGGGCCCAGGGCTTGGCCTCATAAGCCAGTTCTCACTGGGAAGATGGGGTGCCTAGCTGAGGGCCATGGCCTCCCCTCCACAAACACAACCCTGTCGGTAGCTGAGCTGTATGCCAGCAGAGCCTGGAAGCCTCCATGAAAGCTGGGCATACATCCTGGGACGCTTTCCCCATCCAGGCATCCAGCTCTTGGTCTCACCCACCTGCAGGGCACAGGCATGGCTCCATCCCTGCAGGAGAGACTGAAGCATCCACAAGCAGCAGCTGGGCAGGTGGCTGAGAAAATGGGAACACCCATCCTACTACATTATTGATACCAGGATGGAACAAGAGCCCCGGGGAACAAGAGGAGCAGGCTCCCTGGCAGGTGTGGACTGGGCATGTCTGCCAGCTGCAGGGCCTGCCAAGAGCTCCACTGTGGCAGGGTCTAGACAGATGAGGAGGGAGAGGAGAGGACAGGACGAGACGGGACAGGACAGGAGGGACCTGCCATTTGCTTACACTTTCTGCTCATTGTCAGCAGAGAAGACAGGCTGAAACTCCTCTGGGTAACTCCCAGGTAAGTCTCGTGAAGCCTGAAGTGTTCTCTACTGACTGAGGTCACATAGAGGCCTGACTGAGGGAGAGTACCCCAGTGTCTATGAACTTTGGGTAGCTCACACAGCCTGGAAGAGCACACTGAATGCTTGGGGTGCAGGTGGCCCTGCTGGGAATGAGCAAGGCCCAGCTCATATGTTGTTCCTGGCCCTTAGGTCAGCAGAGTGAAAAGCACCCCTGAGAGCCAGGGTTGCCCTTTGGGGGGTCCTGGGCGCACACCTGTTCTGATTCGTGTTGGCTTAGACACGGTGAGCCCTGAGGCAAGTGCCTATGGAGGAGCAGATGGGTGAGATGCCCAGGGAAGCCTTGTCAATGGCAAAGAGCAGCTCAGATTCTCCGGGGGGCTGGGATGAGCAAACAAGACTGACCAGGGACACTTCTGGGGGGCAGGTTGCAGGAAAGGGTGGCCACTAGCCACTAGCCAGGTGAAATGTACGAATCCTGTGAGATACGCTCCAGGTCTTTCTCATCCACCCTCCTGGGATTACACCCAGGTCTGGGAAGAGAATCCATAAAGATGTCCCACAGCCATGTCACTCCCAGGCTTCCGCTGAGAGCTGAGAGCGCCTGTGGGGCCTGTGAGCATTGTCCCTGAATGGCAACTCAACAACTACGAGACCCACACCCGACAGGGTTGGCCTCAGACAGCTTTCTCGGCTTCTGCACTGTTCCCTGTTCATCCAAGAAGACCTGGTGGCCAGCCCGGAGCTCCCCACAGTGAGGGGCATCCTGGGGCCCTGCTTAGACACCCACGCAGGAGGCCTTGGCAGCTGCAGTGACTGTTCTGCTGGGGCCAACTGCAGCCACAAATACGAAGCTCTGGGCACAGAGGAGCGGTCAGTCAGTCACCTCTTGTGAGGCTATTCTCGAGGAGTATTTAAGGCTGTCACTGTGCAGCAGGCCGACTCCTGCTCAGACATCCTGGATTCCCAACAAAGCAGGGTGTCTAGGGCAGCAGGTCCCATGTAGTGCACGGGGCCAGAATTCTGCTCACCACCAGCTAGATTTGAGTCACACACAGACACAAAAATCATTTGGGCCAGGGAGACTAAAGCCACGAAGTCTGTTTCCATGTCCATGGGCCTTGGGCTCTCTACCCAGCTCTGGCATCCAGTGTTTGTCTGCCACAAGATCAGAGATGTAAACACAATCTAGACGACAGCACGGACAGGAGGGTCCCAGCACCCAGGCACGCTGCCCTCAGATGGGAGTTGCAGCCATAGCTCAATCCCAACCAGAAGATGGCCCATCTGGCCAGTGCCTGCGGGCCCTCAGCCTCCCTACGCCCAGGCAGGACACGGGGGACAGATCAGGGCTAATGTGATTGCCATAGTCAGTGCCCCTCTGTGCCCCAGGCCCTTCCAACAGCCCCACAGGACGGCCCACTCCATTACAGAGCTCGCCTAATTAGGGTAATTAAAATGAAAGTAATCAAAGTAACATAATGGGAAATTTCTTAATAAGCCCTCACTACCGCTGACTGCAAGAGTTCTGTGCCTTTGTGAATGTCAAGGAGCTGACGAGAAGGTGGGCAATACGAAGAACTGGGCCTTGCTGACCACACCTGCCCTACATCCTCAGAGCCCGGCCTGGGCCCTCTGTGCCATAGCTCCCTCCACAAAGGGGTGTAGGCCACATCCCAGAAAGCTACCCCCCCAGAAGCCCACAGAGGGGCTAGTGCTGACCTATAGCCAGATACCTTGGGGTGGTGAGTTGGCAGGGGCTGCCCAAAGCAGACCCACTCTGCAGTCACAAGCATGCACCATATGGCAGCTGAGCCTGGACTCAGGCTCCAGCCTCTACTTCCTCCTTCTAAAATGGAACCCTACGCCCCCTCCTCAGTCTAGACCTGGCCATCCCCAACAAGGAGGGCTACCAGAGCCAGGGCAACCCCAGGAAACAGGCTGGGGCACAGAACTACATCCTAGCCCACTTGCCCAGTTCAAGGGACAGGCTGTGGAGCCAGGACTTGGGGCAAGTGTGAAGATCACAGGACACCAAAGCAGACAGGGACCTGCAGGGAACAGAGCGGGAATGGGAGTGATGATAAGAGGGAATCAGGGCAGCCAAGACTGAGTTTGGGGTGCAGCGACAAAGCCTGAATGTGTGGGCAGGGACTAGCACAAGCCGCGAGACAGCTCACCCAGGACTGTACACGCCTGGGCCTCCCTCTCCAAGAGTAGGTTCTGAACCCCAAGGCCTCCCGGTGAAGCCTGGCCTGCTTCCCCAGCCCTCCTCCTTACTGCTGTGGAGGTGCCACCTGAGCATGTCTGGCCGCTAGAGGGCATAGCTGAGCAGCCAGGCAGCAGTGTTGACGCTCTCCCTGGAAACCGGAGACTGGCGCCCCTGCTTCTGTGTCTGCAGTGTGGGCCCAGCGTCTCTAAGGGGGCTCAGAGCACCTGGGCTGGTAGCGGCAGCACCGACCTCTCCTGACCCCAGCCCAAGGAGGAGAGTCATCAGAGCCTTTCCGTGCCCAGCCCTGGCTGGCTCAGCTTGTGAGTGTGAGAGGCAAGGGCAGGCCTGTGTGCATGTGCCTGCCTGTCAGGGAGGGTTGCCGAGGCTCTTCACTGAAGGTGCTCGAAGACCAGGAAATAAAGGGCCAAGAGTAGTTCCTGGGGTCAGAGGGCAGGGTTAGGAGACTCATTGGTCCTGGAGTCTTCCTCAGAGCTGACTGGGTTGTGCAGTGGCACTCCCCAGCCCACTCCAGACCTGTCAGGTACCTCTTGGCCCTAGCTCACCCTCAGCCTGCATCAGGCAGGTGAGCAAGGTGGATGAGGGTGTGTCCCGGGCTGGGGCTCTGACACGCTGCAGTTATTTGCCTTCCTGAGGATAGATGGAGGTAGTTGTCCCAGAGTCTGTCCAGGCCCCAGGTCTCCTAAGCACCCCATTGCGCCCCACTTGGATGCCAAGACCTTCTTAGACTGACCTGAGTAGGCAGGGTCCCATCCCATTCGACACAGGAGGAAACTGAGGCTCAAGAGATAGGAGCAACTTGAAACCCAGCCTGACAGAACCTGTGCCCAGCTTGTGAGGACTGCCCTCCTAGGGAATGCCACAAATATCTCTGTGGTGGCCAGGTTGCACCAGATTCTGAGGACTCAGTGGAGGAAACTTGGGGGTTGCTCCGAGGCCAGGCTCAAGGGCGGTCACAGGGCAGGTGAACGTGGCACCTTGGACACTGACGGCAATCCCCCCTGCTGCAGGTACCGCGAAGACCAACCACGGGCCAGGAGTGACTGACAGCATGGCGGCTCAGGAGCTAGTGGCCTGCCTCTGCCAGGAGGGAGACAAGCGCCTGGCTCTCGGGGAGCCGCCCTCAGCCACTGCCTTCTACCTGGCCGCCTTCAGCTGCCACGCCCCTTCCGCCACGCGGCATGTGCGGGCTGTCCTGGCTGAGGCTCCAGGGGCACCGGTGGTGGCCACCCTGGAGGCCTGGTGTCGTGGGGACAGCCAGATCCCTGCTATCCACTGGGATGGCATGGCGGTGGTCTCCCTGACCGGGCCACTGGCCTCCGCCTTCCTCGGCGCCATTTGCCCGGACCACCCTGCCGCTGTGCTGTACCGTTTGGCTGGGCTGCTGGCCCACGGGCGCCACGCGGAAGTAGTACAGCGCTGCGGCACCCTGTTGGACGCACACTCCAAGCAGGCCCTGGAGCTGCAGCTGACGCGTGCCCTGGCCTTGGTCCTGTCTGTGGAGCAGGCCGGCGAGGGCACAGCTGCATATCTTGAGAGTTTTGCCTCCAGCGCAGACCGAACGGTGGCCTTCATCCGCAGCCACCAGCAGCCCTACCTCCCCATGCTGCTCAGCACCCTCCAGGACTACCTGGAGGGACACCTGAAGACAATAGGTAGTGCCAGCCAGCAAGAGACCAACTGCCGAGCGCTCCTGGAGGCCCTGGACCCCAGGGGCAGCTGGATGGGTGCCATGTCGCCCGAAGCTCTGTTTCACAGAGGCAGGTTTGAGGATTGCCTGGCCGCCTGCAGCAGGGACCTTCAGCCTGACTCCACGGGGAGTGGACCCCAAGGTAGGAGAGTGACTCACAAGCCACATCCCCCCAAGAGCCATGGTCTCCATGGCTCCAGCCATAGCCAAGACCTGTAAGGTGCAAATCTGGCTGTTAGTCAGGGAAGGCTTCTCAGAAGAGGTGGCCTTTCAGCTGAGACTGAATGAGTGCACACAGAAGAAACCGTATGCCAGTGCCCTTGAGAAGAAATAGCTTGAAATGTCCTTGCCACCAAATAGTCAGGGTGGCTGGAAGGAGAGGAGGTGGCAGCAGGCTGGGGGCTGGAGGAGCTTGGATTTTGCTCTTAAAGCCACAGGAGAGTTTTCAAACTGACATGAGCATGCATCTTCTGCTAGTGTGTATGGCCTGTGATCTGGGAGCTGGGGGGGGGGGGCTGGGGGAAAGCTGGAGGAGATGGGTGGGGAAGGCAGACAAAGGCTGGAGGCATGGGTGCTGGGAAAGGGGAGGCTGAGAGACTGGGAGGAGCCTGGAAAGCGAGAAGGATGGTCTAGACTGAGAGACAACGTCAGGAGTCCCTGGACTCTCAGACAGGAGACCATGGCCCTCAGACTGGGGAGCGAGCACTGCAGAGAGTGAAATAATGAGCCTATGGTGTCACCACGTGCCCTGTGGCGGGTCTGTGGACATAGTCAGGGAGGACCAAAGCTGGTTAAAGAGTTGACCTTGGAGACTTGCTGGGGAGGGGCTGACGAGGTACCAGCTTCTGCTACCAGCTTTCCCTTACATAACAAAGCACCTGAGGTAACCACGTCATAAAGAGTGAAGGTTTTTTCAGCGTGCCTCGTTTTGTGGATTTCACTCTGTGCTCAGCTGTCCAGAGGGTCTTACAGGCCACCAGGGGGTAAGCACACAAAGCTGTTGACCTGTGATAAGGAGAGACAAAGCGCCTGTGAGTGCCAGGTCCCTGGGAACCTGGACACAGCAAGGTACAAGGAGGGATTGAGTGGCGAGAACTGGAGGCTCCACGTCTTGGCTCTGATGTATGTGGCATGCAAAAGTGCATTATATCATGTTGCATTTGTAGCTGGGCATGTTGGCACACGCCTGTAATCCCAGCACTCAGGAGGTAGAAGCAGGCAGGTCTCCGTGAGTTCAAGGGTAGCCTGGTCTACAGAATGAGTTCCAGGACAGCCAGGGCTATACAGAGAAACCCTGTCCCCCTCAAAAAAGTAATAATAAATAAGCAAAAGCACAGACAATGAAAAAATATGATACATTTTATAAAATTAAAACTTAGAATTTTTTCTCACAACTATAAAAGATGAAAGGACAGTACTCAGAGAGAAAAATGTTTTCAAAATATACAATGGCAGAAAAATAATCAGTATGCAAAGTATTTGTGAAATTTCTACATATCAGTAAGATAGATAGATACATACTTACATACATACATACATACATACATACATAGATGATGGATGGATGGATGGATGGATGGATGGATGGATGGATGGATCGAGGATGGATGGACAAATGGAATTGGCTACAACTTTTCCCCAAACAGAAAACACAGGTAGCAAACAAAACTATTTTCTTGAAAAATCGTCAGCACCATGGTAACAAGATGATGTAAATTAATACAATGGAAAAGTATTTTCCTTCTACATGCTGGATTGGAAAGAAAATTAATTAATGAGCCCCAGAAAAATTAAAATGGAAACAGTGGGATAGCACTTCAGACGTCCCAGGCCATCAAAACTGCCAAAGCCGCTGGGCAGATCTGGCCCTGGGGAACAGCGACCGTCCTGACAGGCACCTGCCCCACAGGCAGCAGCCGCCTAATTTAGATGAAATTCAAAGGCGAATATTTGAAAGTGTGGCGTGGCGAGTGCCGGAAGCAGAAAGCTGGCGCTGTGTGAGGGTGCAGCTTGGAGGGTCCCTCTAGGCTTGTCTGCACCCCTGTGTACAACCGATAGCCTTGGCCTTCCCAGCTTGAGAGTCAGTGAGCTCAGGGCTGGAAAAGTGGAAAGCTGAGCGTCCTGAGGGTGGGGCCGTGGAGGCAGGAGGTCCACGATCCGATACAAACCTGTGGCTCACTGCGGGACTGAGCACATGTAGGAGAGACAACATGGTCCATGCAAAGCAGCAGGTGGGCGCTGCAGGAACTAAAAGGAGAGCTGGGCTCTGAAGACGACAGAATTTGGAGTTTGAGTCCAGACAGCTGGTTACCAAAACAAAACCCAGCCCTCATCTGAAGAACAGAACTAAATCCAGGGTCTTTATAAAGCGTTGCTCAAATGTCTGGTGTACAATCTTAAAACCGCCCTCTGGGATTATAACTAACATGTACACAGAACTGGGTTTGATTCCCAGCGTCACCCAAATAAAAATGGAAATTAGTTGAGAAGTGAAATAATAATTTAAAAAATCAGCATCATAGAGATGGGAGAAGAGACAGCAAAATTTGAAATAAAATAGATTATCTGATATTAAAAAAGGAAGAAAAATGGATAGAGCCTTACTGGGACAATTAAGAAAGCTAACGTGAGTGTGGTCCTAGACAGACATGCCTTGAGTCCACAGCCGGGGGACCCTGCGGCTTCCAGGGTCGACCTTCTGTTCACATTTTGTTTCGGCCACCAGGACTGGACAGAGAGACCTGTTGGTGCTGGGTTTCCACGTCAGTTTGTGCGAACTGGTTGCGTGTTACTTTGCTGGGCTCACAGATGTGTGCTTCTCCCATCCATCCTCAGCCCTGGAGAGTGCCCATCACTTTAACCCCTTCCTAACAGTGAGAAGGGGGCAGACTGGAGGCCCCCACTCGTAGGATAAGGGCTTCAGAGAGCCAAGCGCCTCGCTCCTGGGCCCTCTACCACCCGTTTTCTGCAGGGAAGCGTTGGTCCCAAAAAGGCAGGACAGTGAAGACGTCCAGGCCTGGTGACCCTGCAGAGTCAGAGTCCCCAGGGTCACGGAGTGGGCTGGGTGGAGCTGTGTCCCTGAAAGGAAACTAAAGCGGGTCACTGAAAGTCGGGCGGAGAGAAATGTAAACACGTTTTTATTTGCGCTGAGAGGCGATGCCTCCAATAGCCACTCTGGCAGAGCAGTGCTGGGCGGCCACGGGAGCAGTGGTGCTCGCACCGGTGCCGCGGCCTCACTCACGGGCGCCCACGGCCTGGGGTCGTCCTCGTGGTTCCGGAGCCCTGGGTTACCTGCAGAATTTGGGGAGATGCCCTGGGCTGAGTGAAAGGGCTGTGGGAAGGCAGAACCAAGCCAATTTCTCTCTCCAGGTGAGCAGCTGGCGGCCCTGCTGGTCACCCGCGCGGCCGCCACCTTCCTCCTGGATGGCCCAGCCGGGGACGCGCTGCTGGACCTGCAGGAGGCCTTCGGCGAGAGTGCCGCCGGCGCGCGGCGGCAGTTCCAGGCCCTGCTGTCCGCCGAGGAGCGCGGCCGCGTGCTGGCGCGGGCGCAGGAGGCCGCGGACGTGGGCTTCGCCCGCTTTCTGGAGGCCGTGCGTGGCCGCCCGGAGCTGCGCGCGGATGCGGACCGCGAGCTCCTGGTTCCCGTGACCCACGCGCTCCGGTTCCTGCTGCGCGCGGCGCCCGCCCGCGGGCGAGCCGCGCTGGGAGCCCGCCTGGCGGAGTGCCTGCTGCTGGCCGGGGACGTGGAGGGGGCTCGCGCGCAGTGCGAGCGCCTCCTCCGGCCCAGGCGCCCCAGGGAGCCGTCTGGGGACCTCGCGGGGGACCGCGCGCCGCTGCTGGCACTGCGCGGCTTCTGCGCGCTGCACGCGGGCGACGCCCGGCGCGCGCGCGCGGACTTCCAGGCGGTGGTGGAGCGCGGGTCGCCGCACACCGTGGGCTGCGTGCGCGCGCTGTGCGGCCGGGGGCTGCTGCGGGCGCTGGCGGGCAGCGGCTTCCTGGGAGCACTGGACTATGTCACCGCCTGCCGGCTGCGGCCCGAGGAGGCGCTGCTGGTCGCCAAAGCCTACGTGCCCTGGAACCAGCGCGGGCTGCTGCTGACCGTGCTGCGGGAGGAGGGCCGGAGGATGCTGCTGCGCTCGCCGGGCTGCGGGAGGAAGGCTGCGCAGGGGGCGCGCCCTGCTCCACGGGCGCAGGAAGGGTGAGAACCTGCCGCGCGCCGGAGGTGGGAGCTAGGGAGGGGTGTCTGAGAGAAAACTGAGCCATGCTCAGCTACCTGGCTTCCCTAAGCAAAGGTGGGATCCGAAGCCAGGGCTGAGACCCCCAGAAAGTGGTACCCTGTGGGCCTCCTCCCATAATGCTAGGAGCAAGCCGAGGGTGGTGCCTCACGCCTGCAACCCCAGCACTTGGGAGATTCTTGCAGGCGGACAGCCTGAGCTACACAGTGAATTCCAGGCCAGCCTGAGCTACATACAAAGTGAGGCTTTGTCTCAAAAGCGCGAAAAGCAAACAAACAAGAAAGCCAAAACCAAAAAGGGCAGGGGGCTGGGGAAAAAGGGCTTAAAGTTAAGAGCGAGTTAAGAGCCTGAGCTCAGTCCCAGCAACCTGCACGTGTGGCGCACATCAGCCTATAACGCCAGAGTCAGGGGATCCCATGCCTCTGGCCTCTGAGGGCACCTGCGCTCATGCACATACACAGTCACACACACTCACACATGCCCCCCCCCACACACAAATGTACACGCACACATAATTTTAAAAATAAAATAATGTTCACTTTGTAATTTTTTTATCTGCTGGCTTGTATGTTTGTGTACCACGTGTGGCAGGGCCAGCAAAAGCCAGAAGAGGACATCAGATCATGGGACTTGGGAATTACAAGTGTGGTCACTCTGTGGGTGCTGAGACTCGAACCCCAGTCCTCTAGGGAAACAGCCAGTGCCCTTAACCACTGAACCATCTCCCCAGCGCCCCCCCCAACTTTTTAAATAAAAAGACCAAGATCCTTGAACATTAGTCCCCTGCAGTGTGCTGTTCTAGTTGTTTCTTACTGTGCACACAAAATACCTCAAAATAAGCTTTTGTTGAGTTTTGAGCTTCCTTTCGTTGTGAAGCACATTTGTGCCACTTTGTCTCAGGTATAACTCTGGCTCGGTGGGCAGCTCCAAGGCAGGGTCTCTGATTTCCAGTGCTGCCCACCCTTCCCTCCCAGACTCACGCCACACACTGCTGCCTGATGGGTGCATCCTAGCTGCCCTCACCACCACCGTCAGGCCACTCCCCACACCTCCTGGGAGCTTCCTCTGCCCTGGCGTGCACTGCTGTGGCAGTTATGTTCCATTGTGGCGAGCCCAGCAAAGCCGAACCATCAACTCTTGTGTTTATAAAGAGGAAACCGAGGCAGTTCCTTGAACTTGGAGTTCTTGGGTGACTTTGGTCCTTACTTCTGTATAGCACCTGCCCCGTGGGGTGGTGGAAAGAGCAGGGGAGGGGAGTGAAGGGGCAGGTTAGGAATCTGGAGGGGGGTGATATGGTCCTCCCTCTGCAGCTCAATGGGGAAGGGGCTATCCAGACTGAGGCATGGGTGGGAACAAGACTCAGCTGAGGCCTGAGCTCTTAGGCGGGGATGAAGAAAAAGGCCTCCCATGCTGAGCCACCCTCTCCACAGTGATGCCTATGGTGTGTACCACCTGGCCACGCTGCTCATGGAGCTGGACTCGGAGGATGAGACCTCCTGCCTCTTGGCAGCTGACGCCCTGTACCGGCTGGGCCGCTTGGATGACGCTCACAAGTCCCTGCTTGTGGCCCTGTCCCGGAGGCCCCAGGCAGCCCCTGTCCTGGTGCGTCTGGCCCTGCTTCAGCTGCGGAGGGGCTTCTGCTGTGATGCCACCCAGGTGAGGAGGCCCAAATGGGCTGGTGCACCAGGTGGGCTGGTGCAGGTCAGAGCGGGCGCGCACTCTGCAGGGACACCACCACCCTGTGGCCCCGCCACCCTGTGGCCCCGGATTTGCTCCTTACAGCCTACACCTTGGAACATGCTTCCTAGAGCCTTTGGCTGTGGTATAATGGAAAGTGGCCAAGACTTCACAGGCTGAGCTCCTACTCAATCCTCCTAGATGAAATAGACTTGAATGAAACGCTGCCTGGGAGAGAAACTTGGGCTTTGCAGGACCTGTAAGCCCTGTTTGCCAACCTCTAAGAACTCTCTGCTCCCGGAATGGCAGAGCTTAAGGCCTGGCTCGGGTGCTGTGGGCTTTCTGTTTGCACCAAGATCCATGGGTCAGGTTTCTGGGGGATTTCGGGCCTCAAAGTCTAGGCTGAGGGACCACCTGGCCTCTTCATTCTCTGGCCTGGCTGAAATCCTGATGCCCTGGGCAGAAAGATCACCCTGAAATCAACCAGTCCTTCTTTGCCAGGCACAGGAGTCTGCACCAGGCCCGTGGCAAGCAGTTTGTGTCTGTCCAGGCTGGAGTAATGGAGGGAGGAGCTTGTGTCTGCCTGAGGATGCCCGGCTGGAACCTGGGCAGACCTTGGCTTTGGCATACACCTTCTTGAGTCCCTGTCACTTGCTGTTCTGAAGGGCCCTTGCTCAAGCTTGCTACTTAAGCCTTCCCTGGGTCAGCATATTGGGGTGGGGTCTCCAGCCATGTGACAGAGGAGGCCAAGATTCAGGAAGAGGAGAACCCCACCCACTTTGTCATGTTGCAGGGTAAGCCTTCACTGCTGCAGAGCATTCCCTCACTCCCCACCTCCCTGTCCTCTTCAAGCTCGGTAGATAGGGACAAACACACATTCAGAGGCTTACATGGCTGGGGCTGCAATTCCTGGAAAACCTTCCAGTGCTCAGAACAGACAGCTTGCCCCAGCCCAGGCCCGTGGAGACAGAGCCAGGCCCTACTAATAGCAGCAAGTGCTGGAGAGGGCATCAAAAGGAGGAAAGGGGGCCAGTGGGGAGGTCAGCGATGCCCCGCTTTTGTGCCCACAGCTAGTAAAGAAGGTGGCTCAGTCTGGAGACACCGCCTGTCTCCAGCACACCCTGGACATCTTCCGTCATGAGGACCTGCAGCTGCTGCGAGACCACTGCCACACACGGGCACTGAGCATACTGCGGGCATGGCCAGGCGGGCCTGGCAGCGAGATCCACACCAGGGAAGCAGTCGCCTACCTCTCTTTGGCCATCTTTGCTGCAGGTAGGCATTCCCACCTGCCACAGGGGTTCAGTCCTGTGCCAGATGCATGGGGGGCCTGGGAGCCGAGGGCAAGCTTGCTCCGCACTAGCCTGTGCCATGGAGCATCCACACTGTGAACAAGATGGGACCGTTTACCAGGGGCACCCAGTGCTGGAATCCCCGGCTACCAGTGAGCATGCCAAGGCCTGAGAAGGGCCGGGGCTGAGACCCTGCCCTGCCCCCTGGACTGCCCTCCCCCATGTTCCGCTCTGAGGTATAGGCCAGGCCTTGGCTCCCCAAGCCCTTCACAGTAAGCCCCATACACCTGGCCCCCACACCTAGCCAAGACATCCCTCCTGGGCTACAGCAGCCTTCCCCGAGTGTGCTGGAGTGCTATGCTCAAGGGCTATGGTGCATGGAGTTCTCTGTGTGGGACACTAGACAGACACAGAAGGGGAGTGGTGGAGGCGTCCTCTTTGGGGACGGGCTCCACCTCCCAGAGTTCACTGGGAATTGCTCCTACCTTGAGCCTCACATACTACCTTCTGCATGCTTCCTTTTTTCATCCTGGCCCAAGGAACTTGTCCTACTCAACCTCTGCCTACTCTCTTCCCCCAAAACAGTGGCATAGACCTTCCTAAGACACCCCAGCCATCTGCCAGTCCTCCCAGACACCCCTCCCCAGTTAGTCTCCTGCCCTGTGGCCAGTAATCCTGACAGCCTGACTTTGTCTTGGTACCCCAGTGGAGTGGATGCACCCCAAGGTGGACCTTGTGTCCCCTAGCCACCCAGGTCGGGCACTAGAGGAGACCCTGGACAAGAGGCCCAGCCAAAGCTGTGTCCTAACCACACTTTCTTCCTTCAGGGAGTGAGGCCAGTGAGTCCCTCCTCGTCCGAGCCCGCTGTTATGGGCTCCTGGGCCAAAAGAAGACCGCCATGTTTGACTTTAATTCCATGCTTCGGGGGCAACCAAGGAATGTGCAGGCCCTGTGTGGACGTGCCCTCGTGCATCTGGCCCTGGACCAGCTGCAGGTGCCAACCCATGCTCCCCACCTGAGGCAGGCAAGCAGGGGTGCGAGAGGCCAGGACGCTCTCCTCCGCCCTGGTCGGGCCTTCCAGCCATCAGGGTGCGCAGCGGGACTCCATGTTCTTCTCTCCACGAGCACTCACAGGGAATGAGAGTCACCTGCCCAAAGATCCACTTTTGGGTACCGCAGTGTGCAGATGCACAAGCCTTTGTGGTAACTAGTGGATCTTAAATAACTCCTCAGTGAACACAGGAGGTAGTAGGCCACAGAGAGTCAGAGCAGGGAAGGTGGGAATCCGGGTGGGGCAGACCCTCTGAGACTCCAAGGAGAGAGCTTGAGAAGAGGATGGAATAATGGGAGTGAGCCCACTCTGACCCACAGGCTCTCCTTCCTTGCAGGAAGCTGTGGATGACATGGTCTCTGCCCTGAAGCTCGACCCAGGCACTGTGATCCCTGAGATCCAGTCCCTGAAGCCAAAAGTTCAGCTGACCCTTACCCAGGGTCTCCATAGCCACTGCCGGGTCCTCCTGAGTCAGTTGCTGGACGCTGGCGTGCCCCTGAGGGAAGAGGACACCCAGGGCCTCCTCGCTATGGCAGAGGCACTGGTTAGAATCAGTGCTGCACAGCCTAGTTGGCATCTGTTTCTCACAGACATCCTCACAGGGCTGGGTATGTGCAAGAGCAGCGGGCATGGGCCTCTGTCCCTCGCTCAGATCCTCGGTGACCTACAACCCTGTGGGGCCTGTGGAGTAGCAACTCTCTGGGTTTTTTTTCTCACTTGTTTGGTTGGCTTGATTTTTTGAGACAAGGCTTCTCTGTGTGGCCTTGGCTGTCCTGGAACTTTCTTTGTAAGCCAGGCTGGCCTCGAACTCAGAAACCCACCTGCCTCTGCCTCCTGGGGCTGGGATTAAGGTGTGCACCACCACTGCCTGGCTTCCCTCTCTGATTTTTATGTCTCATCCATCCCTCTGCTGGCAGAAGGAAGACCCAAGAAGGGCCTGTACACCCACGTGTGCCATGCGGGTCTCGCTATTACTCCTTGCTTGAAGGGGCGCTCTCCGTAATCTGCATTTTTCCTCCAAAGACTTCAGGGGCTGCCCCCACCGCTCTGCTCCTACTGGGGCTGAGTCTGCACCCACCAACTGGACTCCAGCCCAGACAGATTGGGAGGGACCAAAGTAGTTCCCTAGGGCTAGCTGTCCCCCTTTCCTGGGCATGCCTGGGGCCCAGCCACACCCACACTCTCTGACCATCCTCTGATGGTCCCCACAGGCAAGTATCAGGAGGCTGGCACCCACGTGCAAGAGGTGCTACACCTCGCCCCATCATCAGAGGCTGCCCAGGCCCGGCGAGGCCTGCTCCAGCTGAAAAAGGGTGACATGTCAGCGGCTGCCCGTGACTTGCAGCGCCTGGCAGAGAAAGACACTCGGGACCTCAGTTTCCTCCTGCGGCTCCTTGAATCCCCAGAGCAGCAGAGTCTCACAAAGGTATACAGTGCCCACAAGCCCCATGTCGGGCTTGCCCCAGTCCCGCAAGCCCAGGCCACTCTGCCCTTCCAGCTACTGGCTAGCATCCTTGGGTCTGGGCTAAGGGGGAGTAAAACGCCCCAGATCTGGCTAGGGAGGCTCTCTGGAAACACTGCCCCTGGTCTTCACTTGTTCCTGTAAGCCACAGGTGATTTGGCTGGGCCACCTCATCCTGGCACAAGGCCCAGGAACCAGATCAGGCTGGCAAGGCCAGGAGAGGGTGTACAAGTCCAGGCTTCAGGCCAAGTGGTCAGAGGGACCAAGGCCCAGAGCTGACATGGAGCAAGACAAGTATCCCTCCTAATGCCTCCCTCTCTCCATTGCTGAATTCTGTCGGTCAAGTGGCGTGGAAAGGGCCTATCAGAGAGAGGCCCTAGCAGCAGAGGTGCTCAGCAGTGTGACAGCTTCCTAAGCGAAGGACCTGCTGCTCTGGAAAGGGGACAGGGCTGTGAGGGTGCTGGGGGAACTTGAACTGACAGGAGTGGCTAGGCTGGACTCTAGTCTACAGAATAGTATTCTCAAGTACAGAATTCTAAAGGTCTAAGGCATCTGAGAAGGAGGGCTGAGTCTGGCCTGTGAGCTGAGAAAAGAAGATAATGTCAGAGATAAGAAAAGGAGATAGTGTCAGAGCATCCTCGGAAGGCAGGTGACAGTCCCCAAGCTAACACAGGGTCAGGGCCTGGGGAGTAGGGAAGGGAAAGGTCTCTGAGGCCCTGGGTGCCAGATAGGAGTCCCCAAAGCTGGAGGGGGTGGGGAGTGGGATCCTGAAGTTTTTAAAAGGTCAGAAGGGCAAGACTCCCAAGGCCTAGGGAGTCAGACCCCAGGGGCTGGATTTGGCAAGGCAGCGTTCGGTTGCCAAGCAACAAAGGCCAGCCCGGAAATGGCCTTTCCTCGCTTCCTGCCACGTGGCGCTCTCCCTGCCAAGAACAGTCCTGTACTGCGCCTGCTCGCCTGGTACCCCTCCCGGAGCTGGGTGGAGCGGCCTGAGAGTTTGTGCGGCAGAGCCTCTTCTATGTGTTCCTGGCAACCACATGGGCCGTGCGGTAGGGAGGGCAAGAGTTCTTGCCCGGTCACAGAGAAGGGAACAAGAAGAGCAGGTGCCCTTGTGCGAACCTCTGAGCCTGGCAGCCTTCAGTCTAGTGCGGGGAGATGGCACTGCACCCCGTGAGGAAAAGCCGGTCCTCTGTCCCTGTACTCCCCGGGACACCTCAGCCCTCCTTACAAAAACGTCTGACCTAACCAAGTGACATGTGCTGTTTGTTCCCTGCAGAGCGCGCCCTGGGATGCTCTGGACTTTCCCCTCAGAAAGGTTTATGGTTAAGGGAGGTTGTACGCTGTGACGCCGGATGCACTTAAAAGGGGAGAGAGGGATGCCAGAGGCCGGTCTTAGGTACCGTGGAACCGGTGTGAGTAGTGAATTTATGGGGGATGAGGCTGCCTGCTTTCACAGTGGCCCAGGGTCAGCGAAGAGGAGACAGTGACACTTAGCAACTTTTGGGTGTACCTGCCTCCTCAGGAAACAGCGCTGCCTGGGGACCTGGAGTCCCCAGCCCTGCCCATGACCAGGCCCCCCAGAAGTGCATGGGCCTTCTGCACAGGGCAGGGACCAGACACCAGCGGACCAGGCTGACTGTGAGGAGACGCTAACTCAGTGCTCTTTCCCTGTGTCCCCTGTACAGGCCGCTGCCAAGGAAGCAAGGAACCTCTTGGATTCAGGACATCCGGGGCGGGCACTGGGCTACTGTTCTTTGGCCGTCCTGGCTGGTGGCAGCCGTCCTGATCACCTGCGTCTCCGAATGACCTGCTTGATGGAGCTGCAAGACTATGACCGGGCGCTCAGGGACCTGGACAGCGTGCTGCAGCAGGGTGAAGGGGACAGTGACCCGCCAAGGCGGACAGAAGATCTCTGCTCCCGGGGTCGCCTGCTGCTGAGCATGGGGGATAAGGATGGCGCTGCAGGAGCCTTCTCTCAGGCCTTGGCCCTGACACCGGCCCAGGCTCAGAGCAGCCTGGCAGAGCAACCGGGCAGAGCCACCACGGCCGGGGTGCTCCTGATCCGTGGGCAGCGCTGCCTAGAGGAACGGCGCTACGACGAGGCCTGGACAGCCATCCAGAATGGCCTCCTGGTGGACCCCAGCCACAGTGGACTAAGGAAGCTGAAGACGAGGGCTCAAAAGGAAGTGTCATCTGGCTGCAGACTGCACTGACCACAGCTAACCTGCCATCACCTGACTTCTCATCTTGGGGGCTGCCGACTCCGCAGATCCAGAGCTGTTCTGTCCACTGGCCACCCTCCACTGTCCTTTGCTAGAGGACAAGAGGAAAATCTCCCTGCTTATACAGAACAGCTGTCCTGGATGGCCCGAAGCCCCACTGCAGTGGGCAGCCTCAGCATTCTGTCCTTGGAGCAGCCACAGGCAAGATCAGGGTTGGCACCTTGGGGCCTACAGCGAGAAGTATTGGCCCAGGGAGCCTGCCCCAGGAAGGAAGCTGCTTAGACCAGGCCTGGCTTGCCTCCTGAGTCACCCTCCGCCAGGTCTAGGTTCCTGGCAGCATGTGTGGAAGTGGGCTTGCAAGGTGGCTCACCAGGAAGCTCAGTGCCTATGGCAGCAGGAACAGCCCAGGAAGCTCCTTCCCTCACACAGATGAGAGGCCGCAGGCGCTCACTTGGCCTGGGCCCATTAGAGGCGTCAGCGTGTGATGTAGTGTGGCTGAGCTGAGACTGTAATTCGCTTCCGTGGGCAGACTTCCTATCCAGTCTCACTCTCTGACACCTTCCTGACCTCCATCACCAAAGCAATCACAGAGGTCAGGCTGGAGTACTTCATTCGCTGCAGCAGACGGGGCTGCTTGGCATGAAGTGACAAACCTGGGTTTTCTGTGAGGCTAAGGGCAGTGTGTCTGAATTCTGATCACTTCCCTTTTGTTCTGGGCTACCCTCTCTGCCATTTCCTCTGTAGTGCCATGGAAACCCACTGTCTCACCGTGACAGACCAACCCCCAGGCTCAAGACACGAGATTCCTGATCCCGCCCATCCCTATGCAGAGATGAGGTGACTGTGGATTCGCAGCCCCTTCCTATGTGCCTCCTCAGCTGCCTTGTCGCCCTCTGCGGAAGAGCAGGAGCCTAGAGAGGCTTCTGTGGAGCACACCCCGGTTCCCACCTTCCTTCCCCCAACCATGGTCTGTAGGAGAGCCTGACACTCCTCTCCACCAGGTCACCCCTTCACCCACCACTCATCTGTCTCTCCACCTTTGGGTTCCACTGCACACACTTGCCAACACCCAGCAGGACCAAGGTCAAGGCTAGGAATCCTAGTGGCTGAAGGTGGGCCGGCAGGAAGGGGACGGTGGCAGGCAGTTATTACCTGGCATGCTGTCCCTGCCCTGTGCCTTTTGCTTCTGCTGTCTTTCAGCCTAAGGTGTCCTGTCATATTTACCCGATCCAGGACATCTCAATCTGTCACTCTAAGTAAGAAGGTTCTTAAATCTGGGGAAGCTCCTCCCAGCCCTGTCCTCCTCCAGCCACAAGGGGCATCACCCAGCACCTCATGGTTCATCTCACAAGGTCCTAGCCCATGCTCACACACACATATACACACAGACACACATAGACACACATGTGCACACACTGCTGCTTATCTGCCACCTTGCTGTGGTCTGACTGTGTTCCCAGGATCCATGTCTTCAGATTGCAGTACTAACAGGATGGTGCCAGAACAAGGGGTCTTGCAGGTGGGGAGGAAGTAGGTTGTGATGATGGAGGCCTAGAGAATGGCATCAGTGGCTTCATAAGACACTTCAGCCTACCCACATGTGAGGACAAAGCGGGATGCAGGCCTGCCCACAAACTCACCAGTGCCCTGGCCTCGGACCTGCTCCTACTCACCTGACCCAGCCCCTTGCAGGTGAAGCTTGGCCACACCTTACGCCCACTGGCACTGGGTGTGCAGCTTGACAAATCCATCTGTTCTGGTTAGTCAGTATCAGTTTGCCTGGATGTGGGGTCACCCAGGAGAAAACACCTCTGCGTGTGTTTCAAAAAAGGCTCAACTAAAGAGGGCAGAACCACCCTGGACACAGGTGATGCCATATTGGAAGCTGGGGCCTAGACTGAATAAAAAGGAAAGAGTGAGCTGAGCACCAGCCTTCCAGGCTGCAGATGCAATGAGATGCTGTCTCATGCTTCGGCCCCACACCCTCCCCACTGCTGGGGAGTAACCCTTCAAACCACCCTACACTAGGTTCTCCCTTAAACCGCTTTTGTTACTTGTTATGCTATTTATTACTTGTCGGACCAAAAGAAAAGTAGCTGCTAACCCACCCGAAATTCCAAATGACGGACCTAAGTGTGAGCCCAGCTCTGAGTGCAGCTGGAAACTGTCCTCCCCAAAGGCTGGGGGCCACTCTCAGAAGCCGTCAGAGCACGGACCCAACCTTTCAGCAGCCCCATCAGGAGACGGTTTTCATGGGACCCAGCCTCTGCCACCTGGCCCTTCCAGATGTCCTTGGCGGCCAGGAGCACTCCATAGGTCACCCAGTCAGACATTCTCTGGCCCCGCCTGTCTATCACCAGGAGCCTCCCTTACACTGGCAAGTCCCCCAGAGCCCCCCCCCAAGACTGCAGGGAAGAACCCCCAAGGAGGTGCGGCTCTGCCAGCCTGCTGCAAAAACCCTACCAGCACCTCTGGCCAAATGAGCACAGGGTTTCCTGCCCAGGAGGTCCCTTTGGAACAGAGTAAACAGAAATGAGAGGAAAAGGGGGCTTGTGGGAGGTGTCAGAACACCCAGTCAGCAGTCACCCGTGCCAGAAAGCACACTTGCCCCTCCCCCACACAAAGGCCTATGGAATGTCTGGGTATGTCACCATCTCCACGGAGCGCATGCTGTCACAAAGGTGGGCTGGAACACCAGCTCCGTGTGACCTCACAGCCAGATCGGCCTGACCGCTGCTCTACTCCACCGGGAGCCCACCTTGGCCAGCCCACCCCAGCTCTGAGACACCCCAAGCCAGCCTTTAAGGACCTGCCCAGTGGTGGCTGCTGCTCCTGAGACCGCCAGGTGAGGCTCACCGAGAGGGCCCTGCCCGATGCTTCGCTGGCTGTGTCTCCTTTCTTTCCATTGTTGGAGTTTGTTTTGTTTTGTTTGGCACAGTCTCACTCTGTAGTCCAGGCTGGCCTTGAGTTCACAGCAATCCTCCAGCCTCGGCCTCCCAAATGCTGATTCCAGGCATGCACCGTTACACTTGACATTTAAGCTTTGTCATGACGCCCTCTGGGAACCCAATCATTTCACTGGGGAAGGGGCCACTGAGCATTTCAGCATGTCATCACCCACACCTTGTTGGGGAGCCCCTTTGCGCCCACCTGGAATGCCCCTGCCTTCTCCAGAGTCCCCTGGAGCATCACCAGGGGGATAAAGACCCACTTCAGGGCCTGGCCACGTTGACACCATTCCCTCTTACCCAAGCACAATCACCCCACACCTGCCCCAGGCCACCTGGCTTTGTGTGTGCACGTGTGCTCGGGAGTGAGTTCATGCCTGCGTGCATGCCTTCAAATGTGTGTGTGCATGTGTGCTCTCACACTTGCTCAGAATGCGTGTGAGCACTGCCGTGTGCATGTGTGTTTATTGTGTGTGCCTTGTCTCCAGGAAGTGAAGTTTGCAGGGCAGAATGATGTGAGCCAGAAGAATGCAGAAGAGAACTGGCTCATGCACTTAGAGCCAGAACAGGTGCTGGAACATGAGCTGCGAAGGCCAGGCCCAGGCTTGTCCTGCAGGGCTGGCAAGCACTCATTCATTCTCTCACCCATTCCTTTATTCATTCACTACTTGCTTTTCAACTGTGGATACTGCCCATGAAGAAGGGTCCACCCGGTGGAGCGGGTTTTCTCATAGGGATGAAATGAATAGACCTGTATGTTAGGGTAGCACGGAACAGGAGCAAGCTAAGGGTTTGCTCAGGTGAACTTGAAAGCCAGGTCACGGAGGCCCCTGAAAAGTGGGGCCTTCTTCAATCAGGGAAATGGGCATCCTGACAAATGGGCTTGAGGATCTAGGGGCATAGCGGTGGTGAGCACAGGGGACCTCTTGGTCAGGTCCCCTCCGGGTGAGAAAGGAGACACTACGCCTCAAGGAGATGGCACTTGGAGCAAACTGGGGGAGTCTCGGGGGCAAGGTCAGACTGTGGCAGAACCAAAGGCCTAAGATAAGCAAAGTGTGAGGTCAGGCACGACTCCAAAGTCTGGTTTCAACAACTTGGGAATGGGACTGTCTGGTGTAAAGCAGAGGCCTTGTGAGGGTGCAAAGCGCCAGACAGCCATGGTCTGAGCATCCAGAGAAATATGGGAAGTTCTGGGTATGTGAGCACCCACACAGGAGGGAACAGCAGACAGACAGGGAGACCCAGGGAGTGAAGCGCAGGGCCCCACCCACACCGCACCCTACCAGAAAGAGCTGTGCCAACTCTGTGAGGCTCCTGGGTGCCCTCCCCAGGCTGGGCCATTTGGAAGTCGATGTACAGAGATCCCCAGTGAGGCTAGGAGGAGCACTCATGGATCGAGGAGCCTTCCCAGTCACCTGCCCCTGTCCCGCAGCCAACCTTTCCAGTCACCAGCCTTGTGTGTCCTCTGCTGCTTTCCCCCTCACCTTGGCTCAGGATGGTGTCTTCCCCACGACAAGGTGAAGGTGATGCCCAGATATGCTCACAGGGCAGTAGATAACGGGACTGTGCTTTAAACCCCTGAGCCCCTCTTGCTCTGCAGAGTTCCCACCCCCACCACTCCCTGAAACTCCTGATTCCAACAGGAACAGCCAAAGGACAGGCAAGGAGCTCAGGGCCTGAGCCAGCCCTCCAACACTCCTAATCCAGTTTCCAGGACCAGTCAGATCTCGAAACAAGAGGGAAACTGACTTTGGGAGCACTGGTCATCATGATTAGCTGCCAGGTCTCCCTTCCACACGGGGGTCCCTGGCCCTAGCATCAGAACCCCAAGACCAGGCACATTTTACACCTCTAAGAGCAGAGACCGGGACAGAGCACCGGCCTTAGTGTGGTCAGGACGTTGGGGCTGCTGCTCCCTGGCCTGGGGTGCTCAGCTGTGCGCTTTCCTCCCAGAACCGGCTGATGGGGAAGTCGGAGAGCCCAGTGGGGATGGTGGAGAGAGCAGAGTGGTCTGGGAAGAAGCGCTCAGCCTTCCTGGAGAGGGGGCTGCTGCTGCTGCTGCTGCTGCTTCTGGGAGCCCTAGTGGCCCTGGGTGTCCTCTACAGCCGAGGTGAGTAAGGACGTCCTGTACCCTCACCTTCCCGCAACCCACCCTCCCTCCCCCCCGCCCAGAGCTTTGCATGCCTCTGAGAGGAGCGGAGTGGGCCCCCTCTGCCTCCCAGGGACACTCTGCTGACTCCAGGGGAGCCACAGAAGGGACACTGACCTGCACGGCCCCAGCGACCCCATCCAGAAGGCTCTGTCCGGGCTCGCCTCGCTGGCGCAGCAGCTTCTGCAGGCTCTGCCTCCGCCCCTTCTGCCTCCGCAGGGACTCCTGGCTGCAGCAGACCGAAGACAGGTCCCCCCCACCCCCAGCCCCCGCGCGCGCCCACTGAGCCAGCCCCCTTCTGATTCAGACAAATTGGAAGGAAGGGGCTAGCCTGAGAGTGGAGGTGTGCCAGGGCCATCCTTGGGGTAGACCTAAGGTGTCTCAGGAACGGCTCCACACACGGTCCTTGACCCCTTCCTCAAGGACCACATGAGGGATGCTCCCCTTTGGATGGGGCACCTAGACACCCAGCAGCTGTGCACCTTTCAAGCCCTTCCTCCCGTTGAGCCAGGGGTGGGGCCATAAACATACAGGAGGAAGGAAGGTTCACACAGTCCACTCACTGGGGTCTGGGTCTAACCGGAGCCACCAGAGCCTGACTGCTCCCTCAGGCAGGACAAGGGACAGCTGGGAAACATGAGTGGATTCTCCCTAAGGATGAGGTTGGTCTCCCCTATCTGAGTGCCTTCAAGAGCCCACACAGAGTGTGGCTTCTGCCCAGTGGCCATTGTGGTCTCTGCCGGCTTAGTTCCCCTGCAAGGGGTTAACAGGTGGAAAAGGGATGGCAGGGCCCATGCGCTCAGTGGAGTCCAGGACTTCAGGGTCTGGTCTCTGCTTGAAGGTCACTGATCTCAAAACACCTGAGACCTCCAGAGAACAGGCCTGAAGGCCTCACAGCCAGCCAGGAGGTACAGGACCAGGGGCAGGGCGGGGCAGGGGTCTCCTGTCAGCCTGCATATCTCTCCCTTTACCCTTCAAGCTGTGTGGCTTCTGGGACAGCAGGGTCCCCTTGATCTGCCAGGGCTCCACAGTCTCTGCTTCCTCCCCCTCCAGGGCTTCTGACCTCTGGAATGACCCCAGAGCTTCAGTCCAGAACTCCAATAAGGACTGAGGAGATGGAAGCTTTTGTTTTGTCCATTTTTAAATGTTTTTGTTGTTGTTTCTGTTCTGAGGATTTTTATATTATGTCTGATCTGTGAGCTATCATTTACTCTTTAATTTTTGTATCCAGGTGACCTTATGTTACTATTTTAATTTTTACTGACTTCTGGGTCAGCTGCACAACTGTCAGAAACCCTGTTGGAGCTGGTGAAATCTCTGGTGCCTGGCTGAGGTTAATCTTAGGTCTGTTGCTGCTGCTGCAATAAAATACCCTGACAAAAGCAACCTAAGAGAGAACGTGTTTGGGGAAGTCGAGGCAGCAGGGATGTGAATCCATCAGAAGAGAATGATGCACGTTGTGCTCAACTCATTGTCTCATCTACGCAGTCTTGGGGTCCCTACCCACAGTGGGCATCTCTGCACACCCGGTTGGCTTGGCTAACTCCCCTCAAGCATGCACAAGATGCCCCTAGCCCTATCAGGTCGATAAACGGATCATCACACTAGCCTTAGGCTAGTCAGTTTTTTCAAATACGGACAAAAGGCCAGATGTGCTTATGGCCGATGCCAGTGCTGCCTGTTGAGAATGGACACTGTTTATAGGTACCTGTGAGCTCAGTCAAGGCCGCTGTAATGTTGGCTTCCTTCACTCTCTTCAGCTGGCTATTAAAAGGAGGGTGTGTGAAAATCTTACACTAAAGACTTGTCAGTATCCTGAAGTGATATCAAGGCTTAATTATCTTACCCATTTAAGACTAGCCCATGAACACAAATTTAGCCATCAGGGGCTAGAGAGGTGTCTCAGCAGGTAAGAGCACTGGCTGTTTTTCCATAACATTCAGGTTTAATTCCCAGCACCCATGTGGCAGCTCACAACTGTCTGTAACTCCAGTGTAACTCCAGTTCTAGGGGATCTGGCCCCCCTTTCTGTCCTCCACAGGCCCCAGGGGTGCATAGGATGCACAGACATGCACAGAGACAAAACACCCATACACACCCCCCCAAAAAAAAACTCAAAAAGAGAGGATTCTAAGGTGTTTTCCTCAGTCACTCTCCAGTTTTCAAAAAGCCATGAAATACAAACTTAGTTTCATGAATTTATGTAATTATGTGTGTGTGATTTATTTATTTTCATGTGTATGAGCGCTTTGCTCCTGCAATTTTATATTTTGATATACACACAGAATCAGCCAGCTACATGACATCATGTAGTGATTTTATCTTGCAAAGCTCTTACTGTGGATTCTGTTCCTTTAAAAACAAACAAACTTTTTATAGTGGGCTGGAGAGATGGCTCAGTGGTTAAGAGCACTGTTCTTCCAGAGGACAGGAGCCAGCAAAACATAGTGGCTCACAACTGTCTGTAACTCTAGTTTCAGGGGATCTGGTGCCTTCTGGCTTCCACAGGCATCAGGCACACACATGGCCCACAAGCATTCATGCAAGCAAAACAACCATACACATAAAAATAAAATAATAAAACAAAAACAATTTTTTGCAATTTTCTGTTACATTTATTAGGGGCATGGCATGGCATGGACATGAAGGTCAGAGGACAGTTTGGAGAGACCAATTCTCTGGACCCACGTGGTGGGTCCAGAGAATTGGTTTTTGTTGGTGGTGGTTTTTTGCTTTTTGTTTGTTTTTAGTTTTTGAGATAGGGTTTTTCTATGTACCCCTGGCTGTCCTGGAACTCATTCTGTAGACCAGGCTGGCCTCGAACTCAGAGAGACCTACTTTCCTGAGTGACGAGTGGGATTAAAGGTGTGCACCACCACTGCCGCTGCCACCCAGATGGGTCCAAAGAACTGAGTTCAAGTTCTTCCATTCTCTTTTGGGAAAGCTTTCTGTGTACAGCTGAACTGTTTGTCCTACCTGGCTGAATTTTGAGTTTGTCTTCTACTGGGAGGACATTCCTTAATTGCATTCCCTGTGATCTCTAGAATGTCGTTTGTCGACAGTATTCATTTGTGTTTTTGATGCATTTTCATCTTGTCTTGACTTTGTTCAAAGAGCTATTTTCCCCTCAATTTGCTTAAAATGTCTTTTCTTTTTTTTAAATCCTTTTGGTAGTTGCCTATTTTTTTTAATTATTTGCTAGTTTAAAATTACAAACAAATCTTTTTTTGCTGAAAGTCTGTTTCATTCTGTGTGCATGTGGAGGGATATGAGTGGCATGGGTATCAGGTCAGAGGCCATCTTTTGGAGTTGATTCTCTCTTTCCACCCTTACATGGGTTCTGGGAATCAAACTCAGGTCCCAGTCTTTCTCAACAATGACTTTATCCTTGAGGCACTTGGCTGGCTCTGAAAGGAAAATATTTTCATAAATAGCTCAGTACTATGCCCTCATTCATGCTCATCCAGAATTCTCTTCACAAGCAGCCATATTGATTGTTCAGGCTGCCTAACCATGGCCTCTGCCTGTTTCTGAAAATAAACTTCCTGGCATGCTGCCTTGCCCACTTGTTTACACTTGTGCTCCTTTCCTGGCCAAGCAGCGAAGCTGCGTAGGTGACACTGAGCCTGCCAGCAGCCCTCTTTGCAGGAAGATATTGCCAGCCTGGACCTGGGCTGTGTCCTTGGTCTCTTCCTCCTGTTAGTCAGTGAGGACAGGAAGGGCCTGAGGTGGTATGCACCTCCGTGCCCAGCTACACAGCTTAGCTGGGTAGTCCAGCTCCTCTCCCAGCTGTGTGACCTCAGATAACTTCCACAATATCTCTGCCTCAGTTTCCTGACATGCAAAACAGAAAGGAGGCTCGCATGAGGGTTTGAAAACTTAATACAACAGGGATGCCTTGAAAAAGGTGCCCATCACATCGCTCATTATCAGTGATAATAACAAGGGCTGGAGAGATGGCTCAGAAGTTAAGAGCACTGGCTATTCTTCCAAAGGTCCTGAGTTCCATTCCCAGCAAGTACATGGTGGCTCGCAACCATCTATAATGAGATCCTGTGCCCTCTTCTGGCATGCAGGTGTACATGCAGACAGAATATTGTATAAATAATAACTAAATGAATCTTTAAAAACATTTTAATAACAAGATGGCAGTCTTGCCACTGACCCCAACAATCTCGTCATTGCATCCTGTATGAAGGTAGGTTAGCTTGTGAGACACCAAGCCCCACATCCCAATATCTCCATACCAAACCGTATCTCCACAGCGTTGGTGCAAATCCACCCTTGTCGTTTATGTATTTTATGGTGTGTTTTAAAATATTTATTTTTAATTTTGTGTATATGGAAGGATAGTTCCACATGTGAATGAAAGTACCCTCAGAAGCCAAAAAAAGGGTGTCAGCTCTGGAAACTAGAGTTACAAGAGGCTGTGAACGGTCGTGTGGGTGCTGGGAACTGGACTCGGGGTCCAGTGAGTGCTTTTAACCCCTGAGCATCTCTCCAGCCCCTGGTGTCTTTATATTTTTAACACCTGAACTATGAAAAGTGACGAGTTACATTTTCACTCCCTGCTGTTGTCTGGATTTTATTTCAATATTGCTATTCCTGGATTTCATCATTTATAAGTTCCTAGACGGCTCCTTTTTCTGTCTAGTGATTGTTATGCAGGGCCTGTCTTTACCACTTCAAAAACCAGTCTGTGCCTTTTGTGTATTTGATGAAAGAGAGATAGAAGCAGAGAGACAGAGAGAGAGGATCTCATGTAGTCCCCATTGGCCTCCAACTTACTATATAACCAAGGATGATCCTGAACTTCTGACCTTTTCGTCCCTACCTTGCAAGTGCTGGGAATACAGAGGTACACCTCCACACCTGTCTTCAACCCGTGCCTTTCAAACAGTTTGTTGTTTATCTGGAAGATGCGACAGGCAGCTTGAATACCAGGTTAGTCACTGCAGTGCTTTGGCCTTACAGTGCCTGGCACAGGATCCGGTCTCTGACACTTGGTGCCACCACCCGGTGGCGCTGTTGGAAAGGCTACGGAACCCTTAGGAGGCGGACCCTTGCTGAAGGAGGTCCTCGCTGGGGGTGGGCTTTACAGCCGCGCTCCGCTTCCTGCTCACGACCTCTGTTTCCTGTGCGCGGAGGAAAAGTGAGCTAGCTGGCGGGCCGGCCCCACGCGCCTGCCTTCACGCCGCGGTAGTCCGCACTGTGAGCCAAAATGAACCCTTCCCTTCAAAGATGACTTTTGTCAGGGTATTCTGTCACAGCAACAGAAAAAAAAGTAGTGGAAACGGTCGTCCAAGGTACATCTCTAACTTTTAAAATCATTTCCCTGGCCTCGCTCATCTTTTCTTCAAAATCAAAAAGTAAACAGCCTTTAGTTTCCCACAAGTAAACCACACCCTCAGGCCTCAAGCTGAAGTCAAGGCCGTGTTTGGGTCGGTCAGATTTCCAGCGCTGTAACTTTAAAGAGCAGAAGGCTTATTTTGGATGCTTTCAGAGGTTTCAGGCCGTGCTAACTTGGTTCCGTTCCTTGAAAAGCCCAATGCTGGATGATCAATAAAGCCCTCTCTCAGGCAGGCTCCCTAGGCCCTTCTGAGATCTCCCCTCAACACCCTTGTAGGCAACTGGTCAAGATTTATGGAGAGAGCTAGGGTGTGCATGGATGCTCTTGAAGCCAAGGGCTCCCAGCTTTGCAAACAGGAGCAAGCCCTCCCTGGGCGAATAGCTGGTTTCGAAAGTGGCTGGTTTCTTCCTGCTCCTTGTTTGAAGCATCTCTCCCAGGAGTGTACGCCTGTCAGGGATGAAGCCATCTGTGTCCGTATCTCTTGCCAGAATTGGCCCAGGCTCTCCTAGATGTCATTTTCCTCATTTTGTGGCTATGTCTTGGATTAGATTCAGAAAAAATATAGTGATTTTTTAAAAATTAGGTTATTGTTGCTGTTGTGAAGAAGGAAGTGACACTTGGTTGTAGGTTTTGATGCTAAAAATAGAGCTTCTGTCATAAATTCCAGGTGCATACTTAACTTAATAAAAGGCAAAGGAAAGCAACATCTACACTGTTTCCTCCAATGCCTTCACTTAAAGTGGTTTATCTACACACACACACACACACACACACACACACACACACACACGTCCTGCTTACATGGTATCGCTATCATGTACTTGGTTTCTGCTGTGTGTTTATGTTCCAAACAAAGACCATATACAGTTACTGTTGCTTTTAACTGTACCATGTTCTAGTAAGTTTCTCACCTTATAACAACCCTGATTCTACAACTCTAACACACACACACAC
Source organism: Psammomys obesus (assembly GCF_907164565.1). Classification (NCBI taxonomy): domain Eukaryota; kingdom Metazoa; phylum Chordata; class Mammalia; order Rodentia; family Muridae; genus Psammomys; species Psammomys obesus. The sequence goes on along the minus strand of NW_026592710.1, from coordinate 1,252,311 downwards.
GCACACCCGAACACATGCACACTTGTATGCATGCACACTCACACACCTGCAGACACCCATACTGGAGGTTAGAGCTGCAGTGCTTAAACAAGGTGAGCTGTGGTCTTCCTCCTGCCTGGGGGCTGTCTCCCAGCAGCCCATGGAGGCAGGAGGGCACAGCCTGAAAAGGCTGGCGAGCACTGTACAGGGGCACACATCCCGGGAGCCACTTCAGGGAGCTAGTCCTACTTTAATTCCAGAGAACAAAGGCTGTATACACCTTGGGGAGTGGGGGGGTCCAAGGATAGGTGTACATGATTGGTTGGAACTAGGCACTTCAAGGATGCTTGATTAGCATTAAACAGCACACTCCTGTCTTATAAAGGGAAACATAGTACTTAATTAACATACAGGCCTGGGGAGGGGAGAACTGGCAGGGAGCTGAGTCAGAGGCCATGTGTCAACTGTGGGTAGGGGCATCCGTGTCTAAAGACACTCTCCAGATGAAGTCAGGCAGAGAGCAGGAGGCCCTGCTGAGGGGAGGGAGTCCTGCACCTTAAGGAGCTCGGAATGGCTATCCAGACTGGGAGGACCGCAACCTCAAACAGTGGGGTCAGTGAACACATACTGGGACTCGGCCTCTCTGGTGATCACACACCCCAGTAGTGCCGCCTTGAAATCATCTATGAGTGGTAAGTTGTCAGCATATGTAGACGTGAAAATAATTTACTCACTCTACTCCTTTCACATCCCGGTCACAACAGTCTGCCTGTCTCAGCAAACCTGGGCTGAGACATTCTTGGTGTTTTAGAGAGCAAGATTGAGTGCTGATGGGCACTGCTGCTGTTTGGGGCCTTTCAGCCTACTGCCATTATCTGTCAGATGAACCCTCCCACCCCTCTCTCCTCTGAGGAATTTTCTCCTTGTCTTTCGCTGGGTTTTTACCATGAAAATTTTAAGAAACTGCATGTGTTTCTTCTGCTTGGATTTGTGTAAGCCTTGACTCTCTCTCTCTCTCTCTCTCTCTCTCTCTCTCTCTCTCTCACACACACACACACACACACACGTCTCTCCTATATTTTCTCTACTCACTTCTAAAATTCTGCTGTCAGGGCTGTGAAGAGAGCTCAGTCAGTCAAGTGCTGTGCAAACAAAGATCTGAGTTCGGCCCCATGGTGGTGCATGTGTAAAAACGCCCATTGCCAGGAGACAGACAGGAGCATTCCTGGGGCTTGTTAGCCAGCCTAACCTGTCATACCCCGTGACCCGCCTGCCAGTGAGAAATCCCACCTCAAAAAGGCAGGGTGTGCAGCGCCTGAGAAACAACACAAAACAAACTGACCTCTGGGCTCCACACACGTGTGCACATAGGCATTCTCCACACGTGAACACAGAAACAATAAATTGATGAAATAAGATTCAGTCTGTCCTTTCTGGTGGTCAGTTTTTCTGTGATAGTCTCTGTCCCTGACTTTCCTGGTAAACTCCACAGAGCATCAGTCTAGCTCACTCAGTCTCTTCAGCTGGCTTGGCTCCATCCAGTCTGCGTTTGCAGTTGTTTTGTATTGTATTTGTTATTTGTGTGTCATTGTGTGTGTGTGTATGTGTGAGTGAGTGTGTGTGTGAAGAGAGAGAGAGGCATGTGTGAACTCAGTTGCGTGCATGCCACATAATAAAAGAACAACTTTTGAGAGCTGATTCTTTTTACAGTAGGTCATCAGATTTGCACACCAAGCACCTTGGTCCACTGAGCCATCTCACTGTCCCTTGTGGTAGCATTTACAGCTGATTCTTGTTCAGGTTGTTTTTAACTGCTCCTTGTCCGTTTCCAATCATTTATCGTTTATTTCAAACAGTATTTTACGCTCTGTGTCACTTAGATACCTATAAGACACCCCAACACCCAGGTGCCCAAAACAACAATTACCTAATATCTGACCTTGGCAGAGGTCAAGTTGAGCCAAGCCAGACGCCCATTGAGCACCTCTGTGCCCAGGGAAGCCCAGCCAGCCACAGAGACCTAACTAATCTTGTTCGTGTCCTGAGAGCAGTTCTCATGAGAGCACCTAGGCCACCTGGAGCGTTAGCTCAGGACTGCAGCATGTCACAGCCACCTCGTTTTGTCAGCTAAAGCAGGCTACGTGGACTCACTACGGGCAAGAGGTGAGCAGAGTACCCTTTGCCCTTGAGTGGGAGCAACAGCAGAGTGGGGTGTTGAGGGCTTTGTTGCAAAGAGGTGCCTTGATAGGCCACGTCTCTGAGCGCCTTGGGGCCTGCTCTTTGTTCTTCTTAACGGACCACTTCTTCTATAAACATAAACTCACATCCACATGGGCCTTTCTTTGGCTTCCTGTGTGATGTCAGCAGAAAGTTTCCTCTGAGAAGGTGTTTGTTTCCATCCGGTGTCTTGAGATTCTTCCACTTGAGACAGCTTCCTGTTGTCTCAAGGATGCGTTTCCTTGGCCACACCACACACACTCCCCACATCTGCCTCCCAACACCCCCCACCTCTCACCCCAGCCTCCAAGAAGATTTCTCACCCTCATTCTTCTCTCTCTCGTAGACACACTGTGTGTGTGTGTGTGTGTGTGTGTGTGTGTGTGTGTGTGTGTGTGTGCACGGAACGTGCATGCGGGTGTGGAGGCCAGAGATCAATGTGAAGCGTCCCCCGTCGCTCTCCGCATCACCGTTTAAACACTTCTTATGTATTATTTGTAGTTCTTTGCATGTACTATGTTTCTGTGGGGCATATGCACCCAAGTGCAGGCTCCCTCTGAGGAGAGAAGAGGGCATTGAGAACCCAGAGTCAGGAACTGAACTCGGATCCTCTGTAAGAGCAGCGTGTGCTTTTAACCACTGAGCCACCACGCCAGTCTCTTCCCAGTTTTGTTTTGGTTTTGTTTTTCAAGACAAGGTTTCTCTGTGTAGCCCTGGATGTCCTAAACTCAGTCTGTAGACCACACTGGCCTCAAACTCATAGAGATCCTCCTGCCTCTGCCTCCTGAGTGCTGGGATTACTGGCACCACATCTGCCAGTCAAGGGATTTTTAATGTTTTGAAAAACAAAATTTTAGGAAAACAAGCTTTCAGAGGGATTGCAAAGACTAGTATGTATGTATGTGTGTGGAATACGTCTGTACACATATGTACGTCTGCATAAACGTACGTGCATATTTGCGCATCAGTGTGTGTGATTTGTGCGTGTGTGCATAGATGTGAAGTGTGCATGAGTTTTTCTTATGTGTAAGTGCGTGTGGTGTGTGCATGTGCGTGTGGTGTGTGCAAGTGTACGCGTCTGTGCATGATATGTATGTTCGAGTGTGTGTGTGCATGTGCGTGTGGTGTGTGCGTGTGTGTGGTGTGTGCATGTGTGTGTGATGTGTGCATGTGTGTAGTGTGTGTGTGTGTGGACATGTGTATGTTACGTGTGCGTGTGCGTGCAATCGCTCTCCACCCTCTGTGTTGAGGCAGGGTCTCTCACTTGAACCCGGAGCTCACAGGCTGTTACTCTTGCTCAACAGCTTGCTCCAGAGACCCCACGTTCCCAGTTCAAAGCACTGCAGTTACCAGTGGGCCGCCAGGCCTACCAACCTACCAACCTTTGCTTGGCTGCTAGGGATTCAAACTCCAGTCCCCACATTTGCAGGGCACATTCTTGACCACTGAGCCATCTTCCAACCCTCAAGGCTATTACTTGATTTTAGCATAGAATTGACGTTACCAAAGCTCACATCAGCAAGCACCGAGGGAGCTCCGTCCTTCCTGGAGTACCGTCCATACTAGCCATTCACTGCCTGTGGCTTCAGCTCCGGGATCCTTCTTGCTTCCACTTCTTTAGGAGGTCGGGTCTCCCTGTCTAGCCCAGGCCAGCCCCGAGCTTGCAGTCTTTCCATTTCTGCTTCCTAAAGACTGGGGCCACCGTGGTTGGCACACTCTAGGCTTTGGCAGCTCTTCTCTCAATTCATTCTCCTCCTTTCCTTTCATTTTTTGTTTACATTTGGATAGTCTGACAGGCACTAACATTGATGCTTCTTTTGTGTGCTTCAACGGCTGTCATGCCTGTGACATCGTGTCCTCACTTTTTTTTTTTTTTTTTTTGAGACAGGGTCTCATGTACCCTTAAACTGGCTCTGTAGAGAGGGTGGCCTTTAACTCCTGATCCTACCATGTGTGGCCCTGAGTAACCCCAACGCACGCAGTGACACACTGCGTGTGTGTGTGTGTGTGTGTGTGTGTGTGTGTGTGTGCGCGCGCGCGCGCGCGCACGGAACGTGCATGCGGGTGTGGAGGCCAGAGATCAATGTGAAGCGTCCCCCGTCGCTCTCCGCATCACCGTTTAAACACTTCTTATGTATTATTTGTAGTTCTTTGCATGTACTATGTTTCTGTGGGGCATATGCACCCAAGTGCATATGTTGCCTTTCCATCCCACTCTTTCCTGTGGTTTCCGCTTGCCTGGTGAAGCCCATGGTGCACCTGGAAGCTTTGCGCGTCTTCTCCAATAGTCTTCAGCCCAGTGACTACAGCCACTGTACAGACCGCCACTGCTAATGTTGCGTTCCTTTTGACCGTTTGAGGCTCTCTGCTGGTTTGGTATTTTGTTTGTATATATATGTTTGGTTTATTTTTCTTGAGACAGTGTCTCACTATATAGCCATGGTTGGCCTGAAACTCATAGAGATCCACCTGCTTCTGCCTCCCAAGTGCTAGGATTAGAGGTGTGCACCACCATGCAAGGTTTGTGGAGCTTTTGAGACAAGGTTTCATATAGCCCAGAGGAAGCTGGCCTCAAATTCACTATCTAATTAAGGGTGGCCTTAAATTCCTGATTCTCCTGCTACTACCTCCTAAGAGCCACACATGGTTTATGTGGTGCTAGAAATGGAGCCCAGGGCTTTGTGCATATCTAGACATGAATTCTACCAACTGAGCTGTACCCCTCACCCCAGGGTTCCTTCTTGATTGTCAAGAATATTTACCTGCTTCACTGGGGGCTGGAAGTGGAAGGTTCTGTTTCCCTTCTCTGCCTGTGGGCATCACCACAAACTTATGTTTAGCAAGAATCACAGGTGGGAGTTATACCCTGTGCAGCAGACTCCCCAGAACCCCAACTCCTCACAGCAGCACGCACACGCGCACCCAGCAGGCTGCAGTCAGCCTTGCAGCACGGCCTCCCTTCCTGTGCTCTGGCCTGGCCACTCCTCTGTGGAAAGAGGGGTGCTCATTGTCTGGGGTCCTGTTCTTCTGTGCTGCTGTGTCCATATCTTCCTTGTGGTGTTCTGAGCTCTCCAAGGGGAGCTCCAGAGGTGGGTGGGGAGTCTGCAAATGCGATTTCCTCCTGGTCACGTGTCCTCCCTCGGGAGGTGAGACTCTGAGATCCAAGGTCCAGGGTTTCACCCTCAGGCTCTGCTCTTGAGATGAACACACCACCCCTGAAGCAGCCAAAGTTCAAGGCTGCTTGACTGCTTGCAGCCCCCTTCCCTTGACCCCCACCACTTCCATTGCAGGCCTGAGGAGTCAACTTTCTTGTCCATGGAGCTCAGATTTCCCTTGAAAGGTTTCCCTCAATGGCACCATCAGATTGGGGGTGAATGGGTAGGTGCTTCAAAGACAGAGTCCACACTGGCAGCACAGCTGATATGGTCTGGTTTGTAACACCCTCCTGTGCTGAGCGAATGGCCCTCGACACTGTCTAGCCCCAAGGAGCAGCCATCATTGGCACCTCCAGCACCTTCTGCCAGGGGCCAAGAGTACACAGCCCTGTTTCCTCCTCCCCACAGGTCTGTGTGTCTGGCTATGGGGAGTCTCAACACCACACACCAGGTCTGAAGATGGCCAGGCCTGACTTGCTCTCTCAAATGCCCCTCCAGGTCCTGAAGACCTCTGTTCTAAGCAGTGTCCCTCCCCATATGTACTGGAGGGACAGGGACAAGGAGGGTGGCCTTGAACCTTCAGCAGGCAGTGAGAATACAGAAGATGGCGGGGGAGGGTCGCCACTAGGGAAGTCCCTGCCTGCAAGGATCCAATTTCTCCTAAATTACCTTATTTATTCCTGTGGTGGGACCTCAAAAGCAGCCTGCTGTAGGCACAGCCCAGGAAGATGGGAAGAGCCTGGGTAGTTTGGGAAGAACAAAAAAAAGATAGGAATAGCAAGATAAGAGGGCCCTTCCCCTCTCGCACGAAAGCCTAGCAGGAAAGTTGAGGGAGAGGAGGAGGAAGGGTGGAGAGCTCCCTGGTGTGTGGTGAGCACTGCGCTCCTGATCGCTGAACACAGACGCCAGCGCTGACATACAGTGATCCCTGAGGTTCCGAGGAGGGGACTGGGGGCTGAGCACTGTGTTTCTCCCCAGGAAAGCAGCTGCCCCTCTTAAGTAGCTGGCTGCGCTTCTCCCAGGAAGAGAGGACGGTTGTAAAACGAGGTAGCCTTTGCCTTCCCTGCCAGACACCTTGAGGAGGTGGGCTTGGCATATGGGCCTGCCATGGGTGGGGTGATGTGGATGGGCAGGGAGCACAGGAGGGATGAGGAAGAGAGGATGCTGGCAGGAACACCAGTCTCCAGTGCTTGTGGTATGCAGACTGTCTAGAAATGGCTGGGTAGCACCCAGGAGGCCAGCTCGATGCCATCTTTGGCTATATTCACTACAGGGTAAGGACAGGGTGGGATGGTGTGTACCTTAGGTCTGGCAGGACAGCAAGGTAGGAGAGCACAAGCAGCCTCAGTTCCGAGGGTCCTGGGTCACACTAGGGCTCCAACAGAGACAGGGAATTTAAAGGGGATCCCAGGTCACTGCAGAAAATAAAATTCACACTTTGAGGTTCAGCTGTCAAGGACCAGGGTTGTGATTCAGACCTATCCTGGAGGTGTTCATGGAGGGTGGGGGAGGATGGAGACCCACCCCACCTCTCCTGCCCCTGCTATGCCCTGCCACACTCGCCCAGTTTGTACCTCACCAAGGCCTGCCCCGTGCCCACCCAAGCCTTTGTGCATCCCATTCCCCTCTGCACACCTCACACTGCTTCTTCTGTTCCTCCAGCCATCAGAGAGTCACCACACAGAACTGGAATCTGCACCACCCCAGGCTGCGTGGTGGCAGGTGAGCACCTCCCCTGGGGTGGCCATAGTGCTGCTCAGGGGCTGCTGGAAGCCAAGCTGAGACTGTCTGAAAATTGGGTACCACAGACTGCCCTTTGCAGGAGGCAAAAGGGGGAGAAGGTGGAACAGGCGGGGAGAAAAGCCTGGAGAGACATACAGAATATGGTTTTCTTGTCTGGGTGGATCCTGGAGCCCCACCCTGCAGTGTTCTGTGAAATCTCCAGCTGCAAGAGAGCAGCATAAACAGGCCAGAATTCTGTGGGTTCCCTGGGCAACAGAGCACTGAGCACATAAGCTCGGGCCCTTGTCACCAACATACTGCTGGGACACAGCTATCCCATCTGATAAGAAAGAAGCCCCAAGGAAATAGATGGGGGAGCTGCTTTTCCCCAAGGGATGGAGTTCCTGAGGAGTGAGAGGCCACTGGACTGCGTGGGGCAGAAGGGCCATGGAAGAGGCCAGGAGCCTGATGCCAGTTTAGAGGGCAAGGTCGCCAGCTGGGCCCCTCCTAAGAGCAGGAGCTATCTTCCAATATCAAGTCCTCAGGCGGGTTCAAGGTCCCGTGGTCTATACATGGCAGCCCTAGTCCTTTAACCCCCCCCAGGCCATCCCCTCACAGTTTCTAGTCACACTGTGGCTCAGAGAGAGTGACCAGCTCACTCAAGGGCAGGTTGGTAGCTGCCAGCAAGTTGATGCTGATATTAAATCTCAAACTGTTCCCCAAGTGGCAACACTGTGTCTCAGACTCAAAGACAATGTTGAGATGTCCACAATTCAGGGTCTTCTCTCCTCCCTCCACCCCCTGGGGGTAAACAGCTGCCAGAATCCTCAATAACATGGACCAGTCAAAAAATCCCTGTGACAATTTCTACCAGTACGCATGCGGAGGCTGGCTGCGGCACCACGTGATCCCCGAAACCAACTCCCGATACAGCGTCTTTGACATCCTTCGGGATGAGCTTGAGGTCATCCTCAAAGGTGAGAGCTGCCGGCTGAGGGCAGGAAGGTGGCCCTGTGTCTCAGTGGGCTCCAGCCCATTAGGTAGCGGGGTGAGTGGAGATGTCACCTTGAGCGGGCTGACTGCAGTGTCTTTGTGCAGCCCAATGAAGCCTCTTGTCTGCCAGAGCAATGGGAGCCCTGGGGGGAGGGGGTGCCCAAGGCCAGAAAGGACCAGGGGTTGCAGAAGACAAGACCCAACAGTCACCCCAACTTCTGTTCAGCTTTCTCCTGTGCCCACAGGGGTGTTGGAGGAGTCCACTGTCAAGGACCGGCCAGCTGTGGAGAAAGCCAAGACACTGTACCGCTCCTGCATGAATGAAAGTGAGTAGAGCCCCCCACACTGAGCGTAGGGTGGGAGTGAGCACCACGCAGGGCACACACAGTGTCTGTGTGCTGCGCCTCATCTGGCCTGGCCCATGACCAGCTGCCCTGTCCCAGCCTGTAGTTAACTGCCCAAGGGCATCGATGCTGTCCGGTAGGGGCCAGCCTTTTCCCTGAGCATCTCCTAGAGCTTTGAGGTTGGGTCCAGTGTACTGACAATGGCACTTGTTGGGCCCATGGTCTTATGAGGGCATCGTCATTGAAACCCCTGTCTGGGCACGTCCAGGGCTATTTTATCTCCTCAGATCACATGGCCAGTACCTTCCAGCCACAGGCAGCTTCCTCTGGATTCTCACCTTAACTGGATGTCTAGCCTGAGAGTCTGGGTACTCCAGGCAGATGGCAGCAGTGTGTGACGAGAACCCCGAGCCCTTTCCTCTGCTGCTAGCCCACTGTCAGCTGCACAGAGCCCTGCTCTGTTTGGCCCAAGAAGCCAGGACTTCATTCATATATAACTAGCAGCTTCTCTAATTTTGCTCCAATTTCTATCACCTGCTGCCGGCTACCAAGACCCCATTGTCGCTGACCCAAGGGAACTGTTTGCTTCACCCCTGGGCTAAAGCTGAGGCTGTGAGGCGGGCATGTTCTGGGCATGTGTCATGGCACCTGAGCTCCCAGAGTCTGAGGAAGCACTACTCCTTCCTTCTCTTCTCAGCTGTGATAGAGAAGAGAGACTCTGGGCCTCTGCTGAGAATCTTAGATATGATAGGAGGCTGGCCTGTGGCCATGGACAAGTGGAATGAGACTGTGGGTAAGTCCAGGCCAGTTTGGAGACATCGGGGCGAGGTCTGTCAACCCCACAGCTGCCCACAAGCTAACTGCCTGCTCTTAGGAAGCCCCAAGAGGCTCATTCTTCCCAGAGCCAACTTAGGGCCCCCAAAGCTTTGGCTCCACACTGGGGAATCAGTAGCAGCTGTGACAGGTGTGCACTGTGGCTGGTTCCTCCTATTACCCAGACTCCAGTCTTCGTGTCCCTTTCCAGCCCTCGGATGGTGGCCGACCTCTGACGCAGGGGCACGGTGATTTCCTCAGTACCTATTTCCCTATGGGCCATTTGGAAAACGGCCCCTAAGGAGAATGGAGAATGGTACTTCGGTCCCTGAGGTCCCACATGAGTTCCCTACCTAAGCAAGGCAGGGCTCCCCACTCCTGAATGCTGTGCTTCGGAGGCAGCTGCCTGTCCAGAGCTGGGCTAGCTGGTCTCCAGCCTGGGTGCTGGTTCCTCAGGCCTCACATGGGAGCTGGAGCGGCAGTTGGCTGTGCTGAACTCGCAGTTCAACAAGCGCGTCCTCATCGACCTCTTCATCTGGAATGACGACCAGAACGCCAGCCGGCATGTCATCTATGTATGCCCTCTGGTGGGGTGGGGCGGGGGCGGGTCCCCTTCTATGGAACTCTGGACTTAGCAGCAGAGCAGGGAGCTAGACTGGGATGGCAGCTGGGGGATCTGTGAGCCCAGCGTATGTCCCTGTCTACAGCATAGTAGTCTGGAGTGTGACCTGTGCTAAGCAGGGTCCTCACAGGGCCTCGTAGCTGCCACCGTGTTCTGAGAGGCCAGCCCTGTGCTTAGCCTGCTTCTGAACCATTGTGAAGTTTTTGGCATCTGGGCAGGAAGCCTCCAAGAGCCATACCTGGAAGGTCAGAGAAGCACACACAGAGGCCACTTTGGGTAGGCTGAGAGCAATGTGAGTCCTTCCTGTAGGAGACCTGTGCCCCATCCAGCCTCTCTCTGGCCTCCTTACAAGTCCCAACCTGCAGCTTCCTCTCTCTGTCAGAGGAAGGCTTGAGTTTGGAAGCATGTGCCTTCTACAGGGAGCTGGTGTTCTGCCAGGCACAGTCCTGGGGAAGGGGACGACTACCCACCTCAGCTAGGCCGCAGGGCTTCCCACCACCCGCCAGGAGTCACACCCTCTGTGTTTCCAGATAGACCAGCCCACCTTGGGCATGCCATCCCGGGAGTACTATTTCAATGAAGGCAAAAACCACAAGGTAAGCAAGGAGCCTTAAGGCCTGGTGTCAGATACAACCCTTTACATATCGTGGGCCACTAGCCTTGCTCCCCACAGACAGCCTCTGTAAGCGCTTGTGGAAATGTGGCCACAAACATGGACACCCAGTTTCCACACTTGTGTCAGTCCTGAGGTGAGTGAGCTTATCCAGAGAGGCAACGCGTTCAGCTTGACCCACCCATGCAGAACCAGCTCCAGTGTCTGGGAGGCCCAGAACACAGCATGGGGTGGGCAGAGGCCCTGAGCCTGCATCTGTGGAGAGACACCAGTTAGGGAGTAGCCCGGGATGGCCATGATGAAAGGAAGATCTGATGGACAGAAAGAAGGCAGGGACAGCAAGGACACCTGTCCAGGAACAGGGTAGGGAAAGGCAGGAGGCAGGGATGACCCACGCAGCAGGACTGTGCGTGTTAGTGGGCCTTGAGCTGCCAGAGTTTTGACAGATGGTTGGGAGCAGAAGGAAGGATGGCGTGGTCAAAGAAGAGAGGTGAGAGAGGGTAGCAGGATACAGAAAATTGGGACCTGGAACGCCCTTCCCCCTAAACTCCCCGACCCCACACACACTTGCACACTTGATTGTGTGGCCGCCAGTGCGGCCTCGCAGCTGGCAGAGCTGGCCACAAGTAGATGGGGTACTCCGCGGCTCCAGCCAGAGTGAGCAAAGCCCCTCAAAGAATGGACATGAGGGAGGAGGGGTGTCCAGATGGATGGGACAAACATCTTGAAGAGCCAATCTCCTCACCCCGTGGCCCCCATCATGGCTGGGGCAGCCCAACCTCACCCTGGCAGCAGCAGCTGGGGAGTCATTGAGCACCTGTCCATCCCCGAAAAATTGCCCTCACCAGAGGCCTGGGATGGGCCACTCAGTGAAAAGGAGCTGAGCCCACAGGGTGGTCCTAACTAAGCTGTCTGGCACAGGCAGGGCACGGGACTCCATAACCAAGTTTGAGAAGTATCCCGGACTACAGGGCACAGAGGCCAGCATGCAGGTTTATCCCTGGAGTGGGAGCAAGGTGGCTCCAGTGGTTGGGTGTGGCGTGGACAACATCCTCGCTCCATTCTGCGCTGTCTGTGCGGGAGCCCTCGGGGGAGACTAGATGGGCAAGCTTCCGGGGGCCACTGCATGTCACACCCACCCCCGCAGAGTGGCCAAAGCCACGATCCACCGTCCTTTGGCCCAGGTGCGGGAAGCCTACCTGCAGTTTATGACGGCAGTGGCCATGATGCTGCGCAAAGACCTGAAGCTGCCCAGAGACAACACCATGGTGCACGAGGAGATGGCACAGGTGCTGGACCTGGAGATCCAGCTGGCCAACGTGAGGTGGGGCCGCACTGGGAGGCTTGGTCAGGCTAGGTGCTGAGTGCCACGCTGTGTGACCGGGATCCCTACGCAGGCCACAGTCCCCCAGGAGAACAGGCATGATGTCACCGCCCTGTACCACAGGATGGATCTGGTGGAGCTGCAGGACAGGTTTAATCTGAAGGTCAGACCCGGACACCCAGCCCCACCCCATCTAGGTCCTCATTTCCCAACTAGCTACCCCTGTCTCTAAAGGAATCACATGGCTGGCACCCAGGCAAAAAGCACATTTAAATGAGCACAGTGAAAAAAGTTCCAGCGGGACATCCATTGTTGCCCTGGGACAAGCTGCCTCCAGGGCAAGATACAGCTGTTCTAAAGGACCATGTCAGAGGGAGGACAGGGGTAGGGCAGGGCCCAGGTCAGAGGGAGGAGGGCACAGGTGGGGCAGGGCCCAGGTCAGAGTAAGTGACTGGGCCTTCAGCCTCTCATGATAAGCAGCTGGATCAGTACCTCTGCCCAAGGGTGGGACAGGAGAACCTGAGAGCCCTGGCCCCAGCTCATCACATCCATGTCCCTGGATTTGAAGTCATGGCCAGAGAGAATGCTCAGCAGTTAAGCACCTGTGCTTTCAGAGGACCAGAGTTCAGTTCCCAGCACCCACATCCACAGCTCACCTTAACTCCAGCTCCAGGGAGCCAGTGCTCTCTACTGTTTCCATGGGCACCCACAGACACACACAGATACACAAGCACACCACACCCATAGAAAAATTAAAATAAACTTTTAATTAAGCAGTAAGTTCAAGACAGGCACTCGGAAGGCAGAGGCAGGTAGATCTCTTTTTGAGGCAGCCTGGTCTCCAGAATGAGTTCCAGGACAACCAGGGCTACACAGAGAAACCCCTTCTTGAAAAGAAAAAAAAAAAAGAAAAAAAACCAACAAGCAAGAACAAACTAACAACAACAAAAAAAAAAAAAACAAAAAACAAAAAACCAGAGCATTCTCAGCTGCATAGGAAGTTCAAGGCCAGCCCAAGTAAAGACCCTGTCTCAGAACTTTTTTATTCCAAAGTAATTAAAATATGCCGCTAAGCTGAGCAGTGTGAAATATTTACTGAGAGTGAAAATAACTATTGGGCTGGTAGAGTTTAGTGGTGGAGCAGTGCCTTGCATGCATGAGGTCCTAAGCTCAATTCTCAGAATAAACACTAAAAAACACTTGAACACAGTAACTGTCCCACTTTTGTCATATGTGTAAGACTATCACATTTTCTGATTTTTGCTAAGTCATGTTTGGCCAGCACTTTTTCTAACTACTCTCAATTTTTCAAATACTCTGCATGGCCCACAGGCTCTGGGGAAATGTCACCCTTTGTCCTGATTCTTCCCGACAGCCCTTTCTCACCTGTTTCACAAATGTTCTTCAGTGGGAACTGGGTTTTGTTGATGCACAGGCCCCCCCGCCTCTTGCTTCTTCCCCACCTCTCTGCAGGGCTTTAACTGGACTCTCTTCATCCAAACTGTGCTGGCTTCTGTCGAGGTCCAGCTGCTCCCCAACGAGGAGGTGGTGGTCTATGGCATCCCCTACCTGGAGAACCTTGAGGACATCATTGATGTGTACTCGGCACAGTAAGCCCGGGGTCATTGCCACAGGGCCTCGGCATCTTTGTTGGTGCCCCACAACACACACACACACACACACACAGTTCCTGCTTTCAGGAGGACCCATCAAGCACTTCTCAGGGGTGAGGGACACACAGGTTCAATTCTGGTGTCCATGGTGCTTCACCCTAGTGATATGAGTTCTGTCAAGCATGAGGGATAAACAGGCTGCTTCTTGGAGAATCTAGAACCATGTATGCTGTAAAACCTGCTGGCAAGGCCGAGTCTGCTCTCTAGGCAATAGCCACTCACCTGTCCCATTTCACCTCTGCTTCCCCTAGGACCATACAGAACTACCTGGTATGGCGCCTGGTGCTAGATCGCATCAGCAGCCTGAGCCAGAGATTCAAAGAAGCACGGGTGAACTACCGCAAGGTGGGTGCGTCCTGTAGACGAAGCCCCTGCCCAGCAGGCCGTCAGCCATTCATTTCAGCTCATGGGCCTATGGGCTGTGCAGTCCTCACTGGGGTCTGAGGCAGGAACCCGGTAGACAAGGGCCCCTGCCCTCCTGGGGCAGTTAACCGTCAGCAGCCAGCAAAGCGCAGCCTGGGCTGTCAAGACCAAGTATGGCCCAGCGGAGGGACCAGGGAGGACAGGGAACTCTCTTAGAAGTCGCTCTGGCTTTGAAGTCAGGAAGAGGCTAGGCCAGGAGATCCAGGGGTAAATAGCCCGCTACAGAGACTGGAAAGGCAAGTGGTTGGACAAGAGAAATGGCCACAAGGCTTCTTTGTGGGCGGGACATCCACAATTCAGGAAGGAGTAGCAGGATGCAGAGTTCTCTCTGGGCCGGCTTGGGGTCAGAGGCCAAGACTGACTGTGGACACATCTTGTGCTTTCACATCTCTGGGGACAGAGAGGAGGGCAAGCTTACTGCCACTACAGCCAGGGAAACCAGGATCTAGGGATCTGGTAGCCAAAGTTGTATATGTTTCCAAGAATTTGTTCCAGAGTTAGTGCTAACTCTAAGCTCTGGGAAGAGTCCAGGCAAACCAACAGGTCCAGGGGGTGAGGACAGTGTCTGAGTGGGGGCCCTGGCTTTTTCAGAGAAATGACAAATCCCTTCAAAGTAGCATAATGGACTTCTCATGTCCAAGGCCAGCATCTGCTCTTAGTCATCCTGTGTCATACATGGCTCCCCCTACCCCCCCACCAATGTACCCTGAAGCCCATGGTGGAAAAATCTGCCTGCCTCACAAGCTCAGGGCCCCATACCTGACCTGGGAAAGCTAGGCATTGGCACCCGAGCTACAGTGAGTGAATAAAGGAATGCACCAGGCGCTGTATGGCACAACCGTGGAAGAGGTCCGCTGGAGGGAGTGTGTCAGCTATGTCAACAGCAACATGGAGAGCGCCGTGGGCTCCCTCTACATCAAGCAGGCCTTCTCCAAGAACAGCAAGATCATGGTGCGTATCCTTCAAATGGGCAGTCCATGGCAGCTCTCAGGCTCACCCTGGGTCAGCCTCCTGGCAAGGATGCCAGTCCTGTCACTCCCGCCCGGAGACTCCCGTTCATGGCCAGTTCAATCCCTATTCCCTCCCAGAATCCAGTGTCTCCTAAAGGGATATGCATTAATACCAGTGCCTACCAGAACAGAGGGAAGCCAAGAGAACCCCTGGCCCTGGTGCTCCTTGCCATAAGCTCCAGCCCTGGACCCTCTTAGGCCCCTGGGAAAGGGACAGGCGTATGGCTTCTGAGCCCAGGGGGAGCAAGCTTCCAAACCACCTGTGAGGCGCCAACTCTGAGCCAGAATGGTCACCCACATCAGTGTTATACTCTCCCAGGAGGTCAGGGCCAGGGCAGTACTGACCTCCTCCTAAAGGCATCCTAGACCAAGCCTGAAAATCTAGCCAAGCCCTGTAGGACATAAGGATGCACTCTCCCAGGTCAGAGAGCTGATTGACAAGGTAAGGTCTGTGTTCGTGGACACCCTGGATGAGCTGAGCTGGATGGACGAGACATCTAAGAGGAAGGCCCAGGAAAAGGTGGGCAAGCACAACCAGTGCGCTTTCCCGGGGCCGTTCCAGTCCTTCTGGTGGTGGTCGTGGTGGGTGCTGGAACAGGTGCCATGCCTGGGTTATAAGGGGCCCCTATGGTCTGCGGCTAGGACCTATGCCAGCTCCTCTGGGCCTGGTAACAAACCTCACCTTGCTTCCGGAGTACTCATACGGAACCCTACCTACACACACAGCGGAGAACAGAGCCCGCATGTGGGGCCAGAGACCTCCCATGGTTGAGGACCCCAGCAGCCCTTCCTCTGTCCAGGCCATGAACATCCGGGAACAGATCGGCTACCCTGACTACATTTTGGAAGAACACAACAGACGCTTGGATGAGGAGTACTCCGGTGTGCGTACCTTCAGTGCCCTGCCTGCCCGCCCCCAGGCCCACCAATCTGAGCCACCACTGGGGAGGGGGCACTCCATGCAAGGCTTCTTAATTGTTCACTCAGCCATACCCTGCTCCCTGGAGTGGCTCTAACCTCCTTCTCTTCAGAGATGGGGAAACTGAGGCCCAACGAAACTAAGCTTTCTGAAAGTCACATAAATGTTCAGAGCCAGGATATCCTTCCCCTTAGCTCCTCCAGGAGCCGAGGGCCACATGCCAGCTGACCCGGGGGTCTTGAGACCCTTCACAACCCTCAGCCCTTCTTCTAACCCTCTTGAGGACTCTGCCTGAGTGCAGGCCACATCAGCCTCTTTTCTTCTCATAGTTGACTTTCTCCGAGGACCTCTATTTTGAGAACGGACTTCAGAACCTCAAGGCCAGTGCCCAGAGGAGCCTCAAGAAGCTTCGGGAAAAGGTTGACCAGAATCTGTGAGTAGAGTGGCTACATGGCTGACCTGGCATAGCAGCATGAGTGTGTCCTATTGCCAGCTGAAGAGGACACTAGACCCAAGCCCCCCCCCCTCCCCCAGTATCCTTTGCTTTGGGGGCCTCAAAGAGGAGCCAGACCTTGGGATAGGCTTAGAATGTTGTGCTAGCTGGCCACTGGGCCACAGACCTCCTCAGCCAGGGCAGAGGGACAATAGGGCGTGTCCTGGCAGATGTGGATTCCAAATGACCAGTGTATTTACCACAGCTGGATCATCGGGGCTGCAGTGGTCAATGCATTCTACTCCCCAAACAGAAACCAGATCGGTAAGCCCACCTTGACTCTCTAGTGCTGGAGTACAGCCCCTCACCCTTGCTCAGGGAAACTCTGTCTAAAGGAGAGTGGGTTCCAGATCCTTTCATGTTGCCCTATGGCCCACCTCAGGGGTTGTAGGTTGGGAGGGACACGGAGGAACCAGCAGAGACCGTTTCTGAGAGGGCAGCAGTACATGGGAAGAGACTGGGCATGGATCCTCAGCCCAGCACCCCTATGTTGGTGCCTGAGCCCATTTGCTTGCCTGTACGTTGAGCAGGGAGTCCTAACTTCCTAGGCTGCAGCCTTACACAACAGGCCCAGTGGAGGTGCCTACCTGAGCCTGGCACACAGAGGTACCTACTCACAGATCATCTTTGTCACCCATTTGGGGGGACAGTGTTTCCAGCAGGGATTCTCCAGCCACCCTTCTTCAGCAAGGAGCAGCCACAGGCCTTGAACTTTGGGGGCATCGGCATGGTGATTGGGCATGAGATCACACACGGCTTTGATGACAACGGTAAAGGGGCACATAGGCGTGCCCAAACCCACTGCACTAGGATCGCCCGCTCAGTTTAATGGCTTAGTTGGACAGAGGCCTTGCCTGGTCTCTATCCCTGGAGGGGCCGCCCTGACACCATCTCTGATGCCTTAGCCGGCTTTCCCATGTGGTCCAGCCAGGAGGATCGTAGGCGGGTAGCCATGGGCTCCCTCGTGTGGGTTTGAATTTGAAACTGAATTTAAGCTGGTCTTAACTTCAGGGGCAAGAATGGCATGGCATGGATGCTCTCCCAAGCAGCCCCCAGCATGGCGCTCTGGGCTCATGGTGCCCCTGAGCTCAGGCTGCTGGAGGAAGTGACTCAATAGACATCAAAGCACTGAGCTGGCCTTGCAGGAGGGGTGCAGCAGACAGTGACAGCAGGGCCTGGGGACAGCATGCATGCCCCCGTTCCTGTGCAGGTCGGAACTTCGACAAGAACGGCAACATGCTGGACTGGTGGAGCAACTTCTCCGCCCATCACTTCCGGAAGCAGTCAGAGTGCATGATCTATCAGTATGGAAACTTCACCTGGGACCTAGCAGACCACCAGCATGTAAGCATGTCCCCAGCACAGCAGTCCCCAGCCCCAGCCCCAGGGACAGAGGAGGCCTAGGCCAGGCTGGCCCCCACCCTGTCTCTCTTATGCAGGTGAACGGATTCGCCACCCTCGGGGAGAACATTGCTGACAATGGTGGGGTGCGGCAGGCATACAAGGTGGGCCCTGGGAGGAAGCTGGTGTAATCTCAGCACGTCAGGGTGATGCCCAAGCTGGGACTGTGTCCTAATTTAGATTGGGAAGGAAGCAGTGACCCATATACCTGGCATCTCACCCATTTCCCACTCTCAGTTGAAATGACATGACCTCAGCAGTCCACAATACAGCCTTGGGAGTAGAGAGGACTGGGTACCAGGAGCCCAGATGGGTGGATTCCAGGTGGCAGCTATCTGGTTAAGGGTCCCACAGAGCCCTATTGGCCTTCAGAGGGTCGAAGAGGAACTACCTGACTTGTATACAGCGGCCCTAAGCTTGGGAGGCTGGGCATCCCCTGAGGGCAGGCCCTGGAACCAGATCATTAGGCATGGAGCTCTCTGGAAGCCTGGTTGGACCCGGCTTCAATTTGGTGCTCGCAGGCTTACGCACAGTGGTTGTCTGAAGGTGGCAAAGATCAGCAATTGCCAGGACTGAACCTGACCTATGCCCAGCTTTTCTTTGTCAACTATGCCCAGGTAACCCCCATTGGGGATCTAATCTAACAGGTTTGGAGGGCCGATGACAGGGTGCCTCCAAGGGTACCGTGAGCTTGCTACACCCCAAAACCAGAACCTGTGGGCTTACTGCATAAAGATAAAGCTAGTGATTGGGAGCCAGCTGGGGAGAAGACTGAGGGAGAGAAGGGAAGGAGCCTGTTGGCCTCCCTGTCTGCATTCTACGTTAACAGTTTGGGCCGTCGTCGAGGCCTCCCTATTACAAAGCACACAGCTCTAGCCCTCAGGCCGGTAACCAGGCCACTCATGCACCCCTAGGTGTGGTGTGGGTCCTACAGGCCTGAGTTTGCCACCCAATCCATCAAGACAGATGTCCACAGCCCTCTGAAGTACAGGCAAGTGTCTAGTCCTCAAGCAAGCACACTCACCCCACCCCTGGCCTGGGCCCCTCCCCATATCTCAGACCTCCTCGGGCTTGCTGGTCCACAGGGTGCTGGGCTCACTACAGAACCTGGCAGCCTTCTCTGAGGCATTCCACTGCCCACGAGGCAGCCCCATGCACCCCAAGAAGCGATGTCGCATCTGGTAACAAGGCTGAGCTATGCTGCGGCCCATGCCCCGCCACCCAGAGGCTTCGTGAAACGTGCAGCTGGCAGACATGAAAGTCCTTGCCTGAAGGCCACAGGAGCCGCCAGCCAGCCCTCCGCGCCCAGCCCAGAGTGCAGCCACCCGCCCACATCTGGGATGAGTGGTCCCGCGCCCCTTCAGGCCAGTGAGGGTCAGGAGCCCTACAGGAGCTGTCGGCTGTCTTCCGCCCTCTCCATAGCCTGTGGCTAAATGTCTGGAGCTTCAGACTTGAGCTAAGTAAATGCTTCAAAGAAGACTTTGCTTTGGTCATGAAGGAGCCCAGTGGGTGGTCAGGTGGAAAGCCAGGCAAGCCCGGTGGGGGGTGGGGAGGAGTTACAGCTGCTGGGAGGAGGGACTCAAGACCAGCCTCCAAGAACCCTGGTGCTAGGAACCTGAGAGAGACCAGGTTGCCCCTAGAGAGCACCTCTAGGACCACAGGTCAGTGGACTGGGCTTCCAGGACTGGACCTGATCTAGACCCTGGTGACACATGTCAGTACCCGGCAGGGGGTCCTAGGACATGGGAAGAACAGGTAGAATCTGGAAGCCGGAGATGGTCTAGAATACAAAGGGGACATTACCCACTGTTTACAGATGGTCACTGGATAGAGGGGAGACCTCAAGGTGGACACTGCAGTCACCTGGGGAAGGTGCTAAGCTGGTCATTAGAGCCCACCTAGAGGGAAGATCCCTTGAGAAGTGAATGGTAGGGAATGGTAGGGTGTTTGGACTTCTGCTTGGACCTCAGGAACCTGGGGAAACAGACATGATCAGCCTGACCCAGGTTTCTCCCAGGACAGCATCAGCAAAAGGTTCCCTGGTCTCCGTCTGCCATCTCAGTCCCCACAACTGGGTTCCATCTGGGGGCTATGGCCAGAGTGCTACCAAATTCTTCTCTCCTCAGCCTGCCTCCATGTCCTCAAGCAAAGGGCTACAATGTTAGGTCACCTTGGAGGGAAATGACACAGTTGTCCCCAAGGTCCCATAACCAAGGCCTGAAGTCTGTCCTCTAGGAAGATGAACCTTCGACATCCCTCCTTCTGAAGGGACCCACAGTGTGGTAGGGACTGCAGAGGATGCAAAGGGTGGAAACAGTGAAGACACTCGCTGCCCAGGGCCTGCGCTTTAATGGCTCAATGCTGTTCAAAGACGAACAAGGTCCAGTGTCCCAGCTGGGATGAGGCTCCACAGTGATTCTTCCTATTCCAAACCCATGCAAGGTTGCGGATGCCTCCAGGTCCTCAGAGGCCACTGTCACCTCCCACACACCTCTTCATCACACTGTGGGGACAACAGGGGCCCTGTCAGTCTGGACACACTCCTCAGAGACCAAGGGCAGTGGCGCCCACCCCACAAATAGAGAAAGGCTGGCTACAGGAAGTGGCCTAAGCCACACATTACTCCTAAGCCACACATTGGGAGCAGAGGACACCAGATCCACACTGATGACTGACAGAGACACCCAGGACACAGCCCCGCCTCCTTCAACCCACAGCCTTGTCTCTGTCCTGCAGTTCCTACCCACAGTGGGGCCCTGCTTTGCTTGCCCACTGGCCTCACTGCTGTCCCATCTTTTCAGCCTGTTTCCCTCTATAAGCAAAGTTAGAGACACAGCTACATCCCAACGCTGGCAACAGAGAAAACTGTAAATCCCAAAAGGCTGTAGCTCAGTTCCCGGCCATGCCAACCACTGTCCCAAAGGGAGTTTTATATCCTTAGGGGTGGGTAACAAG
The DNA here is from genome assembly GCF_907164565.1 of Psammomys obesus. Taxonomy (NCBI): domain Eukaryota; kingdom Metazoa; phylum Chordata; class Mammalia; order Rodentia; family Muridae; genus Psammomys; species Psammomys obesus. Next base: position 1,231,655 of record NW_026592710.1, on the reverse strand, counting down.
CAGTGTTCCCCAAGGCCTCTGCTCACCTGGGATGGTTTGCTGGAGCAAACCTCTGCAGAGATGCCCAGGGCCTGCAAGATGTTCTCCTGCAGAACATAGTCACCTGGGGACTTCTGGATGAAGTGTAGCAATACTTTGTCACCACCTGTAGCCACAGGCAGGGAGTCAAGTTGCTCGTAACTTGCATCCATGTACCAGAGAAAGAGAGCGTAATCCACTAACCAAGCCAAGCAGCCCACCCTACCCCCCAGGCACCCAAGCCCAGAGGAAGAGCTATGAGGACATGGACCAGGACCACCAAGATGGGCAAGATGGGGCCCTATGCCCTTCCCTGACCCACCTTTGCTGACCACCAGCAGCCCTCCACTCTGCAGTAGGTCACCGGACAGATTCCCCTGGATGCCAATGGCCTTAGCCTAGGAAGATGGGACAGGACCCAGGTCAGTCCCTGAGGGAAGTCCCCAGGAATTCCCACCACGATTTCATCTTCTATGACGTTGGCCAGCACAGACCTTGGAGGCTACGTCACGCACAGGTTTCCCCAGGGCAGCTGGCAGGATGCTTAAGCTGTTAGGCCTACAAAGACAGAGGACCCCGAGTCTAGGTTCTGGTGGTGTGGAAGTGACCAAACCCACTTCTGTCTTACCCCAGACCCTGGCAGCTCAGCAAGCACCCTCACCAAGAGGACATACAGAAGCCCTGGGAACCCCCAGGCTGAATACAGCTGGCCTGGGGCCCTGGAGAGGTAGTGGAGCAGCCCACCCCACCTTGGGCTGAGTGTGCCCAGGGATCTGGCTCAGCTGGCACTGCCCATCATGACAGGCAGTCTGTGGCAACAGAGGGCTGAAATGGGGCATGACTAAGGCACTGAGCTGCAAGGTCCCTCCTGTTTATGAATCTGCAGAGGGTTGGACCAACACCCAAGAGCAGACCCCACAGAAGGGCTAGCTGAGTCCATGCCACCAGAGTCAGTTCCAACGGGACAAACTGAAACGCAGAGTCGAGAGTGGCAGCAAAAAGATACATAAGAGACCAGTGGCCACACTGTCCTGTCCCTGTCCAGACCCATGCTCCCACACAGGCACACTTACCGCTTGAAGCCCAGCTCCTTATAGAATTGCTTGCTCTCATCAAGATAGAGTTCTAGAAAAGAAAGCCACAGGTATGTGCCCCAGGCTTCCTACATTCTGCACTCTGTCTCCTCCACTTACTGTGCCCAGCTCAGCCCACCCAAGGCAGGAGGAGCAAGGCCGGATTGAATGTCACCATTGCTTAAACGGGAAGGGCAGGACTCACTGGGACTTTGCCACTAGGACTAAGTGCCAGCCGGTGCACAGGCTGGAGACAGGGCAGGGGAGAGCTGAAGGTCCTGACACATGAATTCGTTCCTGTTGGGCCTGGAAAGGGATGGCAAGGGTTGGGCAGAGAGGTCAGCCCAGGCTGAGTCCGGGGAGAGTCGAACCTCCGGAGAAGTAACCACCATCCAGAAACTCCTGCAGGCCCAGGGCCTCAGGACCCACGCCTACTAAGCGCACGTCGTGTTGGTCCAGGAGGGCCCGGAGGTTGCTGAGGTCCTGGGCGATCCAACGGCACACCATGCAGCCGAAGCGTCGCAGACCGGCCACCACGCAAGCTTTATCCTGCCATAGGCTCCTCAGCTCTACCGCCTGCAAAACGTGGTCAGGGGACGTGGACTCAGCACCCCGCTACGCTGGGCAGCCCCATGTCCTGCAGCGTGCTGCTCCAGGATTCATGGCCGAACTGGTGGTCCTGAGGACCATCAGCTGTACCCACGCCCAGCGTGCAAACCCACGGGGCTCCTCAGGACCTCCAATCCAGCCCATGTGAGCTGCCAGGGCACCCGGCCCAGTGCTAGGAGGCGTTCTCCGACCTGCGTCGGCCAGGCCTCACCTCCCCGGTCACTGCATGCTTTAAGACACACGCTCCTACGCGACCAAGGTCCACCGCACTCATGGTCTCCTGGATGCCTTCGGCTCGGGAACCTACACTCGCGAGCCGAGGGAGGCTCGCTCGGTCCTGAGCGGCCTCTTCGCCCTGCCCATGCCCCGCCCATAACCCCGCCCCAGTCCTGGGCGGGGGGGGGAGGGGGACTGCACCACCTCCTGGGATGCGGATCTCCGGGCCACGCGCTTGTCCCGCCCCAGACTCCGCCCCGGATACTAATCACACATACACATCCTCCCTCCACCCCTCGGGGCGGATCCCCCACCCCTCTCACCCACTTAGTGGAGAAAGTACAGAGATTTTATTTGCATATGCATAAGCTCGTTGGCCAGTGGCGAGGCAGGTGAAGCTCAACGGACTTCCGCAAGCGGCGCGCTTGCTTGGATTGCGTTTGCACGGCTCTCGGCTAGCGTCGGGTGGTACCTTCCAGTGCGGGGGTGGGGGGGTGTTTGCGTCAAAAGTTGAAGCAGCGAACCAAACTCAGTCACTAGTGTGGGGAACAGCGGCACCTACGGGAGAGAAGGACCAGCCTTCCCAAGCATGGGTTCCTGCCTTGAAAATTCCCAGAGTGTCAAAAATCTGTTGACTTCCGTCATAAATTACCATTCCCTGCAGTGTTTGCGTCAGCTTTTAAACCACGAACTCAGAGTAAAACCACCCAAAGAAGCAGAACTGGCTCCCAGCAGTCGGCCCTTGGAAGAATAGAGGGCTCGGGAATCTGCTTACCTGTCCTTTCTTCACTAAGCCCTGTGACGCTCCCTCGTGCCAAGTTCAGGCCCTGCTTGACTGGAGTTGGGTACCACCTGGGCAGTCCTTTGCCCCTGGAACTGGCACTATATTGAGGCCCACAGACAGATGCAGAGGCTGGAAAAGGAAGAGAGTGGCCACAAGGTTCCCAGCTGAGGCTGACCGTCCAGGCAGGAAGTCAGGAACCATGCCACTATGTCAAAAGGGGTACAGGTGAGGGGCTGGAGAGGTGGTTCAGCAGTTAGGAGCACTAGCTGCTCTTCCAGAGGACCCAGAGTTTGGTTCCCAGCCTCCCCACAACCCTCTGCAACTCCAGTTTGAGGGCATCTGATGCTCTCTTATGGCCTCTTTAGGCACTGACATATATGCAGGCAAAACACTCAAGAGTAGGGCTTTGATGCTGAATCAGTAAAGCGCAGACAAGTGGAGAAGCCATCAGCTTTTGATTGACACGAGATGTTCTCTATAGTTAGAAGTTGTGGCGCTTGTTCTGCTACCTGGAGCCGTGTGGCCTTGTCCTGCCTGCAGATCAAGATGAATCCTCAGCTCTGTCTTCTGCACCACATCCGCCGGCATGCCACCTTGTTTCCCGCCATGATAATGGACTAAACTCTGAAACTGAAAGCCAGCCCCGATTATGTGTTTCCTTTTATAAGAGTTACTGTGTTCTGTTGTCTCTTCACAGCGGTAGAACACGGGCTAAGACACACGCCAAACTAAACATTTAAGCAGAGAAGTGCCAACCTCGGAGGACAGCTAGGTTTAACTTTAACCCAGCTCTGGTGGCTTTCATTGGGCTGTGCCACAGTAACAACCTCAAACCTCAGCTGGTCACAGCAACTAAGTTTAACCTCCTGCTCATGTGGGTTCTGCTCCTGGTGCTTGCTTCATTCTGGGATCCAGGCTGAGGGAGCCATGGCACTCTAGAGTGCGCCTTTCTCCTGGCAGAGTGGAACTCGGGCAGAGGCCAGCAATGTCCCAGTAGATTCTGGGGACAGGGGAGCGTATGTCTTCCACAAAGCATTTTCTAGCCTGGAAATAGCAAGCTAACTCGTTACGGTTACCAGAAAATATGAGAGTTTGGGCATGAATGCAAGAATGACTGCTGTTGGGTTTCCTCCGCTGACAAAACAAACCAGTTCAAGCCGAGAGTAAAAAGGCAGGTTTATTTGAGAATGGCTCTGGAGTGAGCTGACCGATCTTAGGGCTGGGCTGTAGTTTTTGTGAGGAAGCGGAGGGAGGCAGTGAAGTGATGGTGAGGTACTGCAGTTATAGCCTTATCTGAGAGTTTTTAGAGTTTTTAGAGTGGTCTTATGTCTGGCTCTGTCCAGTGTTTTGCATGGGCGATTTTCAGGGCCTTTCCTAGTGTGGGCTTCTGGTGGGATCTTGTTGTCCCCAGACCTCCAGCCTAGCAATTACATGGAATGTAACCTCTTGTGGCAGAGCAGACTGGAGAAGACTATGTGTGTTGCCCACAAACAGGGCGATGCAGAGGGTCCTTACAGGTTACCAGGGCAAGCACAGCCCTGAGCTATGTCCTCGAAGAGCAGTTGGGTAGAAGAAGGAGATTTTGTCTTAGTCACTGCTCGATTGCTGTGAAAAGACACCACCCTGACCAAGGCAACTATTATGAAAAAAGTATTTGATGGCGGGTATGCTTACAGTCTCAAAGGTTTTGTCCATTTTCAGCATGGTGGTGAGCAGGGCAGCATGCAGGCAGGTACCGCAGCAGAATCTGAGAGCTGCATCCTGGCTGTTCCACAGGGAGGCGAGGGAGATGGCACTGGGAGCAGAGGCATCAGTCTTTAGCCATCGGGCCCAGAGAATGAGAGGCGTTTCTGCGGAGGAGGAGCATGGGAGAGGCTGACCTTTGTCTAGGCTGAGTGGGGCAAGGACCCTCTGGTGTCCTGCTTGTCCACAGTTGGGGTGGGCCCAGCAGTAAGTGAGCCATTGGGGTAGTACTGCTCAGGGGTTGGTGGTTACCGTAATCCAGGTGAAGCCCTTTGTCACTGAGTCCATTTTTTTAATCGGAGACATTGGGGGTCGTTGCTGGTTCAGGGCATCTCTATCTGCCATAGGTAAGTTTAAACATCTTAAATTCCATATTCAGCAGATCTCTGACAGCCTTGAGGGCTAGTATCTACCAGTCTTATCTGAGTTAAACAATCCTTGTCTGTTTTTAGTTATTAGTACTGTTTAGCATGACTGTAAATATGGTTTTAGACATATTAAAAATTTGGCAATTTATAAAGTGACTTACTATTACCTTGCAGTTTAAAATTTTATCTTTACTTACCATTTAATTTCTAAGATTTATTCCTTCTGTATGCAATGACCTGCCTGCATGTATACCTGCAGGCCAGAAGAGGGCGCCAGATCTCAGTATAGATGGTTGTGGGCCACCATGTTGTTGCTGGGAATTGAACTCATGACCTCTGGAAGGGCAATCAGTGCTCTTAACCTTTGAGCCATCTCCTCAGACCCTTAAAATTATCGTTAACAGTTTACAATAATTTAGTAGCTTTTTTTAAGACTAGGACTTTACATTCCATCCCTGTTAGGTTTGGCCTTAAAATAGCAATTTTAAATTGAAACTCTTCTAGTATAAATTTTTGATCCATAAACACAGTTCGTAAAGACACTGGGAACTTTCCTGCTTCTCCTATGGTGCATTGTTATAGAACATAACAGTTTTGTGCATGACTCAGTTTACAAAAAAAAAAAAAAATTGCTACAGCTTAATAACACTAGCAAAAGCAAGATTAGACATATAATCTTAACTTGGTCCCTGTTAGCCTGAATAGACCTTAGGTAAGAAGAGACATACTTTTAAGCCAGTGATTTTCAACCTTTTTAATGCTGTAAAAACTTTAAAAAAGAAGCTTAACATCTCTCAACTGTGTTTTTGCAATATCATAATAAAGAGCCTTTTTTAAAAGCAGAGACTCACAGCAAAACCATAGTCTTCGGAAGGCAAAACCGAGCTCTAACAGTGTAAACAATTAATCTCTCTAAAATCAATAGTAGCAAGTGGATTATTTTTTATTACAAAGTTTGGCTCTCAGCAAGGTCCGTTCCCGCACGTACATGAGCACGCGGAGGTGCAGCTCTAATATAGTAACCACGCACTGTTTTAAGTCCTGTCTCCTCCAAACCTGGCTTTTAAGACAGGGCAGGAAGTCTATAAACCATGTGGTTGTGCTTAGTCCAAATGGTGGTAAGCCCTACGACTATTGCCTTCTCCAGCCCATAGCAGAGGCCCTGCCAGCACACGGCTGCCCTTAGTCAAGATGGTGGTGAAAGCGTGACTCTGTCTTCCTCAGCCCCGAGCCAGTGGTGACCACTCATATGTTAGTGTCCCAGAGTGAGATCATGCCATGTGTGTTGACATAATGTTCTTGTGGGCTATGTACAGTTTCCCCTTGTTCATTCAAGCTGATTTCTCTACCCCGCTGTCTGGCTTCAATCCAGACACTGCACTGTGATGTTTATTCTAAGTATCTCCTGTCTCAAGGGCCCAGGCCTGCTTCATCTCTCTTCTCTCCTCACTGCCTGACAGCAACCTGGGAGGCTGCAGAGTCAGCTAGGGCTGGACTCAGAGCCGGCTGAAAGCTACCTGTAGCATTTTGTTATTGTTTGGTTGTTTAAATTCTCCTTTATTTGGGGTGTTTAGTCCTCTATCTCCCTTCCACCAACCCCCCCAACCTTAAGTAGGAGAGAGAAAAGGTTAGTGGGGAGAGGGGCCCAGACCCCTTAATCCATCCCTGCTGTTTTTAGGGCTCTGTACCAATCTCCATCAACCACAGATGCAGCCAACAGCCTCCATGCCACTGCACCCCAAAGCGTTTCTCTTTGTCTGCCTGCTCCAAACTGCCACACCATCCCTGGTCTCTGGTCTCTCCAATCTGCTCCACGCCACACGCCAACACCGAAAACCACAGAGAATACCTCTCCAGAACGCCACACAGTCTCTTTCTCAGCCTCTTATTTATACTCTCAGAGTCCTAGATGTGGAAGGCTGTCACCAGCTGGCAAAGATCACACCCCACACGTGACAATTACCAGGAGTGGACAAACTGTAGCCCAAACTAAAATCCCACGAAAACGAAAAGCATATTTTCATAACATACAAAGAAACCGAAACTTCCGTTACACAGAGGCTCCCAGCAGGGCCTGGGAACAGACTCTTCAGAATCCTAGGGGAGTCTGAGCGCTGGTTAGCCTGCTTGAGCAAACAGGAAGGACACTTCTGGCTCCTGCTAGCCTGGCCCACCCTCCATCTCCTTCTTATCCTCAGGGACAAATGAAAGAGGAATGCAGTGCAGAGCTCTGAGGGCTCATGAGGACACTTGGGTGTTGAAGGGGGTCTCAGACACCAGATTCCCAGCACAAAGGAGATTTCTTATTGTGGGGGTTGTGGGGAGAGACACAGACAACAGCAGCTGTGACTGCAGGGGCAGTTTTTAAGGAAAAAGGATGGAGTCTGGGTTAGGATAAGTTGGTAAATCCTGGTTGTACAGTGTTGATTGCTGGACCTTGGTGTTTTCATAGTTGGACCCTGAAGCTTTAGCCAGGCATAAGGAAGTAGTCAAATAAGGAAACAGACCTGGGTGGCTTGCTTTGGGAATGTATTCTAACCATTTAGCAAGAAAGAGGGAATGGGGTAGGGCAAAGCCCACCAGCACCATGTAGGCCCGTTGGAACCCTTCAGTTGCCCTCTGGGGAGGCGGCCACAAGGAAAGACCAATTTTAGGGTGTCCAGCCAAGAAGCCAGGATTTTGGGTTCTGCCCGAAGCAGATTGATCAGACCAAGTAGACAGGAGGAGAAGAAGTCTGATGTGGGGCCTAGGAGGCATGGAGAGAAAAAGAGGCCTGTAGCCTGCCACCTGGACTCCAGGACGGAGGAGGGGCTTTGCTGCCCTCGTGATAGCTGTGAGTCCTTGGTTGCAGGCTCCTATAAAGTTTCCTGGATGTGAAGTTGTCAGAATAACACAGAGTCAGCAGTGTCAAGAAGAAGGTTAAGAAGGAATGGCTCAGAGAGATGGCTCAGAGGTTAAGAGTGCTGTCTGCTCTTCCAAAGGTCCTGAGTTCAACTCCCAGCAACCACATGGTAGCTCACAACCATCTGTAATGAGATCTGGCGCCCTCTTCTGGTGTGCAGGCCCACATGCAGGCAGAATACTGTGTAAACAATTTTTTTTGTAAAGGAGGGGCTCTCCCCTCACTTGGCATTACCACAGACACTTGGCCAGTGCCCAGCCTTGTATGGAAAGCCCCGCAGTGGGAACTGTCCAGCCCCTGTGTGTTCAGTGCCAGTCTGGTGGCACCCTCGTTAGGAATCCTTACGGGCAGAGGTTATTGCTTCAGGACATGCCCTTATCTGTAAAAACCTCCCTGAGTTCAGCCTCCTTGGATGTGGCCATGCCCCATCTATCTGAGACCTCCCTGGGCTCAGCCTCCGTGAACGTGGCCGCTGTCGCATACACACATTTCCTTGGAATGCTCCATTGTTTCCAAATCCTTGGAGACTTGCTCTGCTTGTCATCAGGTCAACAAGATTTGAGGCAAAAATGTCACCACAGAGAGGAGACACAAAGGAGGCAACGGTAGGAGGGCCCTGAACATAGAAATGTGCACGCGTTACAGGTCACTGTGCCATCTTTCCTGCTCCTTGGCAGGGCGTGGTCTTGGGCACCACCTGTCCCTGGCAGGTTGACTGAATCTCAGGCGTCTTTTTGCATGTGTGTGCATGGCGTGCCTGCATGTGTGTGCCCATGTGTGTCCGTCTTGGAGGCTGAAGTTGGCTCTGTCTGTCTTCAGTCAACTGACACTTTATTTATAGGGTCGAGAGTCTCTTGCTGAACCTACAAGTCTCCAATGCTGGCTCATCTGTCTAACCAGCTTGCTTTGGTGGTGTTATCTGGAAGTGACACCCCAGGCCTTGGCCATGGCACTCTGCACACTCCACCCACTCTGTGAGTCCTGCCCTTAGGACTGCCCAGGTCAAAGCTGAGCCTTGCCGCTTTCCTTCCCGCCAGCCTCTGTGGGCCACCCCACACTCCTGGAGCATTTCCAAGGCAGCACCTCCGAGGCCCCACGCCACCCCGGGGAGGGTCTGCCGGGCACAGGGAGCAGGGGCTGTTGGAGGGGAGACCTGTTGTGGGGAAGCCTCAGCTTGGCCCCATGTGCTCATACACGGACACAGCAAGGACCTGGGAACCTCAAATTGTGGCCACCTCTCCATGCTGTCTGAGTCCTCTTGCCTAGACAATAGATGTGGAAAGGGCAGGGTAGTGGCATACGCCTTTAATCCCAGCGCTCAGGAGACAGAAGCAGGCAGATCTCTGAGTCAAGGCCAGCCAGGGCTATACAGAGAAACCCTCAAAAAGACAAAAACAAAACTAGACAGGGAAAGGAGTTCCTCCTGGAGTGGTAGATCCTGATCAAGGAAGAGTGCAGCTAGAGGTCACCCTCAGGGCTCACTCCACAGGCAGCAGCCGGGAGCACTGTGACACAGTGACACAGTTTGGACCCCCACGTGCCAACCTAGTATCTTAGTTACCTTTCTATGGCTGTGAGGAGACACGCTGACCGAGGCAAGTCTTACAAAAAGGAAGCTTTAATTGGGGCCCTGCTCACAGTGTTAGAGGATTAGCCCACCATCGTCAGGGCAGGGGAAGACCTCCATGACACACAGCAGCAGGGAGAGAGGGAGCGACAGACGCTGGGCCTGGTGTGGACCTTCTGAGACCGCAAAGCCCGCCCCCCCCGTGACACACCTCCTCCAGCAAGGCCACAGCTCCTAACCCTTCCCAACAGTTCAACTGGGGACTAAGCGTGCAAATAGATGAGCCCATGGGGACCATTCCCATTCAAACCACCACACCCAGGTTCTCCCCGCATCATCAAGAAGTGAGAAAACCAGTCTGATGTGCAGGAGGGAGGCTCTGGGGTGGAGGAGTCTATGCCCCTGAGTCGGGAGAATGCTGTGTGAATGCAGGCCTGTGCGCCACAGCCAGCACGCTTAACCATGATTCCCCTCATGCTGGCTCTCCTCCACCCACAGCACGCTTAACCGTGATTCCCCTCACGCTGGCTCTCCTCCACCCACAGCACAGATCTCCCTGTGGTCACACACGGCAGCTGCTCTGAGCTCAGGAGCCCACGTGCCTGCATAGGACACCTGTGTACCCTCTGCTGCTGTCCTCCCAAATAAAGCAACCCCTCCTGGAGGGAGGAGAGGAGGCCAGGGAAGTAAAGGAAATTTAGATGGCCTAGGATGATCCTAAAACCCTAAAAAGGTTCACATGACCCCTCCCTAAGATGATAAAAGCAGTGGCCAGTGCTGGGGAGAGGAGGTTCATTGGCCAGCCAAGATGCTTACAAGTAGAGCAGGGAGCTCCGTGGGCATGGTTTTCCTGAGCTGTCACTCAAGTTGGGGTGGGCTTTTCACTAATAAAGCTGCCTTTGAGTTATTCAGGCTTTGTGCATGACAAAAAAAATTCACTGGTTCTCAAAGCTAGATCTAGGGAGTATCAGGCTTTTTTGGTCTGTCTTCAGTGCCCTCTCTGGGGTAACTAGACATTTGCTGATCTCTTCTAAGCAAAAGTCACACAATCCATGAAGAAGAGAACTAGGCTGAAACCCAGCCCTGTGGCCAAAGGTTGCCCTGTCCCTCTAGCCATCCACTGACCCAGAGAGACAGGCCCAGTCCTGTGGCCTGTCTCACAGTGCAGGAACTACCATGGTGCAGTGTGGCAGGCCCCAGATCAGGGGAAACCACCATTGAGAAGAAGGCTTGCTACAGCCCCTGCCCCCATGCCACAAATGGCCACCTGGGGAAGCCCCAGGGTTGATCAGCAAGCAGAAGAAGCAAGGTACCTACAGGTGAGAGCCTTCAGGTGGTTTCCATGGAAATGGCCAGACAAGGCCCATTGAGCAGGCCTAGGCTTGGCTGTTATAGATGGCCTCCCAGACTCTATGGTACAGAGAATAATCCTGGTTGACGCACAGGGACCCTGGGTCACAAGCTGAAGACCTGGCCTGGGTTGGTTGGTGTAGATGGTTTTACAGGCTCTGTGCTATATGGGCCAGTCTTAGCTCTTGGGCTCTAGGGGCCGTTGGCCTGCGGTGTAGCTGTGACTAGCCTGGCAGAGAGGAAGATATTCTAAACATTTTGTTCTTCACACTGACTCTCAGACTATTGAAGCAGTGGGTCCTCGGGGACTGGAATTACCTCAGAACTCTCATATTATGAGAAAAGAGAGCCTAAAGCTTGAGCCAGTCAAAAGAGAAAGCAGAGTTTTAGTCTGTCAGGTCATGTCACAGGAGAGGCAGTCATGGGTCTGGCGGGACCACAGCAACTGCTGAAGCATGCATAACTCTGTTCTCTACTTCAACTCCAACCTCCGGTCAGGACTACAAAGGTGAATGTGCAGGGCTCACTGGAGCTCTGTCCCTTTTCCAAGTATGGCTATCTGCAGACTCCATGTTAGTGAGTCCTGCCCTTCCCAATTCCCAGGCCTCAGATGAACCTCAGCACTTTCCTTTCCTTCCCACTGGCCGCTGTGCTGCCCTCTGGGCATTCGGTGCCATCCCCTCACCCCAGCCTCTGTGGATCACACCTCATTCCCAGAACACTCCAGAGGCAGCACCTCCGAGGCCCCATTACAGCAGAGGTGGGCCTGCAGGGCAAAGGCCTTCAGAGCCCTATGTAGGTAATGAGACATTTCCTCACATCTCCCAGGAAAGAGTCACACCACACATGAAGAAGAGAAGCTGGGCTTGAAGGTACTGGTTCTGGGGACCCGTGGCTCCAGTGTTGATCCAGACTGGGCATCCCCAGTGTCTTCCTTGGCCTCAGACAGCCAGGAACACGGTGCTACACATCTGCCCCAGGCCTCAGTTTATTCCAGTGGCTGTGAACTCTGTCTACGCTGGTTGAGCATGCATGCCCTGTCCTGCTACAGGAGGGCAGAGGGCAGAGAGAAGAGGGCTCTGCTATGGCAGAACAGAAGGCATCGATCCCAGGCTCATGTCTCTGCTCCTGAAGTTGTAGGCCCACCCATTCTGCGAACACCAAAAGCAGCGCTCAGGCCCCACTGCGCCCAAATCTTATTTAACAGTCAGTCCCCCACCTCCCAGTGATTCTGACATCTACTTTGTTAATTCAAAATTCTAGGGCAACCTCAGTGTTGTGTTTGGAGACCAGGCCCTAGATGTAGTCAGAGCAAAGCCAGAGGCCTACAGATCTACAACAATACAGTGGACATTTTACTGGGCAAAATATGGGCCTAAGGGGCAGAAAACTGAACCCTGCAATTCAGATCAGAATGAAGAGTTTAGAAAGTGATCCAGAGAAAAGTGAATTTACCTCAAGCTCACACCAGGGGCATCAAGTGCTCTCTGTCTGCTGGTGGCACCAAGTCCCCACATAAGGTCCCATGTTACAAGCCACTGGTTTTGTCTCCTTTAGTTTGCTGGGAGACTCTCTGAAGAAAACAGACCAGACAGGTCAGTGGCTGCATCTGGCCTGTCTGCACAGGCTGCATCTGACCTGTCTGCATCTGCACCTCACAGATCAGTGAGGTCAGGAAGGCTGCATTCGTGCGTGTGAACACACACCCAGCTTGGCATGGCTCCCTGGAGGACAGAGGCTCCGGGTGTTACATGATCACCAGGTTCATGTTCCGGTGTCCTGTGAGACATTCATGCTCTCTCATTCTGCAGTCTAGCTGCAGCCCACCTGAAACAGCAAATTTGTATAAAGTGTCCATATCTGCCTCCTCACTCAACTTCCTTAACATACTGCTTCCTCTCTGTGTGCCACAGGCTGATGAGCGGTGAGCAGCAAGGTTATACCGGATAAAGAAGAGAGACGCATGAAACGTTAAAGATAGATGATAACGAGAGGAGACGGATGGATGACAGATGCACAGACGAGAAAGATGGACACAGAGATTGTGCTGGTTTGAATGCTTGGCCCCCAGTTAGCAGAGCTGTTTGGGGAAATTCGGAGATGTGGCCGTATTGGAGGAGGCAGGTCGCTGGGGTTTAGAGGTTTCAAAAGGCCACAGGGCCTGCCTCTCTCCGTCTTCCTCCGCCCCCTCTGTGTGTGGGTTTGTGTGTGTGTGTCTACCTGCTGCTTGTAGATAAGGATTCAAAGTTCTCAGCTATTCCTCCAGGGCCACGCCTCTGATTCCTGTCATGATGATAATGGATTAACCCTCTGAAACTGTGAGAAAGCCCTTTCTTTTATAAGAGTTGCTTTGCCCATGGTGTCTCTTCACAACAATAGAAGAGTGACTAAGAAGGAGATAAAATGATAGATATGCTGAGCTGTGATGTAGCAACAAGGAGACTTTTTGTTGTTGTGCAAGTACCTGGGGGAACTATTTCAAGGAGAAGGCTCTGTTTCAGCAGTGTCTGTGGTCACTGGCTCAGTTGCTCCTGGGCCTGCAGTATGGCAGGGGTCCACATGGATTTGTACAGCAGAGCACAGCGGCTCAGCTCACAGCAGCCAGGGAGCAGAGGGGGAGTGTTGGTTCTCCTGAACTTCATTCCCTTTTTTCCTTCCGTCTGGACATATCTCGTGGGATGGTTGTGCCTTTGCTCAGGACAGGACTGCTTATCCCTGGAGATGCTCCACAGAGGCACCTGAGTGTCCTTGACTGAGCTCGCAGTTGCCTCTGAACTCAGTCAAGCTACACTCAAGGCCAACCTCTGCGCACCCTCAGAATGAGCACACTTAGCCGCAGTCTCAACTCCTAAATGCAAACAGTTCTTGGGAGAAGAACTGCTGGACGTACTGTACTGCTGAACTGTCCCAGTACTCCTGTACTGGGGCAGGGGGACAGGGAAGCCTAGAATGCAGCGCTCAGCTTGACAGCAGCCACTTCCAAAGGATGATGTGAAATGTGCAAGGAATCTCGTTGGGAAGGGTGCCCATAGAAGCACTGGGGCCAGGAAAGATGGCAGGGATGAAATCAAAGCCACAGAGTAGGAAGAAAAACCCACGGTTACCTTCACATCCATGAGGGTGATTGCTCCTCCTGCCAGCGAATGCCCCTCGCCAAGTGACCTCACGACACAGGAACAGGGTCGTGTGGCACAGCCACCATCACAATGACAGGTCAGACGAATGTTTGATGAGGCACAAAATGTGTACAGAGACAGGGCATGTAACAAAAATATTTATTTCCCATGTCAAGTAGAAAAAAAAAAAACTGCAGATAATTTAGAAAGTTTCTTTGAAGATGTGGGAATGGTGTAACCGCACATCATAAGGACCAAAATTCATCCCCAAAATCCCTTAAGAGGTTTGACATAGTGCTGTGTGCCTTCATCCCAGCACTTAGGATTTGGGTGGAGGGGCCCATGGGAGCAGGCCAGGGTATCTTCCATGCCTCCGAGGCATATGGAAGCTTCCCACCAGGGCATCCAAGGTGTCTTGTCACCCAGAATTCTCACAGTTGAAGGCTGGCTTCTCCTCAGTCACAGCAAGCCCCACCTCAGTGACTGGAAAGCTGACAGTGTTCTCCTGTCTGTCCCCCTGCCAGAGAAACCCAGGGTGAATCCCTGCCCCTCAGGCACCAGGCGGGGACTGCATGGGTCTCAGGGACATGTGAAGTCCAGCTATAGACCATGGGGTTGGGTCCTTCAGCCAGTTGGAGCCTCCTCCCTAATTCAAACACCCCTAGCAATGATACCTGGAAAGGCTCCAGCTCCCTGGCCTCTGGGCCTGTAACACAAAGACATCAGGTCATGGATAGGCTGAAGCAAGACTGGCCGGGGGAGATGAGCACACAACAATGGAGAACCCACATTCTGGCTTCCAACTGTGTGATCTACCTCCAGAGTCTGACCTACACTAAGAGAAGAGGAAGTGGGCTTTGGACATGTGTCACGACCCACAAGAGGCCCACCTGGAAAGAACAGGTCCGACCTTCCTGGAGGCCAAAGTCCACCACACTCCTACTTCACAGAGTTGGCAAACCAGTTTACCATGAGCAAAGAGGGGATGGTCTACCCAGCCCACCACAGAACCTAGGGAAGAGACCTCCCACACCATGGGCACCCAGCGGTGAGCTTCCTCACTGACAAGAGTGTGGCCTGCCTGGTCCTTGTTGGCTTTGCTTCCCTGAAGCTTGGCCCAGAGCTTCCCAGACCTGAGTTGGTCTGCAAGCTGGTCTTTAGTGCTGAGCTCAGCAGGCCCCAGCTGAGATGAGAGAGGAGGAAGACTGACAATGAAAGGAAGGAAAGAAGGAAGAGAGGGCAAAAGTAGAGGGGCTGAAGGAAGAAGTGAGGGCTTCCAGAGAGGCCACCCGACAGCTGAGCTCTGAGGAAAGCCTCTACTACTAGCCACTGTGCAGAGAGAGCCAAGCCCTGCGAAGACCCTGGGGCCACTCTTGGGAGCCTTAGAAGAAATGGGGTGTTGCTCACTGGTGTGCAGCCTTCTTTGCCTACAAATGATGATGAGGATTCCTAGCCCAGCTATCACAAGTCCCACAAGGATGAGTAAAATGAAGCTCCAGGAAATGGAGCAAATGGCATCTGTGCTGCTGGTCCCATGTTCCGCTTCTTTCTCAATCCATGATTTGCACCTAGGAGAGAGCAGTCATGGGACATGACATGGGCTGTGGGGATAGGTCATCAGCCTGAGCAATGTAGGGCTGGGGCAAGGTCCATGCAGTTCAGGGCTAATTGGTTGGTCAACAGCTCTGAGACAGGACTCAGGCTTTGTCACAGTTTTTAAGCCCTTTATGGGGAAACAGAGAAAGGAAAGAAATAAGAGATAAGGAAGAGAAGTGAAGGAGCAGGGTAGAAACATTAGCAAAGAAGAAAAGAGGAAGGAAGGGAGGAAGAGAGGAAGGGAAAGAAAGGAGAGAAAGGGGGAGAGAAAGAAGGGAGGGAAGGAAGAAGGGAGAGAGGGGAGGAGGGAGGGAAGGAAGTAGGGAGGGAAGAAGAGAGAGAGGGAGGATAGGAAGAAAGGAGGGAAGGAGGGAAAAGGAAGATAGGGAAGAAAGGAGGGAGGGAAGAATGAAAGAGGGAGAGAAGAAGGAAGAGAGGGAAAGAGGGAGAGAGGGAGGGAGGGAAGGAGAGAAAAAGGGAAGGAGGGAGAGAGGGAGGGAAGGAAGGAGGAAGGGAGGAAAAGAAGGAAGGAGAGGGAGGGAAGAAAGGAGGGAGGGAAGAAGGGAGAGAATGAAGGAGGGAGAGAGGGAGGGAGGGTAGGAAGAAAGGAGGGAGGGAGGGAAGGAAGGAAGGAGGGAGGGAAGGAGAGAGAGAGGGAAAGAGGGAGAGAGAGAGGGAGAGAAGGAAGGAAGAAAGGAAGGAAGGAGGGAAAGGGAGGGAGGGAAGAAAGGAAGGAGGGGAGGAAGGAAGAAGGGAGGGATGAGGGGAGGAAAGGAGGGAGAAAAAAGGAGGGAAGGAAGGAAAGAGGAAAGGAGGGAGGACAGGGAGGGGGTGCTAGGGCCAAGGCTGGGGACTGAACTGGCAGTGAAGAGAGTTGAGGACAGGGAGGATGGATTGCTGCTCCCTTCCCTCGGGAAGCCACACCTGGCCACCCAAGGAAGCCTAGCTATCCTCAGAGTTCTTATCAGAGACCCTGAGTTCTCAGGTTGGCTCTAGGGTCTGGGACCCACATTGAAGGGGTCCTGACTCAGGTGGAGAAGGGACCTCACCTGAGGACACAATTGTGGTGGTTTGAATGAAAATGGCCCCCATAGGCTCATATGCACTATTAGGAACACCTTTTGGAGTATGGCCTTGTTAGAGGAAGTGTGTCACTGGGCTTTGAGGTTTCTGATGTGCCAGGCCCAGTGTCACCCTCTCTTCTTGCTGCCTGCCAATCCAAACTTCATCTCCAGTAACGTGTCTTCCTGCACACTGCCGTGCTCCCCCCCCCCATGGTGATAATGGACTGCACCTCTGAACTCTAAGCCAGCTGCAAATAAATGTTTTCCTTTATCACAGTTGCCATGGTCATGGTGTCGCTTCACAGCAACAGAAACCCTAACTAAGACAATCATCTTACAGTGCCCATTCCAGCTCCAGAAGCACAGGAAGCCCCACATCTCTGGTGGGAACTGGCCACAGCCTGTACCGTCCTGGCTAAAGCCCCATGTTCTCTGCACTGGGGCTTCTGAGCGCAGCCCACCCAGGGTGCAGCTCAGCTGGGTTTGGGCACTCATCTCCCAGGGGAACAAGTGCTTCCTTCCACAGGGTGCAGGTCACCTACTTGGTCCAGGGCAGACATTCCTCCTGTGTCCCTCCTGGTGAAAAGCTCCCTGTTGGGCAGTTGGCACACACAGTGTCCTGGCTGTAAGTACCTGGGAGGTGGAGAAGGACAGGCAGAGGAACGTGGCTCAGGCTTGCAGGAAGCTGCCTGTTCTGGAGCCTTCCGGCACACAGTGCTCTGTGGCTGGAAGACAGCACCCTGAGAATGCGTGACAAGGGGTTGGGCAGTTTTAGGACATATGGACATGGAAAGGGCCTGATGTAATTACCCAGGGTTCCTTCCACCTTCACCCCACAAACGCTTTTGGGTGCCCTGGTCGGATGCCAGACGGAAGGCAGAGGCAGACCTCAGTCACATCCAGCTGAGTAATGGGGCTGGACACAGTTTACGCGACAAGTCGGGCTCCCTGCTAGATGTCCGAGCTGAGGCCACACAGCCGAGGTTAGACCAGAAGTGGCAGCCATTGGTGCTGCTCCTGCTCGCCTTCCCCTCTGCCTTCTGCCCTCTTCCTGAGTCTCAACAGCAAGGCTTTTCTCTGCCCTCAATCTTCCAGATTCCCTGGCTTGTCTTGCCCACCCCGCTGCCATGCTTTCTGCTCTGTTCCTAAGCTGGAGGAGTTCTAGACAGCAGGCAGCAGGGGCACTGGAACAAGGGAAGCCACCCAGGAGCCACCTGCAGCTGGCTTACCTCTCCTCTGCACCCTGTGTCCGGGAGGGCAGGTGGTGTGTGGCAAGCACATGGAGCAGTGGGCCCCCTCCTGGGTCTCACAGAAGTAGCCTGGGCTGCACCTGCACACAGTGTCATTCCGGCTGGAGCACTCCTGCCAGGTCACCAGGCCCATGTCTGCCATCAGAGACAGGGCAATGGGAGCACCAGCAAGGGACTTGTGGGGACACCCAGCCTCCAGCTGTCCCAGTGTACGCAATGTGTACACCTGCTCCTTTGATGGAGGCTCAAGGCTGAGCAACCACATGGGGTACCAGGTTTGTCCTATAAGGGGAGCCAGGCAAGGCCCAACGGTTCTGAGCACAGGCCTTCCTTGGTCTGGGACTGACTGGGTCACAGCGTGGTTGGGAGCCCGGAGCCTGGATTCTGGCCAAGTCTGAATCCTCCTTGCTTCTGTTTTCTCCTGTTCCAGGAAGCAGGACTCCCCACCTCTGTGCCCATGGCCCTGGGAGTGTGGAGTTGGTGGGCTGGGCCATCCAGTACAGTGCCATGGTGGCTCTTGGCGTCTGTGTCCTCATCAATGGGAAGGAGCCGCCTGCTGTCTCTTTCTAGGTGTGCGCCGACTGTTTTTAGGAAGTGTGTGAACAGGAGTGAGGCTGCCCCCATGAGGGCACTGTGTGTGGGTATAGAGGCTCACCCTCTGTGCGGGTGAGACCATCTCCATTTACACACTGTGGCAGACACAGGTCGTCCTCCGTGGGAGTGAAGACATGCCTTTGCACCCACTGTGTGTAAGCACACGGTCCCCTTGTGGGAGGAGTGATGCCATGTCAGGACAGGCACTGTGACACACACGGGGTCACCTAGGATGGTGTCTGGACAGTGTGGGGCTCTGATGGGAGCAGCAGTGCTGGCCACCTCACTGTCCAGGCCCAGGCAGCCAACAGGAGCAGGTGACCCTTTCATGAATTCGTTCATATGAATGGAAAAAGTAAGGAGCGCATTAATCCCCAGCAATGCTCAACTCCACATGAGAACCCTTCCCAAGCCAGAGACCGATGCATGGGAGAGCAGGTCCTCACCCACACCAACCTGGCTGAAGGGGAGAAGAAGAAGCAGACAGTGGGGTGAGAACCTCATTAGCCAAAACAGGAGTGGACACCCTGAGACCCTGCTCCCAGTAGTGGGAAGATCAGTCCTGCAGCTCAGTGAGTTTCCCCAGGTTCAGGGCCCTCTTCTAGAACCCATGCCTGAACTCAAGCGCCCCAGTGCACCCCACATCTGCAGGAACGCCTACCTGGATCACAGACTCCACAGGGCAGACACTTGCTCAGGCCATTTGCATGGGCGGTGTAAGTCTGCGGGGGGCAGGGGGCACACACTGTGCCTGTCTGCTCACTGCAGGGGTGCTTCACATGGTAACCTGCAGCCAGGGCCCACAGTTCCTCAGTGGTGGAGGCGGCCTGAGGAAGCCTGCCCTGCGCCCTCACCTAGTCCCCCAGTAGGAATATCACCGGCCCCAACAAAGGCCCCACTGCTTTCTATGTGCCCTTATGGGCCTCCTAAGTCACCCAGGCTCTGACCCCAGCCTCTTTCAGCCTCAGCCTCTGGTTACACTGGGCCTGTCCTATCCCCCAGGCTCACCCCCGGCATTGCAGCTTCAAAGGTCCCAGAGGCTGAGAAATGCACGCTGCCACGGACCACCCTGGCCTGAGGACCCAGAGGCCAGAAGGCTCAGGACAGGAGCCTCTCCCTGACACGGCACTGACTCCTACCTGGGTAGCACATAGGGCAGCACTCGCTGCCCACAGGGTACTCCTTCTCTCTGCACACGGGCTGGGCAGAGATGCAGGGCAGGAAGTTCAGAAGGAGACACAGGACACCTGGGAGGGATGAGTGTGGGAGGGGAGGATCTTCCCTCCATCCCTCCGCCCCCTCCCCCAGGCTGGCCCAGGGCCTCAGTTCTCAGTTCGTGCTCTGCTCCTTGCACGGGGGAAGCAGCCTCTCAGCGGCAGTGTCTTCATAGGACAGGCTTAGAGCCTGGGCCTGCCTAACCTCTCTTCTGCCCTCATTGTCTGACAGTGTCAGACCTGGCACAGCAGGGTCAGCTGGGGCTGGACTCAGGGGCTGCCAGCAGGGGCTGGGAGCAGGCTCTTCAGAATCTTGAGGGGGTCTGGTGACAGATTACTTGAGCAAACAGGAAACTCTGGCTCCTGTTAGCCTGCCCTGACTCCATCTTCCCTGGGGACAGAACTTATCCCTCAAGGACTGTGTATGATCTGCCTGTTGCTGCAGGGCCTGCCCAGAGACTCTTCAGGGGCCAGGGCCTGCCAAGGGCCACCATCCCTACAGGACCACCACCTGCTCTTGAGCCACAGCGGGTATCTGTGAGTCGAGCCCCAGAGCTGGCCTGCCTGTAGCCTCCCAGCCTGAGGGTGCCCTCAGTCGTCTCCAGAGATCTGGAGATCCAGGAACGAAGAGCCTGTGAGCTAGCTATCCAGACCGAGCCAAGGTCTGGGGACAGGAAATGTCTGGGGTGATCTGCAGCTGGAGTTGGGCCGGGGAGGACAGAGCTTGGGGACGGTAATGGGCTCAGGAACTCACCAGCCTGAAGGTGCTGTCTGTAGGGGCCACCCTCCACGGTGAAGACCCCCATCCTGGAGGAGGTTTCATTTTCTTCATCAAGACACTAGGGGCCAGGAGCCCCCTGGGCTCTGATCCTCACCAGCTCGCATCAGCCCCATCAGCAAAAAGTGGAAATGAAAGAGAAATGATGAGCTCTGCAAGCGGTTGGGGGGAGTGAGGCTGGGAGGGCCAGGCCCAGAAGACCAGACGGAGCCTCAGCCAACCACAGACACACTTGACAGGGACACCAACAAGTTCTCCTTTATATTGTCCCAGTCTGTATAGATACCCTGTGCAGGGCTATGTCACCCAGGTCACCGAAGTTTTCTGACAGACTGACATAGGAACCTCAGCCTCAGAGAACCCAGAACTTGATCCACTGACACACCTCCCAACCTACCCCTCACAAGACCCTCCAGCCCCCAGAAGCTTCTATCACCTCCCATGCCAAAGCTGTTCCCAGCATCACCCACTCACTGCCCAGTTCTTCAGAATACTCACGACTGAGCTTCTGAGCATGTGGGGCCCCAGGGACAGGAGCCAAGCCTAATCATCTAAGGGAGAGGCAAAGCTCCTTGTCATCTTCCTGCAGGCTGTGGGCCTCCCTGCCTGTTCCCTGAGAGGGAACAGCTGAGCAGTCTTATTTCCCTTTTGTGGATGAGGACGGGGCCTTCAAGTACTAGGGGGTAGAGTGCTGGGCCTCATGGTACTGAGCTCAGTAAGCCTGGAGGTGGGGTCTACTATAGACCTAGGCTCCAGAGAGGACCGAGCCGCTCCAAAGGAACAGAGCAAATCAAGCGCCTCAAGATCCTTTGACCTGCACTGTGCTCTGTCTCCCGTCTCTGACGGTTAAAATTTACCACACACGTTGCTCCACCCAGCCACCTCACAGGTTGGGCTGGCAGCCCAGCTCTAGGACTCTTTTCCTCATAAAAAAAAAAGTCCTGACCACACCTAGAACACTGTGAGCCTGTCAAAGTCCAGCTTCAACACGTAGGGGGAAAGACAGGAGATGTACACAGAGTAGGAGGATTAATTATTCTTCAGACTTTTTTCTCAGGGTTTACGACTTAATTACTTACACTATGGAGAAACTTCTGGCTCTTTTACTCAGGGATGAACAACAGAGCCCCAGCAAGGGCTCCGAGGCTCTGAGGCTCAAAGCACATTAACTCTTTATGAGCCAAAGAGAGAGAGAATCATGCATCCCCACACCTTGAATAGTATCAGTTCATACGTACATACATGCAAAGAATCAGACATGCACACACTCATACACACATTCAAGTGGGCCCCATTGTTCATGCACGTGAACATAGACATATTTACACACTCGTACATATGTATTCATGTAGACTTACATACAGACAATCAGACAGATGGACACACATTTGGTGGGTGGTGAATGGAGGAAAACTCCAATCACCTGGAGTTTTCTGCCCTGGGTTTTACACCATCTAAGACAAAGGTTCATTCAAGAATTGATACAATCATTACACAGAGATGAGCTGCGGTAGAACTACTGATTGTAGGTAAGTTCCTTCAGTATAACTATGTACACCTGCGCATTTTTATTATACGTTGAAAGCAGTGGTTTTAGCTAGAAGCTCATTATGAGTTCAAAGCAGAAGGGTTTTTTTTCTTATTTCAAATGTACATTATGTGTTCAAAGCGAAAGTTTTTTACGTCAAGGTTTTCCTAAGAAACACATGTCTGTCTTGTTTTGTATTGCTAACCTTTTCTTCTTTGTTTCTATATTCATATGGTCTCTTTCATCATGGTGTACACCTGGGCCTTATCCCTGCACTAAACCTAGAAGAAATAATTCCTGATTATTTGTTTCAATTTTGTTTTCCTTCTTGGTGAAGAGCTTCCCAGAGCTTTTAGCTAATTTGCAAGAGGGTAGAAGTTACTTGAATCAGTTCAGAAATCATCACGAGGAATTAGAAGATCATCTTCACAAGAGTTCACAGGAGAGAGAGTAGCAGGTCTGGAGCAATAGGCATGAGGGAGTCTCTATTCCACCTCAGGTATCTGAGACAGGCATGGAAAGGCAGTGTAGCAACAACAAGCAGTCTTGAGGGAAGATCCCTGGGGCTTTGCCTAAACCAGGGATACACTCATTTGCCAGCTGTGCAAAACAAAACAAAACAACAGAACCAAGTGGGCTGCCTCCAGGAAGTCCTCTTGCTTGCTTTTGCCAACCCAGCCTGCAATTGTTCCCAGCATTAGCCAGTCTGGAGGAACATGGCCTTGACCCACCCCTGATAGCTCTTTCTCGGTCCTGACTAGTTGTCCAAGTTTGGGTTACTATCTCTGTGATGAAGCACCGTGACCAAAGCAAGTTGGGGAGAAAAGGGTTTATTCGGCTCACACTCCCACATTGTAGTCCATCGCTGGAGGGAGTCAGGGAGGAACTCAGGCAGGGCTGGAACCTGGAGGCAGGAGCTGATGCAGAGGCCGTGGAGGAGTGCTGATTACTGGCTTGCTCCCTATGCTTGCTCAGCTGCTTTCTTACAGAACCCAGGACCACAGCCCAGGGATGGCACTGCTCCAAATGCAATGGGCTGGGCCCTCCCCATCAGTC
Organism: Psammomys obesus; assembly: GCF_907164565.1. Lineage (NCBI taxonomy): Eukaryota > Metazoa > Chordata > Mammalia > Rodentia > Muridae > Psammomys > Psammomys obesus. The sequence continues at coordinate 1,208,829 of NW_026592710.1, read as the reverse complement.
ACTAAGAAAATGCCCTTTGGCCAGATCTTATGGAGGCATTTCCTCAATTGAAGTTCCCTCCTTTCGGATGAGTCTAACTTGTATCAAGTCGGCATGAAACTAGCCAGCGCTCCAGAATTCCATCCCAAAGGGACAAAAAAAAAAAAAAAAAAAAAGAGAGTCTGCTGTATGTTACAGCCACCTGTGTGCCCCTGCAGTAAGTAAAAGCCACAGGAAGTGAAAGCAAACCCGGGACAGGGACATCCCATTACAAAGCTCCTGGCACTGCAGTCAGCCAGCACTGCCCATCTATAACCACTGAAATCCTTTCAGCTCTTCGACCCAGACCCTAACCCCAGAGGCCCCGAGGCCTCCTGCTGGCCGATTACCCACTCCGGGGGTTGGGAAGGGTACCCTGGGCACAGCTCTTCTCCCAGTTGCAGTTGGGAATCTAAGGCAGAGGAGATCTGATCACAGACACAGACGTCCATGACAAAGCTCTCCACAGAGGCGGAAGACCCAAGCCACGGATTCTCCCTAAATCCTCTCCCTGCCACCCAGCCGTCCTCTTGAGGACTGACCTCTGCAGGAGCTGCCGTCCCTGCTGTGGCCCTCCTGGAACAGGCTCCAGCATCTGGGATTTCCCCATGCTAGTTCTTCTTTCTGCTGTGTGGAGGGTGGGAAGTGAAGCTGTGGGAACAGTTTGGTCTCAGTCCTAGAAGAGGCAGGTGAGGTCTGAGTCACCTGAGTCACCAGTGTTCTCACTCGTCCACCATGCCCCAAGCTTCCCCAGTGAGGGAAACCATTCTAAAAGCCAGACTTCCGTGGCCCAGTGCTCAAGGCTCCTGCGGGATGTCCATGACAGATGGACTTCTGAAGGATGAAGAAGACATATCGGAAGGGCATTCTCTGTTAAGGGCACAAGTTGAACCATCAGGTCCACTGTTGGTGAGGCGTGCCAGGTGCCATTAGCACAGCCATGGCCACAGACACACTCTGTGCAGAGAGAGCTGTGTATTGTGTGGACAGAGGACAGAGAAGCTCCGAGGAACAGACTCTAAGGCTGTCCGGGAGGGAGCTGCTGAGAGGCAAGAAGGAAGGAAGCTAACCACCAGAAACGGAGCAGCGCTGGGCTGATTGAGATCCGGGTGGTGACTGCCACTCCAGATGTGGGGGGAGGGGGTGGACTGGACAGGGAGGCCAGCAGCCAAAAAGAGAACAGAGACCTATGGTCTGCTGGTCAGTCAGGAAGATGCTGACACAGTCAGCCACCTGGGGCTTTCCAGGGTGCAGACGCCGAGGCAGAAGCACGTGACAACCGCTCTTGGTCTCTACTCAGACTCTTTGGCCCCAAGGTCCAGGCTGCTATCCCAGACACCTTGCCATAGCTCAGTCTGGTGTTTACAGTAGCCCTCTCATCTCCCCTGCTCCTATTTAGCTTTGGCCACTTTCCTCTGGGACCCCCTGGAATCAGGAACCAGGGCCAAAGCCAACTGTCCACATCTGGCCTTTCTGGCCACTTCCTGCTGGCCCAGGTTCCAGGAACCACCTCCGTGGAAGTCCTTGAAGTCTACTCCTTCCAGCCACACTGCCCCTTCTTGGGCCCATAAATATACCCTCTCTCCACACTGGTGTCTAGGCAGGTCAGAGGGGCACAAGAGCTCCACACTCTCCCCTGTCCTCCACCTTTGCAGCGCCGGCTCCTTGCCCATCCACAGTCTGTGTCCACTCCTCCAGCGCCTCTTTGCGTCCAGCTCCATCCTCACAGCCCCCTTGACTCCCTGCATCCTGTCTGCTTGCTATCCCAGAGACTCCACTGGCCTCTCTCGCCTGTCTATTCCTCCGTAATGCTCCTCTGGCTGTAGTAGCAAGGATGCTCCAGCCAGCCTGTCTGCATCCTCCCAGCCTTCACAAGAAGCCCGAGTCCTTCAGTCTCTCACCACACACAGTGGCTCCCTGGCCCAGGTCACAGTGGCAGAGCTGAGCTTTGGCCCAATACTACTCCTGGGACAGCTCAAGGACACAGCCACAGAAGAGGGACCAGTGGGGACAGTTCTTCCGTTTCCTGGATCATTGGAACCCCTGACCTTTGGGAGGGAATTGGACCCAGGAAAGAGCCCCATGTCATTGATCTAAGGAAGTTTCTGGGAACGCAGGAGACCCTGGGCTCCAAACTAGGCAAGCACGGGCAGCACCTGCCCTTTACAGAGAGGGAAAGGGGCATCTGTGAAGACGGGTGGAGAGAGGCAAGGGTGCTCGCCTTGGGAAGGAGTGGCAGAGCACTCCCTGGAAGGAGCATCCTGAAGGCCAACACTGGCCACCCCATGAAGGCTAGGAGGACTGTAGATCATGAGCTCAGTGGACAGCCCTACTGTGTTGAGCTGCCCAGTGGGGAAACCTGTCTGGAAAATTGCTTGTAAGTAGGTAAGGAGGCTGTTTAAGTCCACTCCCAGTTTGATCCGGAAGGAGAGAGCCAAGAACAGGGAGTATGTGCAGCGATGCCCATGGCTGCCCTGGGAATGGTGGGGACACTAGAAACAGTCCATGTGTTCATGCAAAGAGAACTGGCAGAATCTGGTATGTTGGCACACATCTGTCCCAGTGCTCTTGGTGCAGACAGGAGGACGCTTGAGCTACATAGAGAACCCCCAAGCCAAACACACACACACACACACACACACAAAGAGACCCTGTCTCCCAAAGCAAAAGAAAGGAGTAAAAGAGAAGCGGTTACTTTGAAACTGAGGAAGCCTGAATCAACTGTTTTTAAACCTTGAGCAAGGCACGCCTTTCAAGAGAAGAGTCACGGGTTAGTATTGGTGGGGTATTGTGATCTCTGCACAGAGGCCTGGGGCAGGGAAGAGCTGAGCAGCTCATGATGCCTTGCAGTAGTCAAATGTTGTCTAGCATTTGTCTGGAAATTACTAGTCATCCACAGAGCAGAAAAATGTGACTGGATGCAGGATATTAGACCTCATGCTTCCTGTCACAATAAAGGCCAGTGTGCAGGGACAGGAAGCTGTGCTTTATTCAGAGAGCTGGCTATCTGTGAAGGCAGCCTTCTAAGACGGGAAATGTACACAGCACTTAAGACCACGTGTGCTCTTGCAGCAGACCCGAGTTTGGTTCCCAGCGCCCATACTGGGCAGCTCTCACCACCTGTTAACTTCAGCTCCACAGAATCTGATGCCCTCTTCTGGCTTCCACAGGCCCATTCACTCATGTGCACACACCCACACACATAAATAAATGATAAGATAAATCTTTAAAATATTAGCAAACTGAGTTTATAATCCCAGCATTGTGGGGAGGAGCCTATAAAAGGTCTCAGGCCAGCCTGAGCTCCACAGTGAGACTTCCTGTCAAAATAAAGCAGTAAAACCAGTCATGAAAGCAAAGGCACCAGTGGCGTGTTCTACACCTGTAGCTGCAGTGGTGGACTCTGTGGCTGGGTGTGCCATAGCTCTGGCTGTGAAAGCCTGCAAACCCAGAGGAAACGCAGAAGGTGTGACCTTGAGCAGGCAAACGCTCTGAGTCGATAGAAAACAACCAGTGCAGGAACGAGAGAAGCTTTGCGAGGACAGAGGACGTCTGCACTTGAGAGCGGGTTATGGAGGAAATGAGAAGCAAGCCACATATCAAGAAAAACCCACACAGTACACAAATCTCATTTCCAAAACATGCTTTAAATTCATATCATGCAATGGGAAGACCAACATGCTATTCAGTTTTCTATGATGGTAACAAAATGACAGAGATAATCAACTTTTTTTTTTTTTTTCCAGAGCTGAGGACCAAACGCAGGGCCTTGTGCTTGCTAGGCAAGCGCTCTACCACTGAGCTAAATCTCCAACCCCGAGATAATAAACTTTTAAAAAAGAAACTCTGTCTAGTACCAAGGTCCCTATGGCTTTGAAGCTCTCCTGAGACTGAGCATGAAGGCTGAATTCATGATGAAGGAGGTTTGACACATGAGAAGCAAAGAGAAAGGGACAGTGTGTCTCCTGGACTTTCTTAGGACTAACTTCCTCCCACGAGGCTCCCCCAGGTTCACCTCTCCCCAGTATGGTTCCAAGCTGTGCCTTCGGTTAGCATTTAGACTCTAAACTGTAACAACAAACAACCTAGTTTTTCCCTTTTTTGGGGGGTAAGATTTTATTTATTTTTATTTTATATATGTGGGTGTTTTGCCTGCATGTACGTATGTGCACCACACAAGTGCTTGATGCCCACAGAGTCCAGAAAATTGTTCCCCTGGTACAATTACAGAGGGTTGTGAGCCATTATGTGGTGCTGGGGCTCAGACCCCAGTCCTCTGTAGTAGCAGCCAGTTCCCTTAAGAGCTTCAGCCATCTCTCCAGTCCCAACAGCCTCGTATGTCTGCTTTTCTTTCTGTCTTTTTCTCTTTTTCCTTTCTTTCTTTGCTGGCCTGGAAATGGGTCTGTAGACCAGGCTGGCTTCAGACGTTCCTGCCTTCGCCTCCCAAGCGCTGGGACTAAAGGCATGCACCGCCGCCTGGCTCAGTCTCATTTTTCTTAACATAAAAAAAAAAAGAAAGAAAAGAATCCAGGCAGGAGAGGTGGCTCGGTGGTTAAGAGCACTGGTTGCTCTTCAGAGGTCCTGAGTTCAATTCCCAGCAACCATGTGGTGACTCATAACCATTTACAATGGGATCCAATGCCCTCTTCTGCCATACAGGCATACACACAAATGGAACACGCATGTACATAAATAACTCTTTTTTAAAATCCAACTTTACTGAAGAATACAAGAGACTCTGCACAGTTAGAGATGAGGAAAATTCAGGTTAAGACCACCACAGGGGCCTTCCCACCATCAGAAGACCCTGCCCCAACCCAGTGCCCTGAGGATGAGGGGCAATGAGAACTCACAGGGACTCTTGGTGAGGTGAGACATGGTGCAGCCACTTTGGACAACGGTGTGGTGAAATCTTACAGTTAGACTCATGCCATCCGTGTGACCAGCATGCCAATTCCCAGGCACATAACCAAGCTAAACACAGGTATGTGCACGAACATTTACAGGTACCAGAAGCAGGGCTGGAGAGACAGAGAGTGGAGAACCGGCTGGATCTGAGTTTGGCTCACTAGTTCTCGCTGGGCATGGTGGCACGCGTCTGTAATTCCAGTACTGAAGGGTCAGAGATCAGATCCAGGGGGTTCAATGGCCAGACATTCCTGCTAGAACAGCAACCTTCAGATTTAATGAGAAACCTTGTCTCAAAAAGTAGGGTAGAAATTGAAAAAATTCCCATCTCTAAACAGTCTGGACATTGGGCTCAGAGTATAAATTCTGAAGCCCTGTTCCCAGGAGCTAGGGAAACAGCTCAATTAATACCAGTAAAGAACTTTTAAGTTTGATTCTATGAACATGTACACCCACTCCCACACCCCTCCCCACACACACACAAGGATGGGGAGCGCCATGGCTGACACCTGAAGAGTGAGTGTGAATCTTCTCATCAGTGCCCTCAAAACTGTTCCCCAGGGAGCTCATGGAGAGCACCACAGCTCATCGTTTCTACTTTCACTTCTTCGTGGCTTGAACGTCTCTGCCAGACATTGTCCCTTTTACCAGAAAATAATTTGCAAGCAAAGGATGAACACTCATAGCCCTGTGAATCCTGAACCACCAGGAAGACCCAAGAGGCCATGCTTTTCCCGGCCAGGGCCCAGTCAGCAGTTAGGGCCAGCTGCCGCATAGCCTGCTTCCACAGGTAGGCAGGCTTCTTCCTCCTCACCACCCTTTAGCCCTGGGCTTGGGGATTCCTGTCTAGCCTTTACACCCAGAGGCCATCTCCAGGACGGGTACATGGACATTCATATCCCTGTGATTCCCAATAACTGGAAAGCGGAAACAACCAAGTATCTGTTATTTTTCAAAAATAATAAAGTCCCCAGGCCTGGTGGCACACGCCCGTAATCCCAGCACTTTGGGAAGCAGAGGCAGGTGGATCTAGTCCAGGACAGCCAAGGCTGCACAGGGAAACCCTGTCTCAAAAACAAAAACAAACAAACAAAAACATTTTTTGAAAATAATGGGAAATGTGCTTTGCACTCGTGTGTCAAAAACTTATGAATGCTCAGAGTAGCAGAGGCAGGTGGACCTCTGTGAGCTCAAGGATAGCCTGGTCTACAAAGGGAGTCCATGACAGCCAAGGCTACACAGAGATACCCTACATCAGGGGGGAAACAACAACAACAACAACAACAAAAACAAACAAACAAACAAAAAACACTGCTATGGCCCCATCCTTCAGGCGTCTGAGCCAGGAGGAAAAAGAATCTCAGGCCAGGCTGGGCTATGTAGTAAGACTCTATCTCAAAATAAATAAAATCCTTACATGTCTTAAAAACTTGTTATTATTTTTAAGCACGTATCTGTGCATGTGTCTATGTGCAGATATGCACACCTGGGTGTCGTGGCCTCAGATCTTCTGGAGCTGGAGTTGCAGGTAGTTGTGGACTCCCAGATCTCCTGCAGGAGCAGTATGCATTCCTAACAGCTAAGCCATCTTTCTAGCACCATATTTAAAAGAAAAATAAACCAGGAAGGACCCTGATGTGGCAGATCTGTCTTTACGTGACCCAGTCAACACTGGCAAGACCACCTTCACAAGGGTGCCCGACAGCTGTCCAGACTGTCTCACAATTTACCAGCAAAGACAAAAAGAGGAAAAGAAAAGAGGAAAGAAGACGTGGGCCTTGGCCCCTGGCTCAGCTTAGCTCACAGGCAGTTTCCTCAGGCACAAAAGGGAAGCTAGGGGAGGGCAAGGGCGAAAGCTCTGACAGCTGCACTTCCTGCTGCCTGCTAGGCTGAGGGTTCTTCTCAAAGTCAAAATAAGAGCTTATTTTCCACCACAAGAGGTTTTCTTTCTTACATAAACAGGATCATGGAACATAATTTTACAGAGAAAATACTGAATATGTAAAAATATTGACGTGGAGCAAGGCCTTAGTAGGGGGCTTTCCTGTGTCTGAAGGAAAGCATCCCCTCCCACAACAATAACTCATTCAAGTTATTCACACAATCATTTTCTCACGAGTGAATTCACTTCATCAGGCCCTCACTCATTCACACTCCCACCCTCCCAAACACTCAGCATTCATGGGGCAGCCCAGAGGCTTCAGTAACGTGCTAGCTAACTCTGGACTCAGTCCATCCTCATGGGGGCATATTGTCCAGACCTCCATGGCCTCGGAGCAGCAAAATCTAGGATCACCACGCCGGTAGAAATCATGGCACCAGGGCAGTGCAGAGACAGAAGGCATGCGGCCAGTGTTCCAGGAGAGTCCTGTGCTCAGTCAGCTGGGCTAGAGGTGGCCTAGGTCTCACCAGCTTCAGTCCAGCTGCGGGGCAGCTTCCAGGGTCTCTCAGCACCCTCTCTCCGTAGTGGGCTCTGCCCTTCAGAATCGTCAGGGTAGGCCCTGCTGAACATATCCCCTGTGGACTGACGTCATGGACCAGGACACACCTTGGAATCTTGGAATTCCTGACTGGAAGCTATGGTATATGACAGCTGCTCGCCCAGCCAGCCAGACCCTAGCCCGTCCCACATGTGCCCTGAGAGAATAAGCCCTGTGAGGATGCGACAGCAGCCCCAGGCAGCAGCCTCTGAGCATCCGTGCAGGGTGGACTTCAGCTGAGAACCCTGGGTGCCAAGCAGATGTGGGCTTGGCTGTCCCTCAGCGACCCGTGATGGACTTCAGGCCTCAATCCTGTGTCACCCCAAAGTCCTCAGATACTGCTCCTCAGACTGTGCCCAAACAAGAAATGCTGTCAATCCCTGCCCCCAACACACACACACACACACACACACACACACACACACACACACACACACACACACGAGTGGCAGACAGGTTCTGGGGACTATGAACCAGCCATCCAACTTCCAACCTGCTGCTAAATTGGATAGAGATTGTTTCTCTAGCCATCTGCATGGCTAGAAAAGCCTCACCCCAAGACAGAAGCCCCAACAAGGTCAGGCAGGTCCCCTATCCCAGGTACTGTTCTATGTGAGAAAAATAAAAGGTTCCTGAGCCAACTGGGCCTCGCCTCAGTCCTGGGCTTCTCAGGTACCAACAGCCCTGCTCTGTTTATAACCCATTTGTAAAGTGCCTACTGTGTGCTGCATATGGGCCACAGGAGGCTCTCAGGCTGGCCTCTCCCTGAAGACACACATGCTAATAGGTGGAGTGCCAAAATGTGTAGGTGAAGTGGGGCACCCAGGGGAGCGGCTCAAACCACATGGATACAGGAGGCTCAAGGACACACAAGGTAGCCAGGGACTATTCAAGGTCTCTCTCTATGTGAAGACACAAAGGCTTCCGTGAGCCTCTGCCAGGTCATGCTGGGTGCTGTGGGGTCTCCACAGGGCCAGGGAATTCCCCAGATAGGTGACTGACTTCTTTGAATTTCCATCTACCCCAGTCAACTTTCCCAGAACCTGGGAAAGAACCATTTCCTCCCTCCTCAGCCTAGTGCTGAAGTGTGACCGCTGGTAGCCGCTGAAAGCACCCAATGTCCGCTTGGGAACCTGGAGCTCAGGCCTTGTGTGGGAAACCCTGCGGGGGTGGGGAAGCGGGGAGGTGGGGGATGGGGGGTGGGGGATGTCTTTCCTTTGGGCTATAAATAGGTGGATGCAGAAACCACTAGAGGGCAGCAAAACCCAAGCCTGGCTACTCTCTTCACCTTTCCGCCTCACAGCAGGAGAGGTTTGGCACTGTAGCGGCTGTGTTTACTTAAGAATGCCATAACCCTACCAGAGCCATGGTAATACAGGCTTTTAATTCCAGCACTTGGGAGGCAAAGGCTAGCAGACCTCTGAACTCAAGGCCAGTCTGGTCTACAGAGCAAGTTCAAGGACAGTCAGGGCTACACAGAGAAACCCTTTCTTGGAAACAGAAAGAAGGGAAGGAAGGAAGGAAGGAGGGAGGGAGGGAGGGAGGGAAAGAAGGAAATAAGGAAGGAAAAGAAGGATGCCACATTTCTCCCACCATGGGGAGAAGGGAAAGCGCAGGGCTCCCCTCTCAGATACTGGTCTTCATGATCACAGATGCTGGACAGGGTCAGGGAATTGAGAGGAATTAGCACCTACCAAGGAATAAAGAAAAGGAGGCAAGGAGTCAAAGAGCAGCTCTGACTGAAGCAGAGAGCCCCCTGCCACCTCCACTTGACTTCCAAATGTCATGTGGCTCCATGGACAGGTGGTGTTCCCCCCTGAGATGAGGGGGATGTGCTTTACCCCTGGGGCGATGAGGAGGATGACAGCACAAGGAGTGAATACCCACCATGGCTACTGGTGCAGCTCACAGGGGGAGGAGCAAGCATGGCCGAAGGCATCCCCAAGGGACTTTCCAGTCATTTGGACTCAAAGAAGTGGACTGTGCTTTAACCACAGAATCAATGACGAAGCCAGCAGGACAAGAGCCCAGCAAGCCCTCAGCACAGGCCCAGCCCGGGGGGTACCAAGGCCTCTGGCCTAAGTGGGTCCTCGGGACCTCAGGTTGACGTCAGCCTCGGCACAGATGACACATGACTCTGAAGACCGCTGACCAGTGCCCAGCTGTGCCTGCTCTGAAGTATGTGCTGTGTGCACACATACACACACCTGCCATTACCCGAGGGAGGCCCAGATGCAGCCCCACACTGCTGGAACGCTCGGTGCACGGCATGACGTACGGCACTCGTCCCCCAGCCTTGTTCCTGAATAAAACATGGGGCCCGAGATAGCCTGGAAGAAGCAGGACCCAGCTCTGGTCTGGCTGGGAAGGTCACGAAGCTGCTCCTCACACATCCATCTCCCATGAAATGATGGCCTCACCCGCCCGCCATGGACAAGCCAGACAGGGTACAGCCTTTGCAACACAGAAATCCAGTGCCCCTGCACCCTTTCTCCAATATGAAGACTGTGGTGGTTCAGGGCCACTGTCAGGGCAGCTATCCCTCACCTGACCACGGTGCAGGCCTGCGCTGAAGCCAGTCAGGACAGCAGGACAGAGTCCAGCCACAGAAAGAGCCACGGCAGCAACCTTGGCCTTCACCTCTGATTCCAAGGGCCTGGTGCCACAGCCACCAGATCTCCATCCTGTCCCCTGTGGACAGGGGCTGCTCCAGCACGCTGCACTTGGGTGACAGCAGGGATCTCCTGTCAGCGAGGTTAGAGCTTGGTGCAGAAAGAAAGCCAGGGCGGCTCTGACCTTCCTTTCCCGATCCCCTCTTCTATGTAAGTAAGAGGAGGGGGCCAGAGGTGTGTGAACCAAGGCGGGGGCCACAGCCAGCCACCACCCCCACCAGGCTGAGGTGTCCAAGGATGCAGCCTCCCTGTCTGCGGCTCTGGCGGGGCTACTGCTGCCCCACCCCACAAACCTCCATCAGGAGATCCCAGGCTGCCTCCGGGTCCCTGATGGACCTGCACTGCAAGCACCAGGCTCACGCTTCACTCCTGGAGTCTGAGACTCCGTAAATACCCAGAACGGGAAGCTACTGTGCCTTTTCGGCGGTGGGGGTGAGAGGTTGGTGTGGGCTCTCGTGCTTTCCCACGCCCAGGAGCCAATGGGGATCTGGGATTGGACAACAGACCATGAACCTTCCCACAGAGGGGCTGGGCCATTCTCCTTCAGCAGTGAGGGGTGGAGATCAGCAGAGACAATGTCCTGGGCTGCGCGGAAGTCCCGATACTGGGCTCCTTGCCCTCAGATCTTACCTTCCATGCCCCCAAGAAAGTTGTGACTGCCTTGCACAGTGCAGCAGGATTTCAGAGATGAGTGTCACCAGCAGCTTCTGCCCTGGCCCCAGCTTCCTACTGGAAAGTCGAAGGACAAGTGCCCTCTTGTTGTCCATCTGACCATACAACTTGTCTGAGGACATGGACATACACACTTAATATTTTTGTTTTTATTTTTTTGGTTTTTCGAGATAGGGTTTCTCTGTGTAGCCTTGGCTGTCCTGGATTCACTTTGTAGACCAGGCTGACCTCAAACTCACAGAGATCTGCCTGCCTCTGCTGAGATTATAGGTGTGTGCCACCACACCTGGCTGATTAATCAATTTTTTAATGACTTCAGGAATAGCCCTAGAAATGTCAAAACCATCATTCCCAGAGGTCCCTAGCCTCCTCTACCACATGCTCAACATTCCAGTGGTCACTTTCTTCAGGAAACCATATCCCTCTGCCAGGCTAGTCCTTACGGTAAAAAGTCGCCCTAGTGTTGGTCAGGTAGCTAGCTCCTAGAGGAAGGGGGGCCCTCTCTCCTCCCCTCAGCATCTCTGTGACTTGGGGAATTGCTCCCTTCTTTTTTTGTCTGGTTTTTGCTTTTGGTTTTTGGTCACGTGGGCCAAGCTGGCTTTGGACTCACTGTTGCCAAGGATAACGTTAAACTCCCGATATTCCTGCCTCCTGACTGCTGAGATTACAAGTGCACCGCTATACCCAGCGTGGTATTTCTGAGCAGGCAAAGTTGAGAGTCTCTTCCCCTTGCCCAGAGATGGGGTGTTTATGCTCCTCCTACCAGACAAGGTGCCTGAGGTGTGCAGAGAAGGCCTTGTCCAGACATGAGCACCATGCCCCTGTCCCTCACCCTGAGTGGCAGGTTGGGTTGCTGAGAGGGTAGGGTCAAAGTGAATGTTGGGAGTGAGAACAGTGTGGGCAAGCCAGGGAGCAAGGAAGCGTGCCAGCCCGTGTGGCTCTAGGCAGCACGTGTGGCAGGAGGAGAGAGACAGGGCAGCCCAGTGATGGCAGAGGCAAGAGCAGAGGCACTGTGCCAGGCAGAATGGCAAGAGTGTGCAGGGCCTTCCTGGGAGTCCTTTTGGATGAGTGACGGAGCCCAGGAACGGTGCCAGTCTTGGGCAAAAGGGAGGGGTGGCGACCTGTGTAGATCTATAAAGCTGTGGTGAGGTCCCCAGCTCTAGGGACATGCTGGACTCTCACCGCTCAACAGGGAGGAGCCTCCCCGTGCACTTGGTCTGGCGTGAGGGTGGCCAGGTAGGCTGTGGTAGCCGCTTCGCCTGCCCCCCCTGCCTGGAGGCCCTGAATGGCCGGGCGTCTTTTGTGGGAGAGCAGCTGGCGCCCAGCCCTTTATGTGGGGCTGTGGGAAAGTCCCCGGGCCAGCCTCTCACAGCCTCTCAAAAGCTGGGATTATCTCTAGCCAGCAGGACAGCCTCTCAAGGACCCTCCCCAGGAAGGTTGGGGGCAGGGACACCCCCATGAGGGTCTGTCCACCAGGCTCTGGCCCCAGAAGCCCTCTGGCCAGGAAATGTTCTTAAGAGGAAAGACCCCTGAGCACTGTACCCCTGCCCCCCCCCCCCCAGCCACCCAGGCTTGGAAACACCCAGGCTCACTGCACAGGCTGCCAGGGGCAGCAGAGGCCTTGCACCCACCTGAGTCCTAGCTCTCTCTTCTCTCCACCCTAGGCAGGCCCACAGCCAGAGGCTCGGCAGGGAGAGGTACACTTTGTTAACACATACAGCACACAAGCTGAGCAGAACGACCCCGCCTCGCTCAGAGTTGGGGCCTGGAGAGGATCACATGTGGCTGTCCGCCTGTCACTCTGGACTCTCCCTGACTCACCTACTACACCCCAGTCCAGAGCACAAGTATGTGTCAACCACCGGGAAACCAAACAAAGATCCTGGCAGTGCCAGGCTCAGGAAAGTAGCTCTCCAGCAGCCCTGATTCTAAGGCCACTCTAAAGTCTCCTCTGTCTACCAGGCTTCCCAGAACACAGCTGGGCTGGGGCCACCATCAGCCCCATTCCACAGATGAGAAAACTGAGGCCCAGGCAGTTCAACCTCTATAGTGGCAACTCATGGCTTTGAACTCTGTACTCACAGCCCTGTTAGACCCATGGGTAGGGCAGGAGGCAAGCCTCCTTTAGAGTACCCTCCTCACACTTTTAGTGTGACACAAGAGCTGTGAGAACTCCAGGGCACTCAAGGCCAGATGTGCTGACATCCACCGGGGTTGCCAGGGAGCTGTTGCCGCTGCCCGGGGCCTCAAAGGCCACCTAGTGGGGGAGCCCCCACCCTGCCTGCCCTGAGGACTGCTCCCCAGATGGCCTCTGGGGCCAGGAGCTTGGCTCACAAAGCCCAGGCGGCCCCATGGCGAATGAGTTTGTTGCCGCGCACGCGCCTTTTGTGGGGGATGAATGTCTAAGGCAGGAGTAGGGTGTGGGAACCCACCCGGAGCGGGCCTCCCGCCCAAATTATTCATTCATTCATGTTCTCTCCGTCTGTCTACTTGCCTCTCTCCGTCTCTATCTCTCTCCTCTCTGCCTTTCTGTCTGTCTGTCCTCTCTTTCTCTCTCTCTCTCTCTCTCTCTCTCTCTCTCTCTCTCTGTGTGTGTGTGTGTGTGTGTGTGTGTGTGTGTGTATGTGTGTATGTTGGATGCACCCTAGAAAGAAGACAGAACCAGCCTTAGGTGCTGCCTTGGCACTCTTCGGCCCCACCATGTGGCCTCAGGTAGACATACGGGGCTCCATGCAATACAGAAATGTCTGCCTCCCTTCTCCCCATCGCCTGCAGAGAAGCAGGAAGCGGGGCTGGCAGGGCTGCTTGCTCTCCTGAGAAAATGACTTTAGGGTGGAGATGCCAACGTCTGCTCAGGGCACCTGTGGAAAGAGTAGGGAACTATGAGACCAACTTGGGCATTTCCAGGTGGAGTCTCAGTCCTGGGAGTGGGCTAGGAGGCTAAGGGAGGAGGCCCTCCAGATCTGAGCAGCAGCTCGAGGCCCCTCTTTTGCCCAGTCCCTTCATCTGTCCACTCCACACTCTGAGACCAAGCTCCAGAACCTGGCACCTAGGGGTCACTTATCAAAGCGAGTAAGTGGGCACTGCTCTGTGGGAGATGGCCAGTCTGCCCTGCATCCTCCTGTGCTGGAAGCTGGAGGAGCTGGCAAAGCTCCCTCTACCATTGTCTGCATCTGTGCTCCAGGGCCCAGGAGACCCCACTCACCCAGTGCTGTTGGGGGTGCCGGACAGAGGGCCTCGGGTGTGGGTCCTCTATGCTGGTTATGGAGAGCCTCACACTGGCCCAGAAGCCCTGTCTCTCAGAGCTGGTCCTGGCTGCCCAATGGGAACATGAGCTGGGAGCCTCGGAGCACCTCAGGCCCCAAGAGGGAGTTGGAGTTGGACATCAAGAGAGGGACTAGGAGCCAGGTGTGGTGGCATACACCTTTAATCCCAGTCCTCAGGAGGCAGAGGCGGGGGATGTCTGCGTTTGGAGGCCAGCCTGGTCTACAGAGCGAGTTCCAGGACAACTGGGCTACACAGAGAAATTCTGTCTTGAAAAAAAATACAAACAAACAAAATGGAGGAAAGAAAGAGAGGTGTATTGATGGGTCAGGATGAAGTATTCACTGGGTTATGGCTGAGTCCTATCTGTATCTCCCTAGATGGTAGAGTCTCCCAGAGACACAGTCTGACTGAGTTTGGGTCCTGCCCAGCTCACATATTACCAGCAGGGTGGTGGTGGGGTGGTAGTGGCGTGTGTGTCAATATTCTGCTAGCCAAGGTGGCAGAAGAGACCTCCCATCAGGGCCCTAGAGTCCCCATTCTACGGCATCCTGGGGACTTGCTCTGCTATGGAGGCCATCCCAGGCATTGCCCAGGCCCCCCAATCCCTGACAGGCCCTTGGTCTTCTGCCTATGTTTGGGTGTGATCAGCTGTCATCGCCCAAAGGCCTTCTTGCTTCTTTACAGCTGCTACTCACTAGATTATGAGTACACTAACTACTCACTAGCTGCTAGATTATGTTCCCCTCTGGAAGCAGGGTGGCCCATGTTTCTTCAGGCGGTCCCTGTGACCCTGAAAATCTGAGGGGCTCCATCCTCTAGCTGGAGATGGGCAACAGGAACTTCTAATGCTGGAGGCCAGGACTGGGGGCAACCCCACACCCTAGGAAAAGAGCTTCAGGAACCTCCTGTGTCCTTTCTGCCAAGGCCCAAGGCTTCCCCTTCCTGCCTCAACCCCAGGCCCTTCCACTCCAACCTGAGCCACCATCTGGCAGTTTGGCCTTGAACTCCTCTGTGCCTTAGTTTGTCTACTTGTCCAATGGGTATGATGGTGCTGGACCTCTGGAGGCAATGCCACTTGGTGTAAAGCAGCTGGTCCTCCAGTGGAAGTCCACATGCCAACCTCATGAGAGTGAAAAAGTAAAAAGTCCTTGGAGTGGGAGTGAGGACAGCTGTTTCCTGTAAAGGCTGCAGGACTACTCTAGTCTGGGTGGTGGTGCCTCCCTGACCGTCCTCTGGTCTGCATCAAGGTAGGCACAGGTGAGGGATGGCCGCACACAAGATATCATCAGCTACCCCGATGTTTCAGCCTCACACCTGTGTCAGATGACAGAACATTCTTATTTGGATGTTGGTTGCTTCAGAATGCAAATACCATTCTTGGAGGGCAATGGGGCCCTGATACTCCACACTTGCCAGCTACCTGCCTCTGACCCCCTAAACCAACTGAGGGAACCCACCATTACCCCCACTTTGCAGATAAGAAAACTGAGGCAGAAGTGTGTGTTAAATGTGGTGCAATGGGCTGCATAGCTGGGGATGAGACAAGGATGGTGTCTGGGGAGGGTTCCATATCTTGTCTCAAGACTGAGCCGAGGGTGGAACACGGCCTCTGGCCTAGGCCTGACGGCCTGCCTCCTTGGCTGTGTCACCGTGCTCCTCTAGACCACAGTTCCCACACTGTGGTGGCAGCGGCCGCACGGGAAGCGTGCCCAGCCCGCGGCATTAGTGCCGGGGCCTGCTTCTGAATGAACGAGGGCGGCGGCGGGGGGATTGAGGAGGGCAGCTCCCAAAAGACCATCTGGCTCCATGTTATAATAGAGCAATAAAGGGCTCATCTGCTTTTCAGGAGTTGGGAAGGAACTGCCTCTGCACCACAGTTACGAAGCAGCTTGGGCCTGCGACCCCAGCACCACTCTGGTCCATGGTGGCTGGTGGATAGAACGTGGCCACGTGAGCCAGATAGACCCTCGTGCTGCCCGGAGAGCATCCGCCCCAGTTTTCCCACCACCCACCTCGTTGTCCTGAGCCCCCTCCCCCTTTGGCCACCTAAGGCAGGTTGAGGTGGGCAGAATCTGCTTTGGAAGCTCCGGGGAAGGGACCCCTGCCTAGGGCTGCAGTGCATCAAGTTCCAGGGGCCTCGGGGCCTCACCTCTGAGGCACACAAATGCCTGGCAGCACACAGAGCTCTCACCGGTGGGGACACCTGACCACAGCTCAGCAGACCTGGAGTTTCCAGGCCCAGTGGGAACAGAGGGGCTGCGGCCGGGCCTTGTGTCTTCACAGAGCACTTCCCTGAGGTTGTTGGGGTACACTCTCCAGCCCCAGGCCCCACCTTAGTCAGATGAGAAAGGAGGTTTTGGAAAGGGAGTATCTCCAGGCCAGCCACCATCAATCCCCAGAGCCCTCAGGGGCCAGTGGGTAAGCAAAAGAGATTGAGGCACACTGAGGTGAAAAGTAGAGAGGACATCTGGGAGCAGCTTGTACAAAAGGATCCAGAAGTGGCCCAAGTCACCCAGCAGTGTGCCAGGCTTGTGACCCCCGCGCTAGGTCCACCATCAGACTCACTGTGTGGAGGAGGGACTTGCTCCGGAGTCTGGAGCTCAGCCCCTCCGCCCTAGCCAGTACGCGCCAGCCCTTCTGAGGATGTTCTCACAGAGGTGGGAGGGAGGAGCTGTCCCTTGATTTGGTCGCCCGGGCTTAGCACGATGTACAGTGCGGGTTCTGGGGCACCTATTTGGGCATGGGTGGCAGGCCACCCTGGCTGCAGATGCTCCTTCTGGGCTGAATCTCAGTAGGGGTACCTCAGCAAGGTCCACAACCTGGAGTCAGTTCCTCAAGACCCAGGGAAGCCTCGTCCTATGGGTCCATCTTACAGACAGGTAAACTGAGTCTCTAGAAAGATCAAGATGTGCTCACCTGTGTAAAAGTCAAGGGCAGAGCCAGGCCTTGACCTGGCCCAGGTCCTTTGTCAGTCCTTGTCAGCCTGCTCTTTGGAACTGCCCTGAAGTAATCCTTCTGTGGAAAAACCGGCAGAGTCGAGCTGCTCCCGGAGCACGTCACCGAAATGCCGCAGGGGGCAGGGGTAAGTCTACAAGGTGAGGGTGGTGCACACACAGAGAACTTTGAACCTGAGGATCAGACTGTGGAGTCAGCCCGAAAAGCAGAGTGTCACAGCCTCTCACCCCATGGAACAGAGCACGGCCAGCACCTCAGGGTTGCTGCCTGTGGCTCTCAAGGCCTGGAGGTTCAGGGCAGGTGTGGAAAGGGGAAGCAGAGGCTCCAGGAAGACGATTTCAGTAGCTGAGGAACCCACAGCTGGAGAACCCTGGTAGAGAGGCTGCCACACAGAAGCAAGGAGGCTGGCCTGCCCCCCATGAAGGTTTGATTTCCTCTTCTGTGCAATAGGTGGGACCCTAACAAACCTTAGCTCACAGAACCCTGCCTGCTGGTGCCTGGCCCTTCTCTGTGCTCTGCACGCCCGGAGCGCCCGAGCTGCTTGGCTCACCAGGGCAGCCGAGAGGGCAGAGCAGCGGGCCCAGGCTAGTGCAACTAAACATGTAACATACTCGAGCACACAGGTGTGGGCGTTTGTGCATGGACACACAGGCGTGAGCACACAGATGTGCAGATGTACATACCGATGTGTTTGCTGGGCCTGAAGGAGCAGAAAGGTGGCTCTCGTGACAGGGTGTGCATGTGTCCATGTGGAAGCACTTTATAAACCATACAGTGGCAAATGTCCTCTTTGGGAAATACTGACAGAGGGGTCAGGGAGAGGGCTCAGTGGCTTAGGCCCTGGCTGCCAGCCTGTCGATTTGAGTTTGATCCCGGGAAGCCATATCACAAGGAGAAAACTGACTTCTTCAAGTTGTCCTGACCTCAACACACACAGACACACACAGAGACACACACATGAGAGATAGGTAAATAGATAGACAGATGGATGTAAGATGAAAATGTCAATAAGAAAACTAACCAAAGTCATGTTCCACACCATGCTGACATTTGGGGATTCTCTATACACCTCCTGCCTTGTCCTGTGCGCCTCCTGGTCAGGTTTCCTGTCTTCACTGTAACTCCATGGTGGACCCAAACTACAGCCCCTAAATCCCTCCTACAGGTTAGGGTCTCTCTTCCAGAGCTCCTCTGCCCACCGTGTGAGGCCACGCTAGCCTCTGCTCAGCCCCTGCACTCTGGTCTGCCGACTGAGAGACGAGATGCCGTGGGAAAGAACGATGCCTTCTTGGACATAGTGCCTCGGTCCAGCTCTTGGGAAAGGGGAAGATTCAGGGCACTGGCCAGGGAGAGCCCTATGGCTTTCCTCCCAGCCCCACGGGGGACACAGACACCTAAATGCTGACAAAAGGCAGGCGTTGATCGTGTGCCATGCTGACAGCCCACCCTCTGTCCCTCATCAGTCATCTGGTTGCCTGCCACCTGGAGCATTGGCTCCGCTGATGGGCATGTTACTTTCCTCACACTCAAAGTATACACCCAAATGTCAGACTATGGCACGATAGCATCTATCTGCCCCCAAAGTGCCCATCCGTTCCTGGGGACTGTCCCCCAGCCATCGCTCAAATCAGCACCCTCTGCTCCGCTGACGCGTCTCTCCTGGAGCTGCCTCCACCTCCCTTTAAGGCTCAGGAAAGCAAGCAACTGTTGAGGGTTTGGACTCCAGCCTTAGCTAGGTGTGGCAGCACATGTCTGTGAGGGTGAGGCAGGAGAATCTCAGATTGGAGGCCAGCCTGAGCTACACAGTAATTCCCCGTCTCAGTTGAAAAGAAGAAAAATCCCAGCCTGGACCTCCATCTTGTTCTCTGTGCTGGTCAGCGCACAAGCAGGAGAGGGTGCCTTGGAGTCAAGTCTGAGCTGGGAATTTACGACAAACTGCTTAGAAAGCGTTTGGCAGTTTTGAGCCAGGAAGTCTCCTGACTTCCACTGCCGGCCTGTGAACTGGAGATAGAAACTCTGTCCTCCCAGCTGGCCTAGGAAGCATTTAGCAGGGATACCCTTAGTTGGGTACACCCCCCTGCAGACCCTGCCTGGAGCACCGCAGGCAGCACAGTCCTCCAAGGCAGACTCAGCAGCTCCTAGTGCTCCTCTCTCCCAAGTCAGGCTCCCGCCATAGCCAGCTGTCCTTCCGGATGGCTGACTAGGGAAAAGGAGGCATCTCCTGGCAGCAGAAGGCTGGACCGGGCTCAGCACGGGACAAACTTGCCTCGGTCATGACTTGGGGAGACTGTCACCACAATCACAGATAAGGTCACTTCCTTGCCGCCAGTTCCCAGCGGAGTGGCTTTCTGCCACTCAAAGCACACTTTCCACTCACTGGCCCCAAGTGAGGGCACCGGAGAAGGGAAGAAGAGAACGGGCTGCTCTTTCCCTTTCGAGTGCATCCTCGCTCCAGACCCACCCCACCCCTCGTCTCGTCCACTGTAAACGCTGTGGAAGCTGGGGCAGCAGGCTGGGGTGCTGCCTCTTCTAGGGCCCAGTGGTCCTCCACGGCCGCACAATCTCTATGCTCTTCTCTAGACAACCTCCCAACTGTGGCCAAATGTACATGACAAAAATTCTCCCACTTCTGTTCGCACTTGTTAAATACACCTGCGACACTGAGCAGCTGTCACCACCACCCGTGCTCATCTCCTGAGCCAGAACTGTCCCCATTAGGCACTGCCACCCGTGTCCCTCCCACCCCAGCTCTTGACAGTCACTGTTGCATTTTCGGCCCATGCATTTGCCAACTCTAGTTCCTCCCATAGTTGGAGTCGTGGAGAGTCTAGCCTTTGAGGCTGGTTTGTCTCCTTAGCACAAGGCCGCAAGGTCCACCTATGAAGCGATCGATCTTCCACTGTACGGATGTTTCACCTGTTCTTTTTCTGCTCGTTGGTCTGTGAACACTTGGATGGCTGTGGCTCCTTGGCTACTGTGTGTGGCACAGCTGTGAGCGCCAGTACGAAAATGTTGAGTATGCTTATAACTTTTATGAGCATAGGCATGGAAGCAGAATTTCTGAATTATAAAATAATTTCGTTTAATTTTTGTCTGCTCTCCAAACAGTTTACCACAGTGCTGTACTCCCATCCTGTAGGAGCCCTCCTTCAGGGACTGGAAGCAGCCTCCCCAAGGCCCTTTCTCATCGGAGGAGATCCTCAGCCTGCCTGTGACTTTCAGCACGGCCACAGCAGACTCAGTCTGCACATACAATCTACAAAACAGTATGATTACTCAATTGAAAGGCCTTGCCAACTCCAGACCCTGCCCAACCTCAACTGCTGCCCCTCCCCCAGACTTACTGAGTTCTTAGGTTGGGTGCTCTAAAAGGCAAACTGGGGACACCTATCCTAGCCTGCCCTGCTGAGCTGGCAGGAGGAGCCCAACTCCCTTCCCCCACCTCACAGTGCCCCTGCAAAGCCCGCCAGCTAGAGCCTTTGCCCCTCCCCCTTTGCAGCTACTCAAGTCCGATGGTGTGAGCCAGGAGCCCAGCGAGTTTCCCACACTTTGGCCCCATTCACAGTGTTAAACGGCCCACAAAGGCCAGGCGTGTGCCTCAGAGGCCGCCTGGGCTGCCATCTGGCCCGCACTCGGGGAGGCAACCAGCCTTTCATCCGGCTGGGATTTAACACCATTCATTTCATATTTCCCACAACTGAAAATTGGATCAAAGCTGCTCGGGTCCAGGAGGGTGGTGAGGAGGAGCGGGGGTGGGGGGCCTCCCCGTGGCCCACCCACCACCCTCACCTCTGGGAGGCCGCTCTCCTAACCCACCGCGGGTGGGCGAGCAGTTGGGGTGGGATGGAGGTTGGACCACATTTCCTGACACGTGTCTCACTTGGGTGAGGTGCTGGATCAGGGGAGGGTCCTGGGAGAAGAGGGCACCAGCCTTAGCCAACAGTCCCCACCAAAGTCTTGGGAAGCAAGTCTGTGCTTGATGACCCGCACACCTAGGAGCAGTCTTGGGTCCTTGACGCCTGTTGCCAAGCACTAATAGTCAGCACACACATAGGCTCAGACCCCGTTTCCAGGTGAATGGTTTCAGGCCCTCCCTGTTCTGCATCCCCTCGGCCCCCAGGTCACCTGCGTGCTCCTGAGCCCGGGGGCGCTGGGGCTCCCAGGACAGGTTACCCTGGCCCCTCCCTGGGATTTGAGATCCATGACAACCACTGCATGAACTTCTTTTAGGCTGCAAACAAGACTCTACCGAGCGACATCAGGGACTCCTCAGCCTTGTAGTCTGGGGTGCTGCCTACCCACCACACAGTCCACAGCAGCCCCTGCGAAGTCCTCAGGACTGTAGAAGCAGAGGCCTGGCATACAGCCTCAGCCTCCCTCCTAGGAGAGGAGCCTCCAGCTCAGGTGAGGGGTGTGATGAGGTCTTGGGGAGGTGAATACAGGTACCCTATCTTGCCCTGGACAGAACATCCTGTCCTGTCTCAGAGCCAAGCCTTCCGCACTGTCCCAGATGGTTCCATCCGTGGTAACCAACGAGCCCTTGTGCTAAGAACTTACGGAGCTGGGCCTGGCAAAAAGCCCACTTACAGCAGTGGGGCTCTCAATTCCTGAGCTCAGACACAGCTGACATCTGTCCGGAGAACCTGGTTCCAGCTCTTGGCTGCAGTGTTGTGATGCCAGCCTCCTTCCTAGACCTGGCTAGGTCTTAGGTTGTTCCTGGGAGGAAGCACAGGCCTCATGCCCTCCCTCAGCCCCTGCAGAGTATGGGAGAAACAGTACAGGTTCCAGATGGAGGGGCGATGCCAGGGCCATCTCCCAGGGGTCCAGGTGGGACTAGTAAGGTGGCCTGGCATCACCCAGAGGGACCCATCCGTGCTGGCACAGCATTCACCCTGTATCCTAGTCTCCGGTCTGCACCTGGTATACACACAGCCAGTGCTGAGGAAAGCAGGAGCACACAGGTGCTGGTGCACTCTCGTGGGCGCGTACACTCACACACAGGGTGGGGGTGGCTGCGAGAGGAGTTAAGGACAGCTAAGGCTTCCTGGCAGCATGAAGACGTGCTGTGGTACCCGCTGGCCCAAGCAGTGCAGATCCGGGTGGGCACAGGGGTTCCCGCAGGCTTCCTGGGCAGGGGCTTCGTACTGGCCACCAGCCACAGCAAGTTCAGGTAGCCCGGAAGTACGCCGGGCAGGCTCCACACGCTGAGTAATATCTAGCCATTTCTAGCTCTGGAGAAGCCACTCCTCCCAAGGGACAGTTTGGGAGCTGGCAATACGGAACCTCTGTCTTAAATCCTACGTGTCTCTCTCACCCTCTACCTGTAGACAGCATGACAGCGGCACCTTTTGGGGGGAGTGTGGCCTACTTTAACCCACTATGCCCGTGGGCAACAGGTCCCAGCTGGGGAGAGAACCCACTCCTCTGGAAGCCGCTGTCTGTTAATTGTAAAACTCATTTTTCTGCGCCTGTGGCCTCTGCCAGCCAGCGGTGGGGAGCCGCTGGGGAGTAGGAGGGGGCACTCCTTCCTGCCCTCCCCACCTCCCTGCGGCCTGGGAAAAGGCAGCATATTGAGGCGCGGGGCTCTCAGCATCAGGCCCCGGGATGCTAATGAGGGCGAGCGCGTTCCCACAGCCCGGACATTGTGCCGCGCGGCCCACCTGCTCCTCGGGGAGCGACCATTGTGCCCGCGCCAATTCACAGGCAATTTAGCGTGCGCTAATGGGCCGGCGCCTTTGTGCGGCCGGCGCCGCCATTGGCCGCCGAGTGTGGGAACGGCCGCGGCGCCCGGACCCCAGGCGCCGGGCCACTGCCCGCGCCTATATAGGGCTGGCGCGCGGGGCTCGGGGCCGCGCCAGCCCGGGACGCCTGGCTTTGCCCGCTCCGCTCCGTTCCCCATCGCCTCCAGAGCGCCAGGCATGGCCCCAAGCACCGTGGCGGTGGAGATGCTCAGCCCCAAGGAGAAAAACCGAGTAAGTGCCGCGCGCCCAGCGCTCGCCGTCCCGTTCCCCCGGGGCCTCCGGCGTCCGCCGCCCGCCTGACGCCTCTCCTCCCGCAGCTGCGCAAGCCGGTGGTGGAGAAGATGCGCCGGGACCGCATCAACAGCAGCATAGAGCAGCTGAAGCTGCTGCTGGAGCAGGAGTTCGCGCGGCACCAGCCCAACTCCAAGCTGGAGAAGGCCGACATCCTGGAGATGGCCGTCAGCTACCTGAAGCACAGCAAAGGTGAGCCCCGCGCCCGCCCCGCCGCCCCGCGCGCCCCGCTCCCGCCGCGCGCCCCGCGCGCGCCCCACTCACGCCGCCCGCCTTTCCTCACAGCGTTCGCCGCGGCCGCCGGCCCCAAGAGCCTGCACCAGGACTTCAGCGAGGGCTACTCGTGGTGCCTGCAGGAGGCCGTGCAGTTCCTGACCCTGCACGCCGCCAGCGACACGCAGATGAAGCTGCTGTACCACTTCCAGCGGCCCCCCGCTCCCGCCGCGCCGGCCAAGGAGCCCCAGGCGCCCGGCGCCGCGCCCCTGCCGGCGCGCTCCTCCGCGAAGGCCGCCGCCGCCGTCTCCACCTCGCGCCAACCCGCCTGCGGCCTCTGGCGGCCCTGGTGACCCCGCGGGGCCCGGAGCGGAGCGGAGGAGGGGCGCGCTCCTCTCGCTCCTCTCTCCCCAGCCGCCGCTCAGCCCCAGGTTGGCCGCACCTTCTTGCGAAGGCTCCCTCCCCAGGCTGGCTGGCCAGCAGGAGGCTCATTCTTCAGAGAATGTGTGTGCAGAGTTGTCATTCAGGGACAGTCGGGGCCCGCCCTCTGCCGCGCGTCCGACCCTGTGGGGTTGTTTTGTGTTTGCATTTCAGCAAGTGACTTCTGGGAAGTTCCCTGTCACCGGGAGTTCTATGACATTTGTAGTCAGGGGTGGCTCACCCCAGCCCGTAGAGGACTTTCTTCGGGGCCCGCTGCTGCTGGGCCAGCACCCTGCAGGCGGGCCGTGCCCTGGGCACACTTGCCTTTTGTGAAGGCGGAACAACAGGTGTTTCCTCATAGGAAAGCACTCAGCCTGCGTGGACATAGGCCAATGGGACCTCACCTAAAGGTCCACGTGGCCTTAGCTGTCTGATACACGCTCATAGTGGGCTGTCTGGGAGGGTAGGGTCTCCATGATGATCCTTAAAGGATTCCTTTGCGTGGGTGGGTGCGTGTGGGCACAGTTTTGTACTTAGAATTTCAATGCTTCCTCATGTGGGAGACCACAGGCTGCTCTGAAGGCTTCTAATAAAACTTCCAGCCCTCTGTGCGTGCGTGTCCCCTGTCCTTGGCAGCCATGGGGCACCCTGCCCCATGATGGGGGTGGAACGTTCACGGAGAGGGATCAGGAGGGTGCTTGCTGGCGGTTCTCTGACAGAGAAAAGGGGAGGCCAGCGGCAGGAGGTGAAGAGGAGAGGCACACAGAGCTGCCTCCGAAGGGAGGGGTCGGGACAACTGCAGCCCTCCTGCCGCTGAGAGGAAGCCTAAGCCGCAGCGGCTCTCCTACCGCAGCAAGCCTTGGCCGTAAAGCCTGAGACAGTGCCTGCCCAGCTTCTGCCACCCTTGTGCACCTGTCCAGCTAATTCGGAAACGCCCTCCCTCCCACCGGGTGGCCCACCCATTCTATTCAGTGAACCTGGTAGGTATGGCCATTGTCTCAGACAGGGCTCCATGGCAGGCTGGTCGAGATCACAGGGCCCCAGAACCACAGTTTCCCGGTGCCCCAAAGGCAACATCCATGGAGCAAGGAGGGGGAAGGCGCTGTGTGTGTCTACAAGTCGCCCTGACCCTGGCCTTTCCCCCTCGGCAGTTCTCATCAAGGCCTCCTCTCATCCCTTTCCATCTCCTCTGCCAGTGGCCACGTGAAGAGGACCCTGCTGAGCCCCCAGATAGAACAAGCAAGGACACAGAACCTCCGTCTCTACTCATGTTGCTCACCACAGGAGCAGCACATTTGTGAATAGGGGAGGAGGCCAACTGCCCTTTCCGAGTGCCCCTCTAAACACAGGCCAGGCATACCCCACTGACAGGGCCGAGCTGCTGTGTCACTCTCAGGAGGAGCCCTGCCACCCTGGGGCAGGCTCTCCCACCAGGAGCATGTCCACCCTGTCGGCAGGCACGGAAAAGGCTGCCTCCTCCCTGAATGGATCCAAATACAAGGCTGCTGAGCCTGTGCCTCAACCCTGTGCTCCAGGAGCTTGCCAGTGTGCAAGCGGCCGCCTACAGGCAGAACCGGAGAGCAGATATTAAGTTACAAGATGGGCTTCTTGGGGACACAGCGCTTGCTCTCAAGGGACTTGAGTCAGCAGTCATTCCAGATCACCTCTGCTTTGGAGCCCTGGCCCCTCTTCCAGGAACCCTTTCCTCCTTTCCCCCTGTTCTTCCTGCAGATTGCCTTTACAGTGCCCATCCCCCCCCCCGCAGACACATACCTCCCCCACATATCCCCTCCCCCTTGGCTGGGCACTCTTCGAGTGTAGGGTCCTTAAAACCACTCCAATTCACATGGGAGTGTTAGCATTGAAGGTCCTACGTCTGTGGAAAACCAGGATGCTGGGTCACCCTAGCAGGAATCACCGCAGAACCAACCTCACAGGAGGAGGGCGCCAGACCCAGGCGGTCTGAAAGCGGGATCCGCAGGCTCAACACAACTAGCCAGCTCAGAGAAAGAACGACATTCCAGAAGCTTTGTATTGGTAGTTTGGAGAAAACAGCCCTTCCTCCCGCAGTCCCGCTTCTAGGACACTCGGCTGGGATGGTCACGGGGCACGAGCTCCAGCACAGGCGGAGGGGGCGGTGTCTTATTAGCATAATTTATGCACGCGATCGTTTAGCAGTCAATTATATGCGCATATATCTCCATGGCTGATGAGGCTGGCCGGGCACTTTCAAAATGGCGGAGCGTGGAGCGAGTGGCGGCGGGAGTGGCGGGGACAGTCTGGACAAGAGCATCACGCTGCCCCCCGACGAGATCTTCCGCAACCTGGAGAACGCCAAGCGCTTCGCCATTGATATAGGTAGCCACGCACTCGGTATCCGAGCGGGCGGCCAGAGCAGCGGGCGCGGGCAACCAGCGGGGGTGGCGGGAAGGACGAAGGGCGGGGGCACGGGCCATGCGCACAGCCTCACGGGTCGCCGCACAGCCGCCTGGGACTTGTAGTGTGTGCAGCGTCGAGTTGTGGGATCGAGCCGGCTTTCGGACTTCAGCTCCCGGTAGGCGCCGCGCGGGTGGAGCGGGGCACGTCGGGCCTCGTAGTCCGCGCAGCGCCGGCCGATTGTGAGGGGTTCGTGGGGGAACGGGAAGGGCGAATTGTCTCGGGGGTCCTAGTTTGCTCAGAATCCCCGGAGGTTTGGCCGGGCATGGCCCTGCGGCACAGTCCGCCGGCGCTCCCGCTTCCCAGGCAGCGATCGAGACTGGGGCCTGGAGCTCAGCGTGCTCCGTGGCTTTGGGCGCCCGCAACTGTCTCCTACGGCCGCCGCCTCCCGCGTGCCTGGTGGTTGACCTCCCTGCCAACCCTCTACAGGCCCGCGTTGGGCTGCCTCCTGCCCCTAACAAGTCCGCGGGGAGGTTCTGTCATAGCCCCTGTGTTCAGACGTGGAGACCAAGACACAGAAAAACGGCTAGTTTTCTCCGGGGTCTTTCGATCTGTAGATAGCAGAGCTAGGACGGCAGCTGCCTAACCCCCAAGCACTCTGCTGTGCATCCTATCATTGGGGAGCCTTGCACCCATCTGCTTGCTGGCGTTTTGCCTGTGTGCCTTTTGATGGCAGCGTGGTCCATGCGGCCCCACACAGCAAGCAGGGCAGCATCCGCTGTCTTGGACTTACCTCTGTGAATGTGTGAGCGTGCTGCCGGCAAGATTCTCTGTTGAATATGTTCATTGCCCGCGTGCTTTTGGGTTGTCTCTCTGAGGTGCTTTTTCTTGTGGGGAATGGACAGTGGATAAAGCAACGATGGCCTGCTCTGCGCCCCGACTTTATCAAGGGGTCAGTGTAGGCTGCTGATGGGGCGTAGGTACCAGCATTTTCGAGTAACACTTGAGATGACTTAATGACTGGCTGTGTGTTGGGCTGGGAGTGGAGAGCTTGCGGGCCCAGCGGTGGGGGCTGGCCACTACCCGACTTCTCCAAAGGCTCTAAGGTAGCTGTTCCTAGGCTTCTGAAACCTTCACTGCAGGGCTAGGTTTTGTGCTTTGTCCTGTGCTCTTTCACTGGTTCGTTGGGAAGAGAGCAAAATTAAATATGTCTTGAAAGCAATTGAAATTGATTTTTAAACATCCATCAGGCAGTTGAGAAAATAGGGTTCACCTTGGATAATCTATGTGGCTCCCAGAGACCATTTAACCAATAGCCGTAAGGCATGAGCTGTAGTGGAGGGGTGCCGTCACACCAAAGGCACTGAGACCAGACACAGGCCACCTTGATGAAAGGGCACTGCAGGGGTATGTTCAGTGTTGGTTTCGCTTCCGCCAGCCTGCGTCCAGGATCTGAATGTAGGACATGCTTATTGTCCCTGTGGACAGACCCCCCCCCCATCCTCCCCTCCACCTTCTGATGGGAGATCACAACTCCAGATGGGGTCAACAGCTCAGACACCTACAAAACTTGTCAGTGTGGTTAAAAACAGACTTCTCCTGTTTCCTCTCTGCTCACTATGTCTCTGGATCCAGGCAGCCTCAGCTGTTCTGTGTTGTTGGCCAGGTCCTTTCCTTTCTTGGATGGGGACACCGATGTCAGCCGGGTTGATTCACTTCTGGACACACAGGCAATGGGAAGGGCACACAGGTCCGAAGAGACTGGAAGTAGTAAATGCTGGGCTGTCTTGCCCTTCCCTGATGCTGTGGTATGCATGTGAAAGTCAGAGGACAGCTTGATGGGAGTCTTCTTCCACCGGGTGGGTCCTGGGGATCAAATTTAAGTCCTCACATTGACAGCAAGCACTGTTCCTCCCTGACCCATCTCACCGGCTCCCACTAATTTCTGATGAATTGCTTAAAATATGTCTCTGTCCATTTGCACAGTCTTGTCCTCTAGGAAACAGTGCATCCTCAGAGGTGAATTAGACAAGCATCTAGAATCAGACAAGCCTGAAGACAAGCTAGGATTGAGGGCAGGAAAGAGGGATCAGGAGGCTTGGGACTACGGCCAGGGATGAGAGTAAGCTCATACACTCACTAAAACAAACACGCCTCTCTGTGCCCTGACAAAGCAAGGCTCCATGATAGTCATCTTGCTGGGACAGGACAGACTTCAGTGTGTCAGTTTCACTGAGGGGAGAGCTCTGGCCTCCAGGCATCCTGGTCTGCATGTCTGTAAATTTGAGTGTCTGCTCTCTAGTAGTCCTGGAGGATTCCTCACAGCTAACGCTTGGAGATAACTTAGCCATCTTACTGTGCTACCTAGAGCCTGCTGCCTGGTCAGGCCTCTGAGAGGTGCAGCAGTGGTGTGCTGAGATTCCAGTTCCCCAGGT
This sequence comes from Psammomys obesus, assembly GCF_907164565.1. NCBI lineage: Eukaryota > Metazoa > Chordata > Mammalia > Rodentia > Muridae > Psammomys > Psammomys obesus. Next base: position 1,180,381 of record NW_026592710.1, on the reverse strand, counting down.
GTCACTTGAGGGCAGCTGCAACTACAAGCTGGAAAGTGCCTTTTCTGCCTGCAGGGGCTTGTCCCTGCCATTTGGAACTCTGGGCAGATTTCCCTGGAGTGTATGGCTCACGTGGACAGAGGCTTTATGCCATTCCTGGAGAACAGAGGCTGGCTGTGTGCAGCGTTCTTCGGGTGCAGGGCTCTGGGAAGGTGTCAAGAGCCTGCCTGACTCCAGGTGTGTGATTGATGCACACCCTTAATCCCAGCACTTGGGAGGCAGAAGCAGGTGGATCTCCAGGTTCAAGGCCAGCTTGGGCTACATAGTGAGTTCCAGGACAGTCAAGGCTACATAGTGAGACCCTGCCTCAAACACTGAAGGAAATGGATAGACAGAGCACTGACTGTTCTTTAAAGGGACCCAGGTTCAGTTCCAAGCACGTACGGTGGCTAGCAACCGTCTGTAACTCCATTTACACGGGGATCAGGTGCCTTCTTCTGGCCTCCACACTGCATGGATATGGTGCCCAGGCATTTATTTAGGCAAGACATAAACTAAACTAAAAAAAGACATACACATAAAGTTAAAAGGAAATCTCAAAAATTAAAAAAGACATAAAAATAAAATCTTTAAAAGTCAGCAAAGAAAAGAGCCTGGGCCTGGTGTGAGCCTTTGACCTCCTCTGGCTGCTTCTGGCGTGTTGGCTCCTCCATCAGCCCGGAGAGTCCTGGAGGCCAAGGCCCACGCTCTGACCCTGGTGTCTCGGCGCTGCCGTGTGTTGCCCGCCTGCTGTGTTAAGATGGGAGGTCAGGTGTGGTCAGTCAGTTTACTTGGAGCCTGTCAGGGTTGGGGCTTGAGACTGCGTGGTTGGTGTTCAGTGCTGGACCCCGCATGTGCAGGCCAGTGCGGCAGAGCTGCATCCGAGCCCGCTGGTGTAGAATGACTTTCAACTCCTCGTACATATATCTTGTATATGATACTTCCCCACATGTTCCCCCTTATGCCCCTCCTGCCTTTCATTGGCCTTTGTCTCTGTAGATGGTGTTACTTCTCTCATGTTGTCTGCATATGTACATATATGTTATAGTACTTATGTAAAACCTAGGAATCATAAATAAGAGGAGTACAAATTTGTCTTTCTGAGACTGCCTTAATGTGTCTCATACAATCATCTCCATTTGTTTCCATTTTCCTGCAAATGACATACTTCATTCTTCTTATGGCTGGAAAAAAAAATTCCATGTATAAGTATACACATTTTCAACTTGTCCTCTGTCCCTCAGCCCACATTTTATTTTTCACTGTGAGGCAGGAGCTCACTCAGCTGCCTGAGCTAGCCTTATACTTGTGATCCTCCTGCCTCTGCCTCCAGTTACCTGGGATTATGGGTCTGTACCAGCAGGCCTGGCTGTGTAACTGAGTATTTGGAGAGAAGTGGTCAGAGAATGACCTCAGGCTGTTCAGGCCCTTCCGCCTTTTGTCTCTAATTGGCCTGGAGCTTTACCAAGTAGGCAAGACTGGCTGGTAAGGGAGCCCTAGACATTTGTCTGCCTTTTCCTCCCATTTTGTGATCACTGGGATAATAAGCAAATACTACCACCCCATGGGTTTTGGGGGTCTGAATTCAGCCCCTCACAGTTGCAAGGCTAATGCTTTATCAACTGAGCCCCTCCTCAGCCCTTAAAAACTAAATTTTCTTAAAAGCTGGCAACAGCTGAGTGCACTTGGAGGCAGATTGGCTCCCTTTCTGCTTTAGGGCTTTGTGACTATGGGAAGGGAAACCTTGAACTCAGATCAGTTAAGAATCTGCAGGGCCATAGAACCTGTGAAGAAAAAATGCTCCCACAGGGTGATTTGTATCTGTGCTCATCTGTGCCCACTGGGATCTTAAGTTCACATAGCACTAAGTCCACAGACTCAGTGTTCAAGGAGAAGGCTATTTGTGGAAGCATGAGAGGGCCTCCTGCGAGCTCACAGGAGGTGGAGTCAAGGTCTCCTTTGTCCTCTTCTGAACTTTGCCTGGTTTTTGTCTTCTCCTTGTAGGTGGATCATTGACCAAGTTGGCATACTATTCCACTGTACAACACAAAGTGGCCAAAGTGAGGTCGTTTGACCACCCAGGAAAGGTGAGCCCCACGAGGTGGGTAGGATGGTGTGCCAGTGGAGGTAGTCAGGGTGGCTGCTTCCCTCTGGCCTCGGACCTCATGCTGTCACTTTCGTTTGTTGTCCCCTGCTGTTGACACATGTCAGCACTGTGTTCCTGGAGATGATTGCTCTTCCCTGACTTGTGTGTAGTTTTCCTACCCTTGGAGGGCTCACCTCCCCTTCCGCTGTTCCTTGTTCAGTGCCCTTCTCTAAGGGTCTGGGCTACCGAGGCCTCTTTCCCCTGTCTGCTGTGTCTGCCTTGGCCCAAGCTCACATCAGGTATTTTGCATGTCACAGGCAGTGAATGCCTGATATGCTGGCCAGGCTGCTCAGGGCCCTCCTTGCCTCTTGAAGACTTTTGAACTCTTTCCAGGACATGGAGCAGGACCACGAGCCTCCCTATGAGGTCTCAGTTCAGGAGGAGATCACAGCACGCCTGCACTTCATCAAGTTTGAGAATGCCTACATGGAGGCCTGCCTGGACTTCATCAGAGACCACCTTGTTAATACTGAGACCAAGGTCATCCAGGCCACCGGGGGCGGAGCCTACAAGTTCAAGGACCTCATTGAGCAGAAGCTGCGCCTCAAGTGTGTGGAACCTCACCTGTGGTACCTTGTTGTGGGGGGAGGCCCTGCACACTGCTGCTGTGTGTGTGTGTTGCCTTGGTGTCATTGCAAGCGTCAAGCCTGTCAAGAATAGAAGCTAAAGCTTGGCCATGCCGAGGACCACGTGGACACAGTCTGGCTGCTCTGTGCTGTGTCCCAGCAAGTGCACGTGGTTGACTCTTGTGACTCAGTTCCTTCATTTGCAGGGTGGACAAAGAGGATGTAATGACCTGCTTGATTAAGGGGTGCAACTTCGTGCTGAAGAACATCCCACATGAGGCCTTCATGTACCAGAAAGACTCAGACCCAGAATTCCGATTTCAGATAAATCATCCCAACATCTTCCCCTACCTGCTGGTCAACATTGGCTCCGGAGTCTCCATTGTGAAGGTGAGTCCACAGAAAGAGAGCCGAATGACTCCACACCCGCTAGCTATGTACATGCTGTGCCACAGCCGCCACGGGCAGAGGGACGGGTCTGACGCTGCGTCAGTGCCGCCCTGGGCTCAATTGGAAGAGTACGGCAGAAGCTCCTGGGGAGGGCGTGGTGGCCCTGACCGAAACTCCCTAGCAGCCTCTGTGGCCTGCAGCCCGGCGCCTGATACACCTGCCCTGCTCTTCCTCAGGTGGAGACAGAGGACCGGTTCGAGTGGGTTGGTGGAAGCTCCATTGGAGGAGGCACCTTCTGGGGGCTCGGGGCTCTGCTCACCAAGACAAAGGTATTCTCTGCAGAGCCTCCGCTTCGTGCAGAAGGCCCTCGCTGCAAGTCTGCAAAAGCTGCTCCCCAGCCTCTGTCCTGGCTCTCGAGAGAGGGCTTAGACTCCCGAGACTGAGCTGTTTGCCCTCTGAAGGACAAGCGCTCGGAACCACTGGAGCTCTGCCAGCTCAGTGGTAGAGCATCCCGCTTGCCAACCCCTGCCCTTTCCCCCTGTGCTGGGGGAGGGTCATTCACATCTGACCTAGCTGGCTCCTCTTTGATATCCAGGGTGGTGAGGGTCTCCCAGCTGCCAGGCCCCTCACTGCCCCGCTCTGCTCTGCCTCCACAGAAGTTTGATGAGCTGCTGCAACTGGCCTCCAGAGGCCGGCATGCCAATGTTGACATGCTGGTACAGGACATTTATGGTGGGGCCCACCAGACCCTAGGGCTGAGTGGCAACCTCATCGCAAGCAGTTTTGGGAAGTCGGCCACTGCTGACAGAGGTAAGTGCTGAGATCTGCCCTTCACAGTGACCCAGGCCTGGCCAGTTTCAGTGCCCAGGGCCTCACTCTGCCCATTGGTGTGGAGAGACAGGTCTCACAGAACCCCTAAGACTGTTCTTGCTAGCCTTTGGGGCTCACCCTCCCAGAATCCTGCTTTAATTCATCAGAATGATGCCAGATGACTTCCTCAGCCCCTGCTCCCAAGAAAATATAAGCTAGGAAGAGCAGTTAGGACATTGTTTTCTCTTGAAAACAAAGACTTGTTCATTCAGAATTGAGTCTTACCTCCCATCCCATAGCTCTGTGCCCTTCCTCCTCCAGCTGTCTGTCACTCGTTGACATAACCCCATACCTGGCTTTGTTTTCATTTCCCTCTCAGAGTTCTCCAAAGAAGACATGGCCAAGAGCCTGCTGCACATGATCAGCAATGACATTGGGCAGCTCGCCTGCCTCTACGCCAAGCTTCACGGCTTAGACAGGGTCTACTTTGGGGGCTTCTTCATCCGGGGCCACCCTGTGACCATGCGTACCATCACCTACAGCATTAACTTCTTCTCCAAGGTGACCGCAGCCATTTCCTGTCCCTGGGTGCTGGTGTGGGGTCAGCTCTTCCCCCTTGCTCCAACATACCCCTGAAGGTCTCCCAAAATGGCGACATGCTGGCCAAAATTCATTTCATGCCCAAGGGGCACATGTAAGGCTCTGGGATGGGACAGTCACAGTTCCTTGCCACCAGGCTCCTTGGGAAGATAAACCTCCACAGGCCACTGGCCCTCCTACCCACCCAGACCTTCTGGTCAACTGTACCTTCCTCCTGGTCACTTAGGCATTCTGTGCATTGAGTGTAAGCCTGTTAGAATGAAGGGCAATCAGGGACTGTCCTTTCATGAGGTATCTGGGCCGGCGGGGTGCTCCAGATTGGCGCTCAGGATTAGGTAGTTGTAAGGTCAAGGTGGCCTTATGTAGTCAGTCTTCCCTTAGGTTTCTCAGCCAGCAGGCCACCCTGTGGCATGCAGGTACCATCCATTGGCAGGGTATCAGGCAGAAGTTGGTGCGCTGGTGTGGTGGGTCCAGAGTGGATCTGACCAGACACTGACCAGTTACCTGTGGGCTGGGGCAGGGTGAAGTCCAGGCGCTCTTTCTGAGACATGAAGGCTACCTGGGAGCCATCGGGGCGTTTTTAAAAGGAGCCGAGCAAGACAGTGAGTAGAGTCACTGCACTGAGCAGTGGCAGGCTGTGCAGGAAGTGGCCTGTGCCCTGCTCCGGGCATCTGGGTGGGAGAGTGGGGACCAGGGGGTGGGGCATGAGAAGTCGCAGAGCGGGTAACCCCTTAGCGTGTAAATAGACCAGTGATTTTATCCCTTTTCCTCCTCTACTTTCCCCTTTGAATCAAGGGCGAGGCTGACACGGTGACCAGCTTCTCGTTTTTCCAGATCCTAACCAGTACAGCTGGGGTGAGAACTACGCAGCCAGCTCCGGGCTGATGAGCACGTCGCCCGAGCTGTGCCCGACACAGCGGGCGAGGAGCGGCACAGTGAGTAGCAGGCCCTTCCGGCACAGCCTGCCCGGCCGTCTCCGCTGTGGCCTCTCAGCGTACACGCTGGTTTTATGTTGAAGGCAGGAGGCCTGAGAGGCTGGTGGCCTGTGCTTAGCACTGAGCTGGCAGCTACAGGCGAACCAGCAGCAAAAGGGAAGAGTAGGGCTTTGGTCTCGGCTTGCTGCCGACAGCTTTGAGTTTCTTGTTAAGTCTGTTCTCCCTGGAATGTCCTAGACCCGTTTCTCAACTTACCACATAGGGTGAAACCCACCGTGACTGTAGACATTTGGCTTACCTGCTCAGAGCCAGGCTGAGCACTGTGGAGCTGCGGAGTTAGGAGACCATTAGCTTAGTGAGCCCTCTTGGTGTGGTCTCCTGACAGGCATGTGGCGGCTGAATGCCCACAGTGACGTAGCTGCCATTTTACCAGCTTTTGGCCGTCTGATGACTGGCCATGGAGTGATACCATGGACGTCTAGGAAAGAGCTGGCATGAAGGCCGCTACCTGAGGCAGGAAGAGGCCACCACCGTCAGGACAAGGTTGTCAGCACTGGTGGAAGTGGCTTTTCATTGTGGGTGCAGCCTACCTTGTCGTGAGCCCAGGCCTCCCAGCAAGCACATGCTACATGTTCTGTGTACATGTCAATGGCCAGGCTACTCGGGGAGCTGCTGCTCAGAAGTGAACATCTTCCCCCCTTAGTTTTTAATCCATCAAGTGGCTGAGACCTGCCACGGGGATTCCAAAATGAAGGGAGACGATGGCACACAAAACCATCCTGTGTCTGTCCTGGAAGGTGGCCACGTTTCCCTTCATAGAGCAGGTGATTGGCACTGGCTCACCTGTTCCACAGCTGGGGCTGCATAGCTTGTGCTGGTCACACGGCACAGAGACAGCCAACACGCAGGCAATGGGCAGTCGGTTGAGGCTTATATTGCCAAGAGAGATAGAAGTAGGCCTGGGAGTCTCTGCTAGGAAAGCCAACTGATGCCTTGGCAATGGCAAGACCTATGGAGTGGGAATGTGGTTGTGTATTAACCAGGAACACGGAGCCTGGAGTGCTGTGCATCCCTGTGTGTAGAGAGCACTAAGGCTGGGGTGCTCGGTGGAGCCATGGTTAATAGCGGCAACCCCTGCCCATTTCTGGTCATTTTGGAATTTCCCAGGCCTTTCTTGAAACCTTGCCACCTGTATGTGTTCCCGGGTTTTACAAGCATTTGTCCCTGTGGTACTGTGAGCCTTAACTCAGAATTCATGCTCAGTCATTACAGCTGAAACCCCCTGGCTGAAGGGGCTTGACTTCAGGGCTGTGGTGTGGCTGAGAGACACCTGAGGTCACAGAGAGCTGGCCTTGGAGCAGAGGTCACACTTAGGCTGCCTCTGTCTTTTGATAGTTTCCGGGCCCAGAGCTGCTGCTGGGCATAAATAGCTCGGCCTTGCCTCACTGCTGTGCATATGCTGTTTCTGCTGCTCTCACCTTAAGCCGTGGCTGCAGACACACTCACAGGCTTGCTGCTGTGCCTGTGGGCACATGTGGCTGCCTAACGTCCTGTCTTGCTGGTTGCCTCAGGGCCAGAGTATGAGGAGCAGCCCTGTAGTGCGGTTCAGACTTGTCAGCTGGACAGGACGGAGGCCAGGGCATGAGTGGGCAGTGAGCTGGGCAGGCAGAACTGAAAGCCTCAGGAGCACTGGGCTCTTAGCTTTGTAATGCATGTGTACAGATACATACATACATTCTCACACACACGCACACTGAGCAGCAGGAGTAGGGCTGATTGAGAACTAGACCTGTAGCTCAGGCTGAGTGTTGGGAGGAAAACAGCAGGAGCTGGTTCGGAGCAGCAGAGGGAGCGTCAGGGAGAGATGGGGCCGATCTGAAGCTCTTAAGAGGAGACCCACTTCACAGCCAAGCAGTGGGCTGAATCCAGGAGGTCTGGCTGGTGGCTTCGAGAAGAGGCTCCAAAACGAGGCAGGTGGGAGCTATTTCATTCGTGTTGAAAGCCAGAGCTTACACCGGGCTTGTGGTCTTTTCTGACAGTAATGTTTCCATCAACCTCTTTTCTGTCCTAGTTTGACCTCCTGGAGATGGACCGGCTCGAGAGGCCACTGGTCAACCTGCCCCTCCTTCTGGACCCATCCTCCTACGTGCCTGACACGGTGGACCTGACAGATGACGCTCTGGCCCGCCAGTACTGGCTCACATGCTTTGAGGAGGCCCTGGACGGGGTGAGGCTCCAAGCTGTAGCTGGTGGAGACCACGTGGTCGCCCAAGCACCTGGGCTGCTGCAGCGCTTCCCCGGCTCCATGCCTGTGAGGGCCACCGGGGGAATGAAGGCGGAAAGGGGCAGGGATACCTTCCAGAGTCTTGTGGTCTTAGCAAGTAAAGAATATTTCTGTCCCGGAGGAGTGTGTTGGGGTGAGGGCGTGTTTTAGCGAGAAGCTTCTGCTGAGCAGCACACGCCGTTACCGTTTACCGTCTACCGTCACACACACCTGTTTGCTTTTGGCATGTCTTTAGAGAAAGGGTCTTACTCTGTAGCCCAGGCTGTTGAAATTCACTGTGTAGCCCAGGCTTGCCTCGACTCAAGCTCCTTCTCCTCAGCTTCTGAGTGCTGGGATTATAGAGGCCTGTGCCACCAAGCCAGGCACCTGTTCTGATTTTGGCATGAAAAGGATTATGTGTTGCCTTGTGGGACCTCTCCTCTGTTCATTGTTTTCTGTCTCTGTGTAGGGACCTGACAGAGTAGGAAGAGCTTCTTTTCGCTCACACCTTCAGAGATTTCAGCCTATGCCCTGCCTCACCACAAAGCCCCCTGTAGACCTGTGGTGAGGCAGAGCATTGCTGAGACAGGGCACAGTTGAGCAAAGCTGTTCTCTCTGTGGCACCAAGAAGCAGAGGAGGGGTTGGGAGGGGCCAGGGCTGGTGTGGTGGTACATACTTTGCTCCCAGCACTCAGGAGGCAGAGATAGGCAGATCTTCATGAGCCTGAGGCCAGTCTGGTCTCCATAGGGAGTTCAAAGCCAACCAGGGCTACATAGTAAGATCTTGATAAATATGTATGTATGCACACACACACTTCAAGGCAAGCCCCTAGTGACCACTCCCTCAGGCAGGCTCCACCTCCCTTGTTCTACTTCCCAACAGCCTCAGTATCTTCAGTCTGTCAATGACAAGCTCTTTTTGCCTTCCAAAGGCCCCCTCTGAATGTTGCTTGCATCAGGGACTAAGCCTTCAGTACAAAGCCTGTTTTGGGCCACTTTTCCCTTGTGCATCTTCTACCCTTCCCAAAGCCAGCACTGTGTATGGGGGAGCCAGCTTCTGGGAGGCGTCGGCCTGCAGCTGGTAAACTTTGAGCTCAGGCACGCTGGAAGGTTGTGGCCACAGTAGGATGTTCAACCCTCTTTCAGACATCTGGGTATACACTGAGTGAGGGTCACAGCCTGAACCCTTATGTCCTCTTGGTGGATGTAAGTCAGAGCCTCCTGTCTCCTGCCTCCCAGAGCAGCAGCAGGATGCTTGTCGTGGGTGTCGTCTTTAAAAGCTGAAGCACAAAAGGCTCTCACCATTCCTGTGGTTCTAGCTGCACACATGTGCTCCGGCACAGCTGGGCAAGGTCCCACCAGCCTGTGCCTGCCTAGAGCTGTGCCTGCCTCGGAGGAATTTGCCCAGGGCCAGGGCAGAGCTTCTTTGACCCTCTGCTGTTGGCAGGTGGTGAAGCGAGCTGTGGCCAGCCAGCCAGAATCCATAGACGCAGCTGAGAGGGCAGAGAAGTTCCGGCAGAAGTACTGGGGAAAGCTGCAGACGCTGCGGCAGCAGCCCTTGTGAGTCCCATGACCAGGCTAGCCTCTGCCTATGGGCTCCTCACGGAGGTGTCCCCTCTTGTCGTGGGGACCAACCGGCCTGGTGGGAGATGAAGCCAGGTGCTGTGGATGGGGCAGGACTCTCACTGGGCTCTCCTGGGCTCTGGGAGGCCTGTCTTCTTCAGCTGCACTCCATTCTGCTTTTGTCCCCAGTGCTTACGGGACCCTGACTGTGCGCAGCCTGCTGGACACACGGGAGCATTGTCTGAATGAGTTCAACTTCCCAGACCCGTACTCCAAGGTGAGCCGCTTGGACCACAGCTTGGGCGCCCACAGCCAGGAGGTCTGAGCCCACACTGCCTGGTTCTCAGCAGACAGCTGTCCTCAGGAGCTGGGGGCCAGGAGCTGGGGGCCAGCCACCGTAGGCCCGTGTGTTAGCACTCCTCAGGTCTTCGCTAGGAGCTAGAGGCCCCTTGTCTCCTTCTTGTCAGGCCTCTTGTCCCTTTCCCACCTACCCAGTGCACAGGGGTCTCTGGGGGTGCCTGCCCTTGTGCCCTCCTGACTCCGTTTAATCTTGTGGGTCAAAGTGTGTCTCACCCAACACCATGAAGACATGAGGGCTGCCCCAAACCAGTAAGTAAGCTGGTGCTCCAGGGGCTCAGCCCTCTCAGGAGCGTGACAGCCAGCATCCCCTTCTCCCAGGGCAGTCAGGCTTGCATCCTCAGTGAGCCTTCTTTATCACCGGCCTGCAGAGACCACCTTTGAGGCCACAAGGAGTGGAGAGAGTACACTTCAGGGTGAGCACCAGTAAAGCAATGTTTGTGTGTCTTCCCCACAGGTGAAGCAGAAAGAAAATGGCCTCGCGCTAAAGTGCTTTCAGAGTGTGACGCGCTCCCTGGACTCCCTAGGCTGGGAAGAGCGGCAGCTGGCCCTGGTGAAGGGGCTGTTAGCCGGGAACGTGTTCGACTGGGGAGCCAAGGCCGTGTCTGAGTACGTGTCTGAGGCCTGCGCACCGAGTCCCTTCCTTCTCTCCTGAGGTGGCCTGAACTGGTTCATTCTGTGGCTGACAGATGCCATTCTGCCACCAGGCTGTCTAGACCCACACCCAGCTTGTTTTGGGTTGGCCCTGCATTAACAGTGATGGGCAAGGGCCCAGAGCCACAGGTCTTTGTACTACTGGAGGTTTTCTGGGCAGGCACAGATCATGGTGAGGTAGAGTTGAGCTTTAGAGCTGACATTTTCAGGGTGAAAGTCCAAATTCATTGTTACTAAATACAGCAGGGATTGTTGACATGTAGCGTCTGCTGTGGCCAAGACACCTTGCAAAGGCGCTGGCACCCGCTGCACACTGGGACAAGCGTGTTTCTAAGAAGCATCAAGGCTCCTCTCCTGGAGCAGCTGTCGAGTTGCCATCTCCACGCTGGGTCACCCTAGGCCTGAGCCTCGCTGGGTGACCATGCCACTTGGCTGGCGTGAGGCCACATTGAAAAGGCTTGTTTACGCCCCACTCTCAGCACGGCTGTCCATGGGAGGCCCCAGTGTGGCCACGTAGCTGAGGCTGCCAGTCACAGAAGGAGCCCTCTGCTGCTCTGCGTAGCTCTGAGCTCTGACACTGAAGGGATTTCCGCTGCTCTGCCTTGAGCTGAGTGTAGGTGCTGCCAGGCCGGCGCAGCCCAGCTCAGAGACACCTACCAGCTGCTTTGGGCTGGAATGTGGTGTGTGTTTCTTGCTTCATTTCAATGTTTTCTTCTCTGCACAGTGTCCTCGAATCGGACCCCCAGTTTGGGTTTGAAGAAGCAAAGAGAAAATTGCAAGGTATGGACACCACGGATGCTTGGTGCCCTGGGAGGGTGGGTGGTTGGCTCTGCAGAAGTTAGGCACCAGGGCAGGGCCAACCCCTGGGTGCTGCTAACCATGAGGGCTGAGGGGATGAGCACAGCCTCCCCTTGTTGAAACAAGCACTGACTCTGTGCCTCAGCTTTCCTGACTAGAGTTCTATCTCCTCACAGAACGGCCCTGGCTGGTGGATTCCTACACCAAGTGGCTCCAGAGGTTAAAGGTATGTAAGGCGCCTCTTCTTCTGCCCTTGGGGGTTGGAGCACAGAGTCTGGACCTAGCCAAAGAGGGTGGCCACCGAAGGCATTAGGCTTCCTGTGACCTGGTGTAGTACCCCCTCCCCTCCAGTGGCCCGGGACACAGGTATGACCTGTAGCCCAGCATGCAGAGCTCACAAGCTCCCAGCTGAGACTCTAAAGTCTAAAGTCAGGTGTGACTCGGGTATGAGGTTCTGGGTTCCATCCTCAGTGCCACAGGAAAAAAGATGTCCTCATTCCTTGCATGACCTCTTGCAGTGACCACTGGCCAGGTCACCTGGCCTGTCCCCATTGCCTGCCCCACTCTGAGACCCTGTGCCCTGACCCAGCCCCCAAAGGGGGCTGGTGGTGTAGAGTACAGTGGTGTGTGAAACGCTTGAATGCATCTGTTCCCAACTGAACGTCCTGGTTTTGTCTTACAGGGGCCCCCTCATAAATGTGCCTTAATTTTCGCAGATAACAGTGGAATAGACATCATTTTGGGAGTCTTCCCCTTTGTCAGGGAGCTACTCTTTAGAGGGACTGAGGTGAGTGAAAAGGCTGGGTGGGTGGGACCCTTCCCCTGGGCTATCTGCTGTTGGTGGGGTTGGCGTCGCCCTGGGCTTCTGGCGGTGGTCAGAGCTCCTACATTTGTGGCAGGTGAGTGCAGGTGAGGCCATGGAGCACCTGGGCCTGTTGGGTGTGGGCTGTAGTTTAAGGTCTGGGTTCCGTCTGCTTCCTGTTTCCTGGAGAGGCAATTTCCAAGACTTGGGAATACGTGAAAGGTTCTCCTGATTCAGGAGGCAGGCAGAGGATGGGATGGGAGGCAATAAAGCTTGCTCCAAGCACAGCCCGCCTCTCAGAAGCCACAGAGCTCTGGGATTGTTCAGGGCCCTGCTGCCCAGCAGTTGGCGCGGTGGTGAGTTTTGGCCACAGCCCTGTTCTAAAGAGCTGCTGCCCCTCCCCCACCATAGGTCATCTTGGCATGCAACTCAGGCCCTGCCCTGAATGACGTGACGTACAGCGAGTCCCTCATCGTGGCAGAACGCATTGCGGCCATGGACCCTATCATCTGGTAGGTTCTGGCTACCCATGTGGGCTCATGCAGGGGTGGGCCTGACAGCTACTGAGAGATTCGCAAAGAAGGGTTCTGAGGGTTCTTCTCAGAGGGCCTCTCCCGGGCCCTGAACACCTGCTTTTCTACAGCTCGGCACTCAGAGAAGATAGGCTGCTGCTGGTGCAGACCGGTTCCAGCTCCCCGTGCCTGGATCTCAGGTAACCCAGCTTCCTTCCTCCCGCTCTGTGCCAAACCAGCCAAGCCGCTGCTTGCTGGCTTGTGGCCCATGTAGCCACTCCTTCCTGTGGCCTGCAGTGCAGATGGGCAGCTGAGGCAGGCTCTAGGCCTTGGGCATTCCTGTAGCAGGGAGCGCCACCCCATCGTCTCCACAGGCCGTCAGTGGCCTCCACTGCTTTTTAAACATTGATTTACATGTCGTTTACTTACTGTGTGTGTGAGGCCGCAGCTTGTGTAACGGCCAGAGGACTACTTGCAGGACTTGCCTTTGCTTTTCACCATGTGGGTTCTACGGAACAAACTCAAGTCATCAGGCTGGTAGAAAAGTGCCTAAAGCCAAGTTGGGCCTGGTGTGCACGCCCTTGATCCCAGCGCTCAGGCAGAAGCAGGCGGGTCTCTGAGTTCAAGGCCAGTCCGGTCTATAAAGTGAGGCCAGGACAGCCAAGGCTACTAAACCCACTGAGCCATCTTCCTGGCCACACCTCTCAGTGCTTCCTGCAAAGAGCTGCACAGTACTAGACAAAGGAGGTGACAGAAACGTGGGCACTGGGAAACCCTGGCAGTGCTGTAGGTGGGGTTCCTGGCGGCAGCGGAAGGCCACTGCGGGGAGGCCTCAGTTAGCAGGGGCTGCTGAGCAGAGATGCCATCCAGCAAGAGAACGGGGTTGGTGTCCATGCAAGGGTGTTCAGTGCAGGTTGTAGCCGGTCCCTTGCTTAACCTCACTGTCCCCTCCTTCCCCGAAGCCGCCTAGACAAGGGGCTGGCCGTGCTGGTGCGGGAGCGCGGTGCCGACCTGGTGGTCATCGAGGGGATGGGCCGCGCCATCCACACCAACTATCATGCATCGCTGCGCTGTGAGAGTCTCAAGCTGGCAGTGGTGAAGAACGCCTGGCTGGCTGAGCGGCTAGGTGGCCAGCTCTTCAGTGTCATCTTCAAATACGAGGTTCCGACCAACTGAGAGGCCAGCTCTGCCTGCCTGTCCCTCGTCAGGAGTGTGATTTACTGCGAGGGGCCCGTGTTCACACCAGAGCATTGATACTGTGCTTCTGTGACAGTGTGTGTACCAGAGCCGCCCAACCCAGCCTTGTCCTGTGGGGCACTTGTGTTGGAATGTATTTAACTGTTAAATAATCTTTTATATATATATACATATACATATACATATATATATATAAATACACACATTCATCTGGTGAGAAAAGTGCCTGACACAGCGGGTCTCCCGGAGACCAGATCCATTTTCTCTGTGCTGCTGAGAAGATGCCCACAGCCCTGAGTGGACTGTGGCAGCCCCAACTGACCACCTGAGGCACCTCTGGAGCTACTGAGTGCTGACCTGCCAGTCCTGTCCCATCGCCGCTGGGTCTCAGTGTTTCCCCCCTCCCTGCTTCCTGACTCGGGAGCAAGCGTCAGCGTGTCTGTGCGCTGAGCCAGCCCCCGGCCCCACAGCTCCTCAGGACAGCACGGAACGCTGAGCAGCACTCCTGTGTCAAGAGCTGGTGGAGAGGGAGCTTTGTCATGGAGGACCCTCAAGGGCTCTTGAGGGAGCTGGGCAGAGCCCGGCAACCTGTGTGGGTTTGTTCCTGCGGCTTTGATTCCAGGCCGTGGAATCAAGCCGTGGGGCTTGGCATCTGGGAGTGCTGGGAGAGCCAGGCTGTTGGCCCTTCCTGACCTGACGTGCAGTGAGGGCATGTAGAGCTACACAGGTAGGTGTGTTCCCAGGAGTGCTGGTGGGGTCCTGCGCGCCAGTTCCCACAGCAGGGCCGTGTTCTTGGTGCCTGAGGCCAACGCTGGCCCGGCAGGTGGAGAGAAGCAGGTCGGCTGAGTGTTACCTGTCGTGGTGGCAGCTGCTGCTCTGCCTTCCTCTTCCCCACCGAGACCGCCAGTGGCCGGGCACACACAGGTATGGGCCCATGAAGTGACAGCCTGGGTAAAGCGATGTGATTGGGGCCTACACCCAGGGTCGTCTAGACTTACCCACCTATTTTCCCTGCCCCCAGGGGTTTTCAGGGGCCATTTCAGGCCCTACCTGATGTCTTTATCTGCCCTGGATGCTCAGGTGGGTCGTAACACCTAAGATTTGTGTGGTGGCAGCCATTCCCTTGCGGACCGGGCATTATGTGGTGCCTGTAGACAGGAAGAACTGAGGTCTGGCCCTCCCATAGCCACCAGAGGGCAGCAGGTGCCACAGTAGTCCTACAAACGTTAGTCTTTGAGGCCAGGGCCCATTTCCCCCTTCCAGCCTACCTCAAGTCATCAGCTTGGGTGGCTGTTGGGCGCAAGCCAGGGCTCTAATGTCTAGAAGTCCCCATTCCTGGACTGGGGTGTGTTCCTTGGTCCCAGCTCAGGTGGGAAAGCCCTGCTTGATTAGGCCTGCTTTTCCTGAGCTTCAGGCTGGCAGGGCTGGCTGGGTCTTAGAACTGTCTGAACTGGGAAGATGGTCTAGTTTCCATCCCCGGCTTGGGTAACTCCAGGCCCACCTTGGGCAGGGTCACAGTGGCCCCTGATCTCCCATTTGCCTTAGCTGGGCCTTGAGAAGAGATGAGCAGAAGGTGGTTAGTGCTAGGGCTCTGTGTGCCTAGCGTGTCTTTCCCCTGGGGGCCTGCCTATGTCCCTTCCTCAGCTACCTTTACTATGGGGAGGAGAGCAGCCTGTGGCCAGTCCTTGTCACCTCCCACCAACAGCCCCAACCTGCAACCTCAATCCCCCTCTCAGAAAGTATACTTCATTCTGAGTGAGGTCAGGCCTATGACCCTGCCGTTGCCTTTGGCCCCGCCATGCACATGGGCTCTACCCCACTGTGAGACATGGGTTACCAAGCTGGCACTGCGATTCTTCAGGCGGAGCCCTCTCCCTGGCCCTAGGCAGGAAGGCCACAGCGCCCTCGTGTCTGCTTACAGTAGGTTAAGGAAGAGGAGACAAGCAGGCACCCCCTCCCCAGCCTTGCTGAGCTCAAATAGTTTGATAGAAGCCCTGCCCATGCCAGAACAGTGAGAGCAGACTAGTCCTCCCCGGGGACACACCTTTCCTGGCAGGGCTGGGTGGAGTCATCTCCCTCAACAGAGGTTTGAAAGGTCCCAGGAGAACATAAGGTCTCACCCATGGTGGCACCACAGCTCTCCAGGAGATGAGCAGGCCCAGAAACCCCTGTCTGGAAGCTCCATGGGCGCAGCATCCACCGTGCAGGCCTTTGGCAGGGGCATAAGCATGCTCCCTTGAGGTTGGCTAGGAGCACCCCAGAAGACTCCACTCTGCCCTAGAGGACAGAACTATTGCCACAGCAGCAGCAACAGCAGCAGGGAGTGGCCCAGAAGGAACAGGCAGCAGCTGAGCCCACACAGAACAGATCTGATGCGTTTATTGGAGTTGTGTTCCCATGTTTACACAATTGCTGGGCTGTTTGTTCAAAACAAGCTAGGTACACAGTGGGGTAGGGGACAGGGACAAACATCCTAGCAGTTGTGGGTGTTTCACAGGCATTCTGGGTATGAGCACACAGCAGGTGGCAGAAAGCACCCAGCACACATCACAGGGCCAGACACCAGGTACAACAGTGGGAAAGGGCTCAGAATCATTTTACTGTTGTATTAAGTTTTGGGTCTAAAAAGTTAAACACCTATAGTTTAAAACGTGGAGAATGCGCACTGGGATTGGTGGAGAATGCTGTTCCTTGCTTCCCAGGGTCAGAGACAAGAGGACAGCTAAGGTTGAAGGGGAGGCTACTGGGTGCTGCTGACAGTGAGCGGGGCATAACAGCTTTGGGGACCCAGTGGCTTCATTTCCTGAGCAAAGGCTGGATTGAGGCCAGCCTCCCGTGCAGGCAGTTACAGGGAAGGGTCAGAGCCTGAGCAGCAGCCGGCCATCAGCGGCAGCACCACACGCCTGCTCAGGGGCTCCCTTGCTTGGCATTGGCACATCGACACAGCCCTCATGGCCTACAGAGCAGGCGCCCTCGGGGGTGCCCCGCTCCTCCTCTGGGGGACCCCGTGAGCCCAGGCCCCTCAGCCGCTGCTGGCGCTCCTGAGCTTGGCGGGCCCGGCTGGCAATAGCACGCACACGGCTCTGGCTTCGAGAGGAGGAACGCCTCAGGAAGCCAGCTGCCCCTGCAGCCCCATCCCCAGCTGGGCCCAAGCTGGTGGGTGATGTGATGTCCCCGGCCTGCTGGAAGCCAGTGAGCCAGCGTAGCTGCTCTGTGAGAGTGTCTCTCCGCACTGCCGGCTCCAGCACCTGAGGCACCACACCCAGGGGGCCCAGGCCACAGCTCAAGCTGCCGGCGCTGCCCTGAAAGCTGGGGGCGAAGTCGTCAGCTGTGAGGTCTCCCAGGCTCTTGGACTTCGCAGACACTGGGCAGTCCCGCAGGCCCACCAGGGTGAGGTGACGCCAGGGTGGCCGCGGGTGGGGGCCGGTCGGCCGCGGGGCAAGAGGCCTGGGCTGTAGCTCGTCGGGTGCAGGAGGCAGCCCACCCGCAACCCGTAGGTTGGGGTTGGATTTGCTCTTGGTCACAGGAGGCAGGTCGGGACGGGCAGCTGAGGCCAAGCAGGGCCGTGGGGTCAGGCGTCCGAGACAGAGCCCTGGGATGCTGTCCCGGCTGTGGCGGAGGCCCAGGCTGGGCAGTGACAGGTCTATGACAGTGTCGCTGGACGACACACTGGAGGATGAGGACACGCTATCCCGATGACTCCCTGGGTCTAGCCGTTGCCACAACCTGTCTGTGCCAGTAGCATCTGAGTAGACCGCAGGTGTGGGAGAAGGCTCCGAGGGCACCTGGCCCTCACTCTTGGCCCTTCTGACCACCGGCAGGTGGCCCAGGGCCCAGGAGGGGTTCTTGCCATCTGTCTGTCTGCCAGAGGCCCCCTCACGTGTCCCACTGGGGATCCCACCATTGTGTGGTTTTGGGGGCGCCTCTTCGTCATTCCTATTGCTGACCCCAGTCCTGAGCTGGACGGTTCCAAAAGCTCCCAGAGATGCCTGCTGGGCGCTGGTCACTTTGGCCTCCAGCTCTACAGGGCCCTGGGGCCCTTGCTGAGAAGGACCTGTGGGGACAGCTGCCTGTAGTGGGGGGCCAGGGCCCAGGGCTGGTTCCTCAGCAATGGGTTCCAGGCTGCACAGGGGGGAGGTGGGCCGCTGCAGGGGAAAGAGGCGAGTATCTGTGGGGAAAGGGATGAGAGGCAAGAAGCAGAGAGGGAGGGACGGAGGGAGGGACGGAGACAGGGAGACAGATTAAAAACAAGTGTAGGAATCAAAGAAGGAGGGAAGGAAAGAGGGAGGGAGGCAGAGAGAGAGAGAATATAAATATGAATCTCATCAACGAGTGCTGGTTCCTCAAGTGTAGGGGCCAACCCAGCCCAGGGCATCCCAGCAACTAGGCTTCTCCATTTATTCACACTCAGAGTACCCCCACCCCCGCACACGCTAACATTGGAGGAGTGGTGCCTGGGCCTCACGCAGGTCCATAGGGCAACAGGCAGGCCAGGCCTGACCCTCTTTGGACTGGGGCAGCAAGGGGACACACAGACGCTGGGCCTGTTACCTGGCGCTGGCAGGTCTCAGTCCCTAACTATGGGAGCAGCACAGGGAGCAGGGACAGAAAGGAGAACATGGTCAGTGTCGGGCAGGCTGGCAGATGGACAGGCAGACAATGAGGCTGGGCAGGAGCGGGAGGAGCACAATGGAAGCAGGCAGACGCCCCCCTCCCACCCAGGCTAGAGCACAGGTAAACCAGCTCAGTCCAGTTTCCTCACACTCCTGCTGACAAGGTGTGGGCCAGGAACTGTCTGGGTGGTCAGACAATGGCTAAGTGCCTTGGGCTACGCAGGCGCCTGGGAGCAGCTACTCTAAGCACCATGCGCTCTGAGGCCCTGACCTCCAAGCACCTTCTACCCTGGTCTCTGAGGAGCCTCCAAGGGGGAGACCTTTGGAACCACCACAACTGACAGCAGGCTCCTGAAGGGACTGCGGGGCAGAGCAGTTCTTGAATCTGGCCCTGGAGGGAGGCAGGGCTAAGAGCTGGAACTTTTTCAGAGCTCAGGTCATCAGAGAAGCCAATTAGGGCAGCCAGCAGGACACCAGGGAAGGCCTTCCTGAGGGCTGGCTGGGTATCCTTGAGTTCCCAGCATACAGCTCTCAGAAACAATGCCAAACTCAAACTCCCTTCTTCCCCCATCCCTCCGAAGTGCAGGGCCATCTGGGCAGACGGGAGGGGTCCAAGGCAGACAGGCCACAGGTTAAGCTGATGGAGCGAATGAAGCGGAGCCAAGAGAGCACAGCAGGCATGGACTGCCTAGGCATGCCAGGTGTATAAGGCACAGGATGCGGAGGAATGGCAGGCCTTACCCGTGGAGAACATGGGGGAATGACTCCTGATCTCCTCCAGCTTTTGAACGAACAAGGCGTTCATCTCTCCCTGCAGCGCCCCCTGCTGCCTGTGAGCACCCTCTGGCTGGCAGGGGGCCACCTTGGGGCTGCCTGGGCTGTCTGGGCTGCTGGAGTCCAAGGACACAGAGCCGATGCCTGGACCCTGCGCCCGAGCCCTAGAACTCAGGCTGCAGCAAGGGCCCCCCAGTGACTCTACCCGGGCCCTGGGCTGATGGCTGATGGCCGTGTGGCCGCCCACAGGCCCAGGGCTGGGTGGCTGCTCCCTTCGCAGGCCCTCAAGGTCCACACCGGTGCAGGAACCCACTACACACTTCATGCACGTGGCGGCCATCCCTGCAGGCCCAGGGCCTTCGGGGGCATGCAGGGACCGCACCTGTGCCGGGATTCTCTCTTCTGTTGCTTCTCCTGCCGCTGCCTTACCTCGGGGACTGTTGCTTCCTGACCTCTCTTGAGCAGGGGCCTCCAGAGCTGGGTTGGGGTTAGGGGGTGCCACGTCGTCGGCTGCCCCCTCGGAGCCTGCGTCCTGTGTGCCCAGGGCCAGCTCTGGGAAGCCCTTGCGACTTGGCTTCTGGCTTTTGGTTGGGGCACTGGCCGTGCGCCGCAGCAGCCTCTGGCTAACGGAGGGCCGGGGCGGGGGCTGCCCAGCAGCATGACTGTCCAGTGAGCCTGGCTTTGGGCCGCGGAGGAAGAGACCTTTTAGACCCAGAGTCTGCTTGACCTGCAAGAAAAGGAGCCCACATAGCTGGTGCCTGGCCCACCTGGCCCAGGTGTGGCTGCAGTGGAGGAGTGGCATTCTGAGCCCGTGGTGCCATGGACTCCCTTAAGAGCATGTTGGAATGCTACATACAGGAAACAGGGTCTCCTGGCAACTCTACCAGACTAAAACCTACCCCTTCCCAAACTTGAGGTGGAATCTGGAGAACCTTCCCCGTGTTATCGCAAGGGCGACCTCCGTCCCTACACCCTGGCCACCCTCTCGTCCCAGCCTGGAGGAACTGAGGACTGTAGCTCCAGCTCTGGGGAGAAATAAAAGCTGGGATCTGTCATCACCGTGGTGCACACTCGCCCTGCCCTGTGCAGCAGCCAGGAAGGCCTGGGCTCTGCCTCCTTACTGCCCACCTTCCCCTCCTGCCTCCTAGGGGGCTGCCTTTCTAGAAAACTGCCTTGAACTCCCCCAGGCTGACCCCACCAGGCTGGCTTGCACTCTGGCCCTCAGCTGGCTCAACCTCTGACGGGTGTCAGGCCGCAGCCAGCTTCCGCCCAGTGCCCTCCTGCATTCCCCTCTGCATAGATCCCTGCTGGAGGGGATCTGCGGCTGCCTCTTACGATGGCAGAGGTCACAGGGGCCCTCACATGCCACATACCCTTGCATCCCACCAGCAACATCCACCATTCCCCCAAGATGGGCCGTGCTCGTGCGCTGGAGCAGCCCAGGGCCTGGCGGCCAGGGGCCCTTCTGCGAACACACTTGAATCAGCTCCCTGATTCAAGATCCCAAATCCAGTGCAATTTGGTCAATGTGGTTGGAGAGCCATTTAGAAGGAGATCCAGGATTCGAGCTAGAATGCCCGCTGGGCACCCCACCCCCACCCCAACTCAGACCCTGGTATATACTGAGGAGAGAGCTAGAGGGGCCAAGAACTGGCAGTGTAGACAGGCAGAGGGGAGAGACGCACAGGACGGAGCCACAAGGCTGTGCAGAGAGAGAGCTACAGTCTTGGGGAAGGGCAGAGGACCAGTAGGACAGGACCTTGGCTGTGGCTGAATCCTGGATCTGCCCCATAAATGCCACTCTCTGGCTGAGGATGGCCCAGGGGATCCCAGAACCGTGTCATGATCCATGTCACATGAGCTGACAGTCTCCAAAATGCTACCAAGAATCACGGATGCTAATGGCGCGGCCTGGCATGCAGGTGGGGCGGCGGGTTACACCGTCCCGCGGCGCCGGGTACCTTTGAGACTCCTAACAAGGCTGAGCTTCTAAAAGTAGACTTGGGACATAGAGAAGCCCACTGCAAGACCAAAGAGACAGGGTGAAGGCAGGTGAGGTGGCCGTGGTGGCCAGAGCAGGGCCTACCCAGCCCGTGGCCCTCAGAGACAGGCTGGCACAGGAGAGACCATGGGTGGTGGCAGAGGATAGGACAGCTGTAGTGCCTCTGGGCTCGTGGTGCCACAGGAGAGTCAGTGCTGGGCCCAGCAGGACCCACTCACTGTGTGGCTACAGGCCCCAAAGGGTTGGTTGCACCAGGCTGTACCCTCAGGGCCCCCTTAGAGCGCAGACAGCTGGACTCCACACACTGAGATTACTCCTGTTCTGGCCTGGGGCGGGCACCTGGGATGGGGGCGTGGGGCCTGGAGTGGACAAGTGCAGAAAATAGGGTGCAGAGGAGTGGGACACTCAGGACGAGGAAAGCCACAGGAGGGTCACGGTGGGTGCTCTGTCCCTGCAGAGAACCCAAGCACCCCGTGCTCCCAGATGTACAGGGCATAGGAGGTCACTGAGGAAAACAGACTAGCACTGGCAACAGAGGGAGAGCAGGGAGGCAGATGCCAGGGGATTCCGTCCCAGGACAGGGACGTCTGGCACACTTGATGCTCAAAGCCCCCTCAGGACTCAGAGGCAGTACTGGTAGGCTCCAGGGTCAGCATCTCCCAATAGCCCACATCACAGGCTGAGGAAGAGGCCCAGAGAAGGGACTGCCAGGCCCTATCCCCAGAAGAGGACACGGTGGGTGTGAGGGGCTGGCACTATCCTTTCTGTGGCTACAGAAGGCCAGGGAGGCAATACTCACCTTACCGCTAATGTCACTGACAGCCACGTGGACAAAGATAGAGGCCTCTTCCATCCCTTCTAGGTACACGTGCCGATAGCCTGGGGCAACAGGGTCACTGGTCATCAAGGTTCCCGCCTCTCCTCGCCCTGCCAACCCATGCTTTCCTCAAAGGTCTCCAGGCCTTGAGTGGGACCAGGGAGCTGCCTACTCAGAGCAGGAAGCTGAGCCCCCTTCTTGTGTGCTCAGCTAGTTAGGATCTCCTGGGGAGCACCAGCAGGGAGCTCTGGCAAGCTCCAAACCTCCGCCAGCCTGGGCCTCCTCCCTACCTGGCATCATGCTGCTGAAGGCCAGGGTCCTCTGGCCAATGAAGTCTCGTCCAATGGGGTCGTGATCCCAGACAAGGAAGCGCACCAGGGCGATCTCGGGCATATGCACAGTGAACAGCAGTGTCTCCTCCCACATGGGGTTGAACCCTAGAGAAGGCGGGGAGAGAATCAGCAGGTCAGGAGCCGGTGCCGATGGTGGCACCTAAGGCCCCCAGGGTGGGCAGCACACTGGTCAGCCAGGAGTGTCCACGTGGTCACAGACGCGTCTGGCTGGAGCCCTCACCGTTGTCATCCACCACTCGGGTCTGCTCCTTGCTGCAGTCCACGGGGAGCCCGATGACCTCCACCTCCACGAAGGGGTCGATGATCTGGGGACAGGGTGAGGGGTGGCACCAGGGCCCTGGGCCCGCCTACCACCCACCTTGCCTGTGTGGGCTTACCCCTACCTCCCCACGGTCACCCAGCACTGAGTCCCGTGGCTTGGGCAGCTGTTGGCCGCTAATGATCCTCAGAGCCAGCTGCTTCTTGAGCTGCCCAGGCAGGGGGTCCTCAGAGTTGGGGTTGAAGACACCTGAGAGGATGAGGGTGTGAGCCACTCAGCTTACAGCGCATGTCTACCTCTTGGTCTATGGGGCCCTGCTGGGAAATTGACCTATGGAGCAGTCAGAAAGCTGGGGCCTGGCATGGGACAGCTGCATGAGAGTGGGGGCGGGTGACCTTGTCACAGGGTAGCTGGCTGCTTGCTCAGGGTGCCACTGTCAAGGTACAGCCATGCAGTGAGACACAGCTCAATGCAGCCAGGAGAGGCACACTGAGAAGAAAGTGCGAGGACGGAAGCCTGCGCGGCACCCTGGGAAAACTGGCAGACAGTAGCCAGCTCCCGAGCACGCTCATCAGGGACTGAGGTCCAGCCTGGGCCTGCATCTCCTGTAGTCTCAGAAGAGTGTGCCCTTGAATCCTGTGCAGCCTGGAGTTCAGGGCCCAGCAGAGGAGCCCCCTAACTTCCCATCCTCAGGGCTCGGCATCTGGTTCATTGCACCCCCAGCAGGCAGGTACCCCACTCTAACCCTCCAGCAGCTCAGTCTCAGACCGGCCACCTCCTGCTCTGTGTTCCCACCACCCTAGTATCCAGCATAGCCGCCCAGGAGCCCACCCCAGCCTGAGCCCCTCACCCTGGCACATGCACTGGGGTTTGAGCACGTAGCCACAGCCACCGTTGGCACTGAACTTGGCCCTGTTCAGCTGCAGCATCCGCCCTTCTGACTGGTAGTTCAGGGCAACTGAAGGGAAGAGAGAGGCCAGTGCAGGTCAGCAATGTTTGCGCAACTTCTGGATGAGTTCTGGGGCTGGGAGCCCAGCACACTGCGGGCAGTGGGGGCACATGTGGCCCTCGCCACCTTGGGGTCTTCAGGGCCCCACCTGGTTCACAGAGGCCTTCAGAGATGGAACACCCCACCCTGGACCACACGCCTGCACGCACCCATCTGGCAGCCAGCGTTCCAGAAGGGTTGTGGATTGTAGTTGCTGGAGTCGACCCGGTAGGAGGAGGGGTATATGCGTGAGAGCTGGTGCTGGTTGAAGCGCAGGTACTGGGCAGGCTTCTGCTGCAGGATCTGGTGGGCCTTGGTCTCACTGAAGGATGACACCTGCCAGCTAGATGCCACTGGGGCACAGATCAGCCAGACGTGAGCGCACAGCCTGCACCCCACAGCCGACCTACCTGGCCCCACCCTCCACGTGGCCCTCACCCTCCATCTCCACGTCATGGGTGCCCACAGACTTGGTATATTTCACTAGGTCCGAGAGGGCTCGTGACAGCTTCATGGTCTTCTTTTGCCGGGTGGTCCTACGAGGGCGTGGCAGAGCTGCTCAGGTCCCGGTGGCAGTGTCCCTTCCACCAGTCCCAGCCAGCCTTCCTGTTCTTCAGGCTCCCTGCCTGTACAGGTCTATCTCTCCCCAAATCACGTGTCCCGGGAAACCTGGGACTTGTAAACAATCGCTAAGGTTCACTGTATCCCAGTGGGCAGGTTCCCCTCTCTACCCTTCCAGTATCCTGGTAGCTCAGTGTCAGCCTGACCCTCCCCTCTGCTCTGCGTACCACCACCCGGTACCCTGGTACCCACAGGAGGTGGGGACAGGTCAGCCCTAGTCATGATGAGGCTACAGAAACGTGCCTTCTGGATGTGGGCTGCTGTGCTGCATCACGGGATCTCTGGGACAAAGACCCTTGGTGCCTCTGAACATGTACACGAGAGGCCAGGGCCTGCCCAGCAGAAGGGTGTTCTGAAGGGATCTGAATCAGGGAATTAGAGTAGCTAAGCCCTGAAGGAGAGAAGGACCAGTGTGACAAGCAGTGTCTTAGGAGCAAAGATGGGACTGCAGACACAGGGGCGTGGGACAGGCTGGGTGAGACGTGCGTGGAGACAGACAAGAACAAGGCCTGGGAAGGAGAAGGGGGGATGGACAGGCGTGGGGAGCGGGTCAAGGATGCTGACCCAGCCAGCCTGGCATCATCCCAGCATAGCTACCGCTCTCGTGGCATCCAGGGGCACAGTGGTAGACACACTATCCCTGTAGGGAACATAAAGCCCGGGCCTTGGGAAGAGGAGGTGGAACTGAGATGTCTGGTCCCTCAGGCAGTGTCTATGCTGGGAGACCCTGAGGGAACATGAGGACCTGCCTCCTGCCCTAGCGTCTGAACTCTGCTTGGCCGACCGTCCTGTCCTTCCCTTTCTGCTGCTGCCCAGACAGTCTGACTTTCTCATCACTTGCTTAAGTGTTCAGGATAAAAGTGGGGTGTGGATTCCCACACCAGCCCCCCATCTGTACCCAGCACTCAGGGATGGCTCTCTGGGACTGGGCAGGAACCACACACACACACAGGGCAGGGAACACACACACACACACACACACACATACACACTGGGCAAGGCACTGACCCTCGGCTCTGGCTTCCTGGGGAGTCTGGGTTCTCATCCCCCTCTTCCACACTGGCCACCTTCTTTATCTTGCTGCCTTTTTTCTGTGTGGAAAAGTGGAATTGAGCTTGATACTCGTGGGTCAAGCCAGGACATGAAATCTGCCAGGAGGTGCAGGCCAGGGGCTATCTGCCCAGGTTCCTGAGTTCCTACCCAGTTGGCCCACAGGGGTATCTGCAGTGCCCCGGCCCTGGGGGACTCTCCGTGTCTGAATCTCAGATGCTGGCCAGGGAAAGCTATAGCCAGAGCTCCTGACCTTGGGAACCTGACCCCCACCCCCAGCCAGATAATGGCACAGGGATGATGGTGGCGGCAGATGGCCCCAGCCCCTCTGCTCACCTTGCGCTTGGAGAAGCTGCTCATGAGGAGACGGCTGTTCCGCCGGCTTGCTCCGGTGTCCTCCCCAGACTCCACATCTTCCTCAACCTTGTTCTGACCCTAAAAGGCAGACAGAGGCTGAATTCAACCTCCAAGTAGGCAAGAGGGCAGGACAGCTCCCTGGTGGGACCAGAACGCCTTTCTGGAGAAGGCAGAACTGACCGGGCCTGGAAGCAAAGCACTGATTCGGGAGAGCCAAGCGCAGCTGCCAGGAAGAGAGGCCTGAACCAGCATTGACTCATATGCCCACACCAGCTTCTCATGATATGTGGTTTTAAACTCAAGTAACCAGTTCCAAATTTCTTTCTCATGGATGGAGACCACGTAAGGGCAGCTTCCATCCAAAATGGTCTTCAGCTGGGTCTGTTTACATGACCTTTTTCCGAAGCCCTGAAGCCCTAGCCTGTTACCGCAGCACACGTTAGGTGAATAATCCAGACCCAGGCAGCTCAATGACTGTGGGAAGTACAGGGCAGGGCCACCTACCCACTGGGCACAGGGTGGGCACACCCAGCGGTCCTCCCAGGCCCTGGCCGCGGGGCCGGGGCCCCCTCCTGGAGGACTGTTCCTATCAGAGTCACTGAGCATCCGTGTGCCTCTGTGGCTGGAGACACGCTGCCTGTAGCTGGGTCCCTGCTAGAGAAGGGTGTGAGCAGGAGCAAGCATGCAGCACGCTCCCCTCCCATGCTATACATGCGAGAACTGTCCACACAGTCCGTTGTAGCCCTGCATCTGCACATAGTGTGGTGTTACTGCACACACCAGGGACAGCCTTGCACACTAGCCCAGGACACTTGTATACATGCACACAGACATTTCTTCACACACGACAGATGCCTGCACACACTGCAGACCCCTGCATATGTGTGGACCCCTGCATATACCACACACATATGCACACAGCTCTGCATTCACCACGGACATGTATGCACACCCTCACACGCGTGTGTTTGCAGTCTAGAGATGCTGTAAAGAGCCTTCTTTGGTCCCTGACCATAGAGAACTCTCAGAAAACAGCCGATGTTTCCCCATGATCTCGTCTGCCTGACACATCTTGACATTACCAAGCGGCCCCTCTTACAGACCTTATAGGTGTGGTGGTAATCTCAGGCTCCCACCAGCGGCCTTCACCTTGACTCCCTCCTCTACCCTCTTAGAGAGTCAGGACAAGAGGTAGCCGGCCCTTCCTGATGCCCAAAGAACCCTGTGGTCGTGCTAGCCAGGCCCTTCTAGTCCACAGACTTCCCAGGTCCAGAGCCAGAGGCAGATTCTTGTTGTCTGAAGTAACAGGTTTATCCGTACCCTCCACACCATTTAGGGATATTGGCCTGTCAGTTCCCAAAGACAATGCTCCAGTTTCCTCTTAACTGGGGGACACGTGTGGGAGAGACCCACTACACGCACTCACGTGTTGGGAACCTCACAGGCTGACACGTTCCTAAGTTCTTTAAGTAATGTCCAACTGTTGCCATCACCATGCCTTGCAGACCAAAATATGCACACAAATTAAAACTACACACTAGCCATGCTGGTGTGTGCTCATCTGGCTGTAGTGCGCACGATAAGGTCAGAAGCCAACATCAGCCCAGAAGCGCCATGCATAATGGAGCCTGACCTGGCCACCCTCAGGGACTGTGAGCACGGGACAAACTTGGGACAAACTTGGGGCAAAGTTGCACAGACATCTCCACAGACAGGCCAGCAGTTCAGCCTCTGTCCTCAGCAGAAAATACCCTGTTCCGGGGCCAATGGCACCAGTCGTAACCCTCTGGAGCTATGTTTAACTACTAAGAGAGATCTCTTCTATCCCCTTCCTTGTATTCACATGCTGCTCCCAAGTCCTCCTGCTGTCTCACAAGAACCACGGAGTTGGGTCTCGTGTTTTCAAGGCTCATGCACAGAAGGAATGACACCTGGCCCAGAGGTGGGGAAGGCCAGAGTGACTCAGGGTAGGACTTGTTATCTCAATGACAGACCAGCGCAGACACTCTCCTCTCTGCCTATACCCCAAGAAGCTCCCTGGCTGGCCAGTGCCCTATTCCTCAGTTCTTTAGCCCCTAGCTTAGCAAACTTCCTTAGGCATACCCTTTCTGTCTGTCTTTTGCAGGCTCTGCAGGCAGCGTAGGGATACTGTCAAGCTGGGGCTCCAAGCTTCTTCTCCAACCTGGGTATCTCAATAAAGGAGCTCTCCTCCTCCTTTTCCTTCTCCTTCTTCTCCTCCTCCTGCTCCTCCTCCGTCTCCTTTCTTCCTCCTCTCCTCTCCTCCTTCTCTTCTCTTCCTCCTCTTCTTCTTCTCCTCCTCCTCCTTTTCCCCCTCTTCTCCTCCAAGAAGCTTTCTCTGAGCAGTTATTTACACATGAGATGGCAGAGGCCAAGCTATGCTACTAGCCCCACGTGTCCCTCTTACTGGCCAAGAAAAGCTGAGATCCTGCTAACCTTCACCAGGGTTGGACCAGTTACAGGGCCCCACCTCCACTCAGGCCCTGCTAGCAGAGGCTGGGCAAAGCATCAGGCAGGTTAATGCTCTCCTGCCCGAATGTCTGGGAGCTAAAAAGAAAAGACTGTATGCACTGGACCTGTGTGAGCACCTGCTATCATCTCCCCTCTGCTGAGCCCTCCAGGGTTGTGGGTGGAGACAAACATGCCCTAAAAATACAGCAGGAGAGGACCCTGCTCATGTGGAAGAAGCCCTCCTCCGGCCCTCCCAAGAGCCTTGCAAACAGCTAGAGGTAAGCCAGTGGCACAGGAAGGCATGGGTGGAGGAGGCACCGAGAGCCACTCCAGCCATCTTACCCTGCAGATGTGCTGCTCAGCTGCGAGGCCAGCTGCCCAACCCGCCACAACCACAATAGCCAGCTGCTGCACGGCTCCTCTCGTGCCACTTATCTGATGTGCGTGTCCTTCAAGCCTGGCCTGCTGCTCCCACCAGAGGCGCACTGGCTGTGCAGGCTGGCCCAGCCCGCCTGGCCCCTGCCTCTACCCACTACCCCTGCCGCCAGAGTCTCTGAAAGCCTCTGTGTACTTCCCCACACATCTGAGTTGCTTCAGGTAGCACAGCTGCTCCCAGACCTTCCTGGGCCCTGAGAGCCTGCTGTCCATCCTTCCATCACCCGTGAAACCCTCACCCAGGTAAGCAGTGCTCAAAGTCCCTCCAAGAGGAAGCCTTATGTGCCCAAGGGGCGACTTGCCCGCATCCGAATATTGTGCTAGTGTGCGCGAGTGTGTGTGAACATGTGTGGCTGTTATAGAGGTGTGTGCAGGGGTGTGTGCAGACACTTGTGCAGGTGTGTGCTCATGTATGAGTGCTGTGTACTGTGAGCACACGCGTGCACAGGTGTGTGTGTGTACATGGGCGGCATGCAGGCATGTGTATGATAGTTTTACAGACATACCTCTGCATACTCCTGCCTCTGTGTGCATATATGCCCATTACCGCATGTTCCGGGGCCCTCTCCCAGGTCCAGACTAGCTGCTGGATGAACGTGTGTTGACAGCAGTGACCTCACCTTCCTGGCCTCTGTTTTCTGCCCAAGCTTTCCAGATGGGGACAGTGTGGAGACACTGAAGTCGTTGGGGTCTTCACAGTCACGGATCTTTGACTCCTTGATCAGAGAGTCCAGCTTCTTCTTAGCGATGTTCTCCACGCGTTTCCGATTGGTGGAGGCCTGCCACAGGTCAGCCTGTTAGCATCTGTACCCACCCCATGGGCAGCAGAGGGGGCATCCTTACACATGCCCTGCCCCTCAGTGCAGAGGCTGGAATTTGCCCCAGGCAGTTACAGACAGCACTAAACCCAGACACATGCGGTCTCTCCGGTAGAGTGGTTCTTCATGGGGGCCCTGGAGGAGGAGGTCGGAGGAGCAGTCTGTGCTGAGCAGACTGCAGGGACAGGGCAGGCTTTGGGGGACTCTCTAACTCTGGCTCAGGGGCCTCTCTGACAAGCACAGTGTGACCCTGATGAACCCGGAGCGCTTGAGGGAGGACCTCAGGCTGAGACGTCAGGACTCCCTGGGTGCTCAACATGGCTTGGCCAAGAAGGATGTTGCCACCCTGGGCCAGCTGGAGGCAGGCCCAGGCACGTGGGTGCAAGAGGGATCTGCTGCCTCAGGGCTTTCTAAAACAATTAGCCTGCTCTGGCCCGGAGGCCTCCTGCACAATTATTTTCCCATCTGATGGCTCCTCAGGGGAAAATAAAGTCTTTGCTGCTTCACAGCAGCTGGGAACAGTGGATGAGCAGGGCCTGGAAGAGAGACGTCAGTCACAAAGCCTACCTCCCCTCAGCTCCCCCAGCCCCCACCCTCACTAGCAGAGGCTCCTGCAGACTGCTCAGGCTCCCTACACGGCCCTCAGCCCTGGGCCAGGCCAGCTGCAGTAAAGACACAGGTGCCCTGTGGATGTGACTGTTAGCGGGACCTGCTACTCAGGAGAGCTCAGCCCTGGGGCTGGGCCTTGGAGCTGGTGCTGGGTATGAGGTGGCTAGGCGTGACCACTGACTACCCAGAGCCTAGCTCGGACTGGCCAGGCAGCTGAGGTGCTCTACATTAAGGCACGGCAGGAGCAGTGGGAATGGTGTGGAACCCAAGGTGCACCCCCTGGCCATGTTCAGGGCTACCTGCACTCACCGACAGGCCAAGAGGACTCTGTCAGCATCACAGACAAAATCCAAGAGCCAGCTTAGCAATGGAAACCGAAGCAGGATAACGTAGGTGTGTGGCTGGCCTGCTCGCCATGAGGTTCCTCTCTCTCTCTCTCTCTCATTTTCTCCCTCCCTCCCTCCCCCGATCTCTGTCGTTTTGTTTGTTTTTAAGATAGGGTTTCTCTGTGTAAACTCTGACTGTCCTGGAACTCACTTTGTAGACCAAGCTGGCCTTAAACTCACAGGCGTTTGCCCGCCTCTGCCTCCTAAGTTGGCATTAAAGGAGTGTGCCACCATGCCTAGCTGAGATTTCTGTCTCTTATACAGAGGACCAAACAGGCAAAGGAGCAGCACAGACCCCAGCATAGTACAACCCCAGAAGCCAGGAAGCTCTGCACACCTCAGCAGCATTTCTCATCTGCCCATGCCTCCCTGCTGTCCACTTCCTAAGTCATCCCAGAAACCACCACAGGAGGCTGCTCTCTGCAGTCCACAGGCTTCCCACACTTGAAGAGACTCCAGCCAGCCCGTAGATGGCAAACATGGCTCTGGCAGGCCTTGCCCTTCCCCCAGTCCCGCTGCTAAAAACTGTTAGATTACATTCCTACAGCTAAGCCAACAAGGTCCATTCTTTTTTGGCTGCTTCCTCATCCTGAGGCTGACTACCAAGGTCCAGCTATCAAAAGCCCCCTTTGGCTCACCTGAATAACATGCCCAATTAAAATTAAGTACCTTATCTTAACATGGGGTTTCCCCTTTTGCCTTTATAAACCGACGTTTGCCCATGGGCCACATCTTTCTTCTCTCTACCCCGAGGCAGCCCTTTGTCCCCCAGGACAAATACCCCTCTCCTCTATCCCTTGCTCCCTTCCCCTTCTCTCCCATCCTCTTCCCCCTGTCTTTGTCTCTTACTCCCTGCCCTTTGTCCCTCTGCTTCGTGCTGAGTGCTTGGTCTCGGGGTTCTGAGCCAGCCCCAGGTCCCCTGCAGTCCCTGGGACCTCAGTCAGAGCGTCTACTCACATCACCATTGAGGAGCTTGCAATCATCATCAATCTCATCGGCACTGTCCTCATCGGACACTTCGCCCTCTTCTGCGTCCTCACTGATGCTGGCCGGGAGCTTCTTCCCCTGGAGGAAGAGGCAGGTAGTGGCAGAAGCCCCAGAGGGGGTCCAGGATCCAGAGCCTGGCACCTCCAGGGGCAGCTGCAATAGGGGAGGCCCTTTCTACAATTCCTTCTTGGAACTTCAGGCACGAGGCGGGCTGTAGTTGTACAGCTAGGTCAGCTGCGGCTGTATCTCAGCACACAAGGGAAGTGGCTCAAATGATATGGCCATCCCGAGAGTGAGTAGCCCCCAAAATCTGCCTAGAGATCCTGTAATTCTCCTGCTTGCCCCAGGCTGAGCAATCATGATGATGGTCCCAGAAAACCCACCTTCACCAGGATCTTGCCCTTGAGCATCTGTGGAGAAGGAAGCATGGCGGCATCCTCACTGCTCACTGACGACAGGTCCAACTTGTCCCCGAGGATGTCAGTCAGATACTGGGCCATCTTCTTCTGCTGAACAACACTACAGTGGTTCTCAATGGACAGGATCACTGGGTACCTATGATCCCAAGACAGAGGAGTAGGAGGAGGCCAGAACGCCAGAGGCTGACTAGGCCCCTGAGGTATACAGGCCACCATCAACTGTGGTGTAGGTAATTAAGTAATTAGGTAAGTAAACCACAAGTAACTATGAAAAGTAAATGAATAGGTAGGAAAGAAGCTGAGAAATTTTAGGGACAGGTAAAGAAAGCAGGAGAAAAAAACAAAGACAATTACAAACGCCAGGAAAGTAAAAACATGGTGTTTGAAAAGTCATGGTTTGAATATGGCATGAAGTACAGTGGAACAGTGGGCAACCTGTGAGAAACACAGTCTCTTTGATCTAGAAGTGGACGGCCCTGGGGCCCTGACCCCAGCCCGGCTGGTGTGCACCACCAAGCAGACTCTGCCTGCTCGGCGTAGAGTGAGGGGTGTGGGTGGTGCTTTTCAAACACTTCTGCGTTGTTTATTTTTAACTGTGCGTACACACACAGGTGACTTTGATTTTTACCTAAAGGCAATCACGATCTGTTCAGAACATAAGTGTCCAGAACAAGAAATAGGTGGTTGGGTGATGTGGAAAGGGAGAGCAGAGACCAAGGCAAAAGTGTGTCTCTCCCCTATTCTCAGAGAAAAGGCAGGTCCTTTCGGGGAGCACTGTACCTGGAAAGATACTGCTGCCTCAGAAGCAGCCACCTGCCGGCTACAGGACATCTGTACATCCCAGCTGCCCCTGAGCTGTGACAACTCCCGGCTGCAGTCCCCGGAGCCTTACTGCTCTGCCCCTAAAACTGCTTCTGTTTCCTCAGTCCACCTGGCCCCCATTTCACCAGCTCCCTTCCTGCTTCAGAGGCTCGTTTAGACAAGGTAACGTCTTCTGTTCCAGAAAACCAAATTGGATTTTCTTAACAGTTATCTACAGCCACAGCTGAGTGACAGCAAATTGAGTCTGGACACGGAATAGCTTCCTGGGGGTAATTAGTGCTAGAGCCATCACCTGCATGGGTGCCTGAGCCCAGAGATTGCCGCTGAGCGTGTGTGGGTAAGCCGTACACACACGCTCACCCTGCTGCCCACTTCTGGACACACCGCAACTTTTCTCCCCACCCCCGTCCCCGCCGCCATGGCTCCATTCCCACCCTGGCCACTCCCCTCAGAGAATCACCTCTGAACAAAACCTGTCAGTTGGGAAACACAAGGGGAGGAGAAGAGAGGCCCTCCCCCTGCCTGCCTCTGGAGCCTGCCCTCAGGAGACCCGGCCACTCACTCATTCTTGATGAAGGCGTATTTGTTGATGGTCTCGATGACATCTTTGAAAAGGATCTTGGAGGTCAGAGTGTAGCCATGGTGCACAATGGGTTCCCCATCGGGCCCATCCCAGCAGTCCACTGTGGACAAGCAGAGCCTCATTGGCTCTAGAGCTGGGCTGTGTGAGCCTGGGGAGGCTCCGAGCCCAGGGCGCCTGAGCTCTCAGAGGCCCCCAGGCTCCTTAGGGCCAGCCTGCTTCCTGAAGGAGGTGCCATCTGCCGCCAAGACTGGTCCTCTGTGCTGGAGGGCACAGGGCACAGGATAGCTTACCCTCCACACAGCGGCAGCCGGCCTGCAGGACCCAGGCATACATGTCTACCCGAGACTGGGACATGAGCTGGTCACCCACGAGGTAGGTGTTGTGGGATGAGGTGATGAAGTAGTGGCTCAGCGGCTGTGTCATGTCTTGGTTCACTCTGTGGTGCTCGGGGTTGAAGATGTCACCAGCGGGACTCCTCGTGTAGTTGGTGAAGCCTGCGCCACAGTGCAGGGGCGTAGAGAGGAGCCCCGTCTCCGGGCTCGGCTCACGACTCCCTGCCCCACAGGTGGAGACCTCTGTCCGCGCACACAGCCGCCCAGCAGCTTCCCATCGCCCCCCACTCACCATCAATGCCCAGCAGCCCTTTGCTCTTATTCTCCAGGCAGGGCTCAAACTGCTCTATGATGCTCTGACAGCTCTCCAGCGTCACACCATCCATCTAGGCAGAGCAGAGGCATGGGCCTAGGGTCGATTGTCCACAGTATGGCGACTTCGGGCAGCTTCCCTTGCCCCCCACGACCATCGCCATCTCAGCAAGTGTGGCCTGAGGGCTGAGGGCACTGACTACCTTCTGTGCCACATTTCCTAAAGGTTCAGCAGCCAGCTGACTACGAGACATATGGCTTTTGGGTTACTTTCTGTGACTGAGGGGTAAAATATAGCTACCATAAGGTGGTGTCCAGCCATGACGTTAGGGTGGGAAGGCCTGCAGTCAGGGACCAGCCCAAGGGTAGTGTGGTAAAATGGTGAATGTTAACTGTCGACTTCACAAAATGTGGAATCACCTGGAAAAGATGTCTCCATGAGACTTACTTAGATCAGGTTGGCCTATGGGCAAAATGGGTTGTCTTGGTTGTAACTGATATGGGAAGACTTGTCAATTGTGGATGGGACTATTCCCTTGGGAGAGGCCCTGGACTGTATGACGGGGACACATGCACTCACTGCTCTCTGTTCATGACTATGGATGTGGAGAGATCCAGTCCCCTCAGCTCCTGACTCTTGTGACTTCCTTGCCACAATGGGCTATAGCTTGGAATTGTGAGCCGAATAAATCCTTTCTCCCTCAAGTTGCTTTTGTCAGGCTATTTTATCTCAGCAACAGAAAAGAATCCAAGACAGTTGGGTTTCTGGCAGCTGTGCGGAGTGAGAGAGGGCCTAACAGTAGCCCTGTGGGCCATGCTGTTACGGGGGTAATCCTGGGCAGAACCAGGACCCAAACCTCAAACCCCAAGCCCACAGCTGCTATTCAGCTACCTAGTCACCTCCCTGATATGGTGGCAGGGGGTCCCCATCACAGTCAGGGGGACTCTGAGCATGCAGCTGGGCAAAACTGAGGGCCTTGGTGGGTCCCTCCCCCTAAGATCTGGGAAGAGCCTGGCAGATAACCCCAAGAGTCTGTCCTCAAAGTGCCTCTGGAGGGAGTCACGTTCTGTCCTACGATAGGGCTTGACCTGCCGTCAGAGTGGGCAGTACCTTGTCCATGCTCAGACCTGTTCTGAGGTAAGAGGGGTGGCCGCTGAGGCTCCAGACACGAATGCTCTAGGCAGCGCCTAGGAGCACTTGGCTTTGGTGTTGATGCCCTAATGGTGCACTGAGTTCCTGGAGTCAAGGTGAACAGTTTTCTAGGGATATTGAAGTGTTTGCTGAAGGGACAGGTAACTGCAGGCCACATCTGGAGTCAAACAGGCATGCAGCCCAGTGTGGTTCTCAAAGACCAAGCAATGGAACCCCTGCCCAGAAAATGCCCAGTATGAAATATTTGCCAAGGGCAAGGGTAACCCTCTGGAGGCTGTGGGTGGGGGACCCAGTGCCAGAATGGAGCTCACCAGAGGCCTCTCTGTGAGAAAGCTTGGGAAGCAGCATCAAGGGCCCAGTCCTACTCTGCTAGGAAGCTCTGAACACACGGTGGCAGAAAGCAAAGATGATGCTGAGGCCACACAGCCACCAGCTCCTGGCAGGCCTCACCTTCTGCTCCACCTCCAGAAAGCGCTGCAGGTCGGAGGCATCCAAGTAGTCCTTATGGTTGCTGTAGGTCAGCATGAGCAGGTAGAGGTCTCGGCGAGTGGACATCATCTTGTAGAAGGCGCAGAACTCCTCAAAGCCTAGTGTCCCCTGATGGTCGTCTGTGTCTGCCTCCTGTAACAGCCAACCTTGAGTCAGCAAGTTCACCTCACTACTCCAGTCTCAAGTCCAGCCTCCTGTCCTCTGCCATGCCCACAGCACCCCTCCGATGGCTTTCTCTCCTCCCACTAGAAAAAAAAAACTGTGGCCCTTGAAAGCACGGACGGGAGGCACCCCTCCCTTCCATGCCATGCCTCGCAAGGGCAACCTGTAACCAAAGCCCGTGGTCACCCATGCTGTAGACACCAGCACCCTGCCTTGTGAGCTGAAGCCAAGGGCAGGCGAAGGTAACTGGAGCTCTTCCACCCTAGGCTCTGCGCCTACACCTACACCTGCAGCTACAGTTGGCCACCTGCCCTCTGGACAAGAGACACTCAGGGCCCCGAAGGGCCCAGCAGTGACCTGGCTCAGGTGTCGATAGCGAAGAGAAGCACCCTTGGTCACTGTCTTCCTTTTGTAGAGAAAAAGGCTCATAAGATAGGCCCAGGAACCATCCCACAGGGTGCCTGTGGGAGCCATGAGGACATCCTCCCACCCTCTGCAGGCATAAGGAGCATCTCCCAAGAGCGCCTTTCCCTAGGATGCCAGCGTGTGAGGTGCACACCCCAAGCCCATGCTGGGGAAGACTCCAAAATAAGGGTCTCAGGAGTTGAAATGGGCTTCCCGGAGGCCCCGAGGTCTCAGGAGTGGCCCAGGCAGGACTCTGGGGACAGAGGTGCTTCAGCTCTACGAGCTCTAAAGACTGGCCTTCAGCTCTGCAAGGACCTGCTAGGCGAGGTGGCTTGCTTGGAGGTAACGGCCCACCATCAGCATTCACTGTAGAGGGCTTATCCCAGGGAACTGCTACTCACTGTTGAGTGACAGTGCTCAGTCCTTGGACGCAGAGCTGGAGTGGCCCAGATGACTCAGAAGCCATAGGGCTAACAAGGCTCCCGGGCCACTGTTTCCAAAGACTGAGCTCTCATCCTCCATTGGCCACGGGCCCTAGAGTCAGGTTCTGTCCTGTCTTATCACCCCAGACCTGGGCACACAGGTGGCAGTCAGCAGTTGCGCACAGACACTGGCTGACTCTTTGGGCCTCTTCAGAAGTTCTAGATATGTCCTTCTGTGGCATGGCAAAGGAGTGTCACCAAATCTGTCACACCAAAGTTGCAGGGCCTCATGGAGGCTCTGTGCATTTGGGCGCTCATATTAACCCTCTGGCTTCTCTTTCCCTGGAGACCCATGCGCTGGAGCAGGGGCTCTAGGGAAGACCAGAGGAATCCAGAGTGGGTATCTGACTGTTTAGCCAGATGGAGCCCTGGCAGCAAGGGAAATGCAGCCCCCAAAAGCAGCTTTCACAGAGCCCTCTGCCAAGTTGAACCCTGATTAGCCCAAGGGTACACTGGGCCATCAAGCCTGAGGACCAGTGTGCTGAGCAGCCCCACATTCCAGGGTTAGGATTAGTGTTTAGTGGTGGGTTAGGGATAGGTTAAGGGTTAGGTTTGTGTTAGGGTTAGGGTTGTATTAGGGTTATGGTTACGTTATGGGTTAAGTTAGGGTTAGGGCTAGGGTTAGGGATGTATTTTAAGCTTATGGTTAGGGTTAGGGTTGTGATTTAAAGTTAGGGTTAGGATTAGGGTTTTACTATGGTTAGGGTAAGGGTTAGGGTTGTGTTAGGGTTAGGGTTAGTGTTAGGGTTAGGGATGTGTTTTAAAGTTAGGGTTAGGGGTAGGGTTGTGCTAGGGTTAGGGTTAGATTTGTGTTAGGGTTAGGGTTAGGGTTAGTGTTTAGGGTTAGGGATGCGTTTTAAAGTTAGGGTTAGGTTTAGGGTTGTGCTAGGGTTAGGGTTAGGTTTGTGTTAGAGTTAGGGTTGGGGTTAGCGTTAGGGTTAATGTTTAGGGTTAGGGATGTGTTTTAAAGTTAGCGTTAGGTTTAGGGTTAGGGTTGTGCTATGGTTAGGGTTAGGGTTGTGTTAGTGTAAGGGTTACGTTAGGGTTAGGCTTATGGTTGGGGTTTTGGTTAGGTTTAGTGTTAGTGTTAGGGTTGTGTTTAAAAGGTTTAATGAAATTATGATTTAATGAAATTGTGTTGAAGCCACTCTATCTGCGGCATGGACCTCTGCTGCAATTAGACAGTTCCAGACCATCCTAATACTGATTATCACAGTGACCTGAGCCTTGTGGAAGGCCACATTTCCATCCTGGGCCTATGGAGGTGACCATGAGGTGTGTGGCCTAAAGAGA
Organism: Psammomys obesus; assembly: GCF_907164565.1. NCBI lineage: Eukaryota > Metazoa > Chordata > Mammalia > Rodentia > Muridae > Psammomys > Psammomys obesus. The sequence continues at coordinate 1,142,780 of NW_026592710.1, read as the reverse complement.
CAGGGCGTGGGCAGGGAGATCAGGCTTTCAGAGTTCGATTTTCTATGGATGACTGACCACCACAGAAAAGTCCCACTGGCTCTGAACTCAGGACTCGGCCCACGTCTACCAAGACAAAAACCCCAAAACTTCCTTTCCTTACCAACCCTGTAACTCCATCACCTTCACACGCCACCTGCTGCCCTCTCGGCTCGTGGCCTTTCATCTCTGTCCAGGGCATCCTATAGGCAATCTGAAGCAGCTAGGCCTGGGGTCCCTCCCTGGGGCCCTCAAGAGGGACCCCAGGAATTAATCAGTACTCAGAAAGCACCGACTCTGAGTGCTACCTCATGAAGCTCAACCCTCCAATCACACCTAACCACCATGGGTCTTTTTCCTCCTCTTTCCTCTCACGCTACTCTGAGCCCTGTTCTGCCTGCTGCCTGGCCCTTAATCATCCTCACCCTGAGAAAAGCATGCTGAGTCCAGGACTGTCCTGGTCATGTTAAGGGTTAAGGGTTAATGGCTAAGACCCAGTGTAGGCAGCAGGGGATGGAAAATGCTCATCTCAGATGCAAGCCATCTGCTAGACCCCACTGTTCAGCTGACTGACCCAACGGGAGCCCTCAAGGTGGCAGCGAACAGTCCTGTGGTTCTCAGCGGGTGGTCTGAGAGTGTCCTGTTCACTGCCCATCACTCACACAGAGACACAGCTAGTGTCATTTCCACACTAAGTACGACTGTCTGTCTGCGTGAGTGCACAAACAAGAACCAAGGCCAGACACAGCAGGGCCGTCAGGCTATGAGCGTTTGTGTGTGTGTGTGTGTGTGTGTGTGTGTGTGTGTGTGTGTGTGTCTTTGTCTCTGTGTGTGCGTGTATGTGTGTGTCCATGTCCACATGTGTGCGAGCATTGGGGCACTCATGCTCACAGAAACCCCTTTCCAGGCTACAGCAAGAAAATGAGGCCAGAGATGTGGGTTTGCTGGCTCAGCCCATTCCTGCCCCAAACCGGGACCTGCTAACGTAAGAGGTTCTCTCCCGTGGAGGTTCCCAAAAGACGAAACTAATTACAGACAATAAAGGCCGTGTTTGGCTGAAGGATGCATTTTCATAACTCCTAACAGCAGGGTGGTTGGGGTCAAGGCAAAGGGGGGTGGCTAACAAGACTTCCTGCTTGCCAGCCCGGCTCTTTGATGGACCATGTATGACCTTAAGTCTGGGGATTATAAGAGACCAAGAAATGGGGTGTGCTGCACTCGAGTGCCTGGCCTGTGCACAGTGCCCGGTGCCCTGCCCACAGCCAGCAGAGCAGCACCAGACACAGCTGCCAGGAGTTGGCACGCTAAAGTCCCTGGCTAGCTACCCTGTGTGTCCTGTAGTGTCCTCCCACAGTGCGGGTCTGGCTGGCCACTCTGCTTCCCATCTGCACCCTGCGATAGCTCCAGAAGGCATTCCCCAGGGACCCTCAGCCCCCGAGCTCAGCACTCACCCTGAACATCTGTTTCACCCTCTGCCGGGGCAGGTTCACGTTGAGTTTATGTAGCAGCTGCAGAACCTCGCCGATGCTCAGGGTGCCGTCCCCATTCTTGTCAGCCTCGTCGAATGTCTGCTTCAGCCACTTCGGGGCTGAGTTAGGGGCCAATACGTCCATGGGCCTGGCCCGCTCCTCCCTCTAGCCTAGGCAGCAAGGACAGGCATTTCCAGCCCAATCACCCCTTCTTGTCGTCCCTTTCTTGGGAGACCCTCTGCAGACAGATAGTGGAGGGGCCTGTCCCCACCCCTGGAGCCCAAGGATATTGGTCCCTGGTGCGCTGGCGACGGGCGAGGCTGTCCTCGTCACTGATGCCAGCCATGAGGTAGCGAAGGCCAGTGACCCAGGTGCGTGCCTCTTCACCACTGGGCGAGACCAAGTCCAGCGACTCACGATGGCTGCCATGGTAGATGCTGAAGCAGCAGTTGGGGTCAAAGCTGCTGTCAGGGTAGCGCTGGAAGATTTCAGACTGCCGGCCCTCACTCACCTCCTGGATGGAGTCGATGGAGACTGCGGGCAAGTCAGAGGATTCCAGGTCACCAGTGGCCCAAGCGCCTCCGCCTCCCTACTCTTTAGGCCCAGATCCCTATGAGCTAAGCAGATTGCACTCTTGCTCTCAACAATTGACACCCTAATTTAACACCTCCTCACCGATCTGAAAGCCAGCCCTCTGACCTTCAAAGGTAAGAGTGTAGTAGGCTTGGCTGGCCCCTTATCCTCCCCAACTGGCAGTCCAGGCACCCAGCTATCCCAGGACTGAGGTTTTTGGGGGTGCACAGTGAGACATCCAGAACAACCCCCTCCACCCATCAAACCCCAGCCAACTCATCTCTCCACTCTGAAAAGCACTTGCACCAGGCCTAGCCAGATCCTGCGGCTGCCTTAGTACCAACTCCAGCGTTGCAGGTGAGTAGCCAGGTGTAGCAGGCAGCTGCAGCTCAGCTCACGGGTGTGCTAGCCTGCAGGCGCAGGCACACCAGCATGCCTTGCTGAGGACTCTTGGCTAGTCTCAGTGGCCCAGCTCAGTGGACCCTCTGCTCAGATCAGTCTTTGAGAAGATAAGCTCAGCTGATGCATTCAGAATCTGTCCCTATGTCTTGGGTAGAGCCTCCTCACAGATATTCAGCCCACAGGAAGCCGGTGTCCCCTTCTGGGCACCAGATGGCTCCCATTCTGCCTTTTTTCTCCCCGGCTCCCTGGCATGAGAGCGGCAGTAGAGAGATGGGCTCCGGCCTGGTCCAAGAACCAGCACTCCACCCACTCCTCTGCAGTGAGCTCCAGGCAACCACTGGGCCTCCAGGGCTGGGGAGGCTGGGAAGCCCCTGCATCAGCTCCTGTTCCTCACTCTTCCAGTTACTTCCTGGCACATCAGTGCTCAGCTACCAGGAAATGGACCGTTCTGCCAGCTCTTGTCAGGCTTTTCCCTGGACATTTGTAGGCTCAAATTCCGGAAACACCTTGGGCTCAGAGCTCCTGGCCAGGCACCAGGAGCTTGTAAAGCTTGCCTGTACAGCCCTGAGGTGACGCCTCCGCCCTCAGGCCCAAGGTGGAGCCAGCCTCCACTGGCCCCTGGGACCAGGGTTAGGGTTAGGGTTAGGCGGAGACTGGCTCCACTGACCAGCAGAGAAGCCACCTGGCCCAGAATGGCTGCACCACGGGGCTCTTTTTCTCATGGGCCTTCCAGGGTCCTGGCAGAGTGACAGTCTCCTGGGACTCCACGGTGGTCTCCTTGGTAGCCGCTGGGCTGAAGCCTGCCCTGGCACACCTGGGTCTCATGGCTGACAGGACTCTGGTGTCTCTCCCTGATCCTAAGCCTCCAATTCCTCCTCTCCAATCCTGACTCCCTGCTCCATGAGAGCTGAGTAACTCAAATAACCCTTGCAAACCACACCAAGTATGACCTGTGCTGCCTGAGCTAGCCTTGGGCTCCCGGCCTGCTTTTGGTGCACCTGATTGTGTGGGCCTCTGTGGTTTCAGGACAGTCTTGTCCCCTTAGCTATCTTGTCCTGATAGCTCTTTGTCCCTTACTGACATCAGCATTTGATATAAAGCTATGCACTAAGCTATCCAGTCTCCATGGAGTCCCAGAGCCTTGCCAGGAGACAGCGAGGCAAGGGCCATCTGACCTGCTCCTATTCCTTGTCCCTGAGCCCACTGCAGAAGACCACCTAAGCCTAGAAAAGAGCAGCACAGCACCTCAGCAGGGTCTGATCCCCATATCACTGATAACCAAGAGGCCCTCCTGTCCTGTGCTCCCCGGGCTCAGGCCTACCCGTGCCCTTCCCTGGTTGTTCACTCACTCTTGGCCTTCTCATTCTTGCGTGAGGGCCGCCAGCGGAGGCAGGAACGGTGCTCATCCAGGTAGTAGAAGCGGACCAGGCCCTTGGAGCTACCGCGGAGCTTCACCATCTGGGTCCCCTCCTGCATGGCACTCATGCACCGCTCCACTAGACATGACAGACACAGACAGACAGAAGCTGTGAGAGCCCTCTCCAGAGGGCCTGTAGCCCAATCCAAACACGAGACAGGCTGGCACCACATCTTTTCTGTTGGTCCTGGGCCGCCTGAGGTGGGCTGAGGCACTGGGGAAGACACTCGGCAACACACTGTCCCCCAACACCTGGCCAGCCCCGGAAACCAGTGAGATCCTGAGTGGCCTTCACTCAGTCTGTCAAGCGGTCAGAGACTGAGGCCAGAGGCCAGACCAGCTCCCAAATCCACTGCACATGCAGCTCTCAAAGTGGGCACAAGGTGGGCCCAGGCACCACGCACCAAGCCTGCCTGCCAGCCTCCGCCATGGGCCACTCCTGAGAGCCTACTCCCCTTCTTGCTGCATCACCAGGAATATCGCCTGACTCATGGGGAGCAAAGTCAAAGGGAAGCCCTTTAGGAGGTCACAGAGCTTCGAAATTGAGGCACTGGGTTAAGTCTCCTTTGTCAACTAGGCCTCCTGTCCCAGGTTCCAAAGAGTCCAGGCCAGAGCCAAGCCTTCTTCCTAACCCTAACCCTATAGGTACATATCCACCTATACGTGGGAAGCCCAGAAGCCAGAGGACACGAAATCTCACAAGTGCCACCAATGAGGCATCCCCAGTGGGCAGTGCAGAAAGCCATAGGTAGTGCCAGGCCAGGAGGACTTCTTGGAGGAAGCTATCATTGACCATGAACAGAAGGGAATTGTGGGCATGGGGTGGGTACTTGAGGCAGATAGAGCTCTCCAGAGGACACAGCCAGTGGGGTGCGGGTGTGGCTGCTGGGGGCATCTGAGGAGGGCTTGGGGACAGGGAGATGCCTCCGACACAGTTCTAGAAGAAAGCCGTTCAGTGTGTACCCCCTGGTGTGGAGCAGAGTGAATCCTGAGACACGCTGACACCCAGCAGCCCTTTCCTTCTGTTCAGTGACTCAGACACAGGGGCTCTCTGACACCATCCCGAGGCCGTGGTGTCTCCACCTGCATGTCTCCAAGGACACCTCTTGCCCCCAGAAGGAGCTCTGAAGCTAGGACCTGAGTCTTCCCAGCACACCAGCACATATAACCAAGGCTCTGGCTCCAGCTCTGCCTTGACCCCTCCCCACTCGAAGCTTCCAGCTCTGCTACAGAGAAGGTATCCCTAGCTGGGGGCAAGGAGGCAATGTTTCTGGGCCTGGAGATCCCAGAGGAAGATGCAAAGGAGGGAGGTTGGGATGGAGGAGGGAACCCAGGCCTTTTGCAACCGCAGGGGTGGCCCTAACTTCCCTGGGAAGCTTTGCACCCCACAGCCCCACAGGGACCAGTCCTCAAGAGGGACCTGCCTTTTGCCCTTTCTTACCTAGAAGGCTGAGCTGCCAGCGTGGTGACACCACCACACTCCCTCCAACCCAGAGGAGCACTTCTGCCAGGCAGGCCACAGCTCCTGCGGTTCGACTGGTAGCAGACGGCTGGGGACCAGGCATATCCAAAGCATAGTCGGAGGCTTGCTCCCCAAAGCCAGAAAGGGCCCTCAGCGACAGGCCAAGCTGAGGTGGCGGCTGACACAGGGGATCCTCGGGGACCCCCTTCTGTCCTCTACCTCTTCGTCTTCCTCCTTGGAGCCCACTGAAGCCTCCCAAGGGCTGTTCCCGGGTTCCACTGGCATTGATCCAGCTGCTACCTACAGCCCTGGATAGTCCCCAGGCCAGCCCACCCATCCTCTAGAACCCCCAGGTCTATCTGAAGATGGATCCCGGGGGTGGGAGAGCTGCCAAGCCTCACCCTGACATCCTTGGCCAATCCACACAGTAATCCTTCTGGATCCAGCCCAGCTGGACAAAGGATTTAGGCCAGGGGAGTGTCCAGCTGCCAGTTCAGAGCAGGATGCCCCATGTCTGAGCCGCCAGACTCACGTTTGAGGCTGAGGCAGAATAACAGGTCAGACAGGGGACCCTTTTAGGACACAAAACGGTGGCTGCAAGACCTGGAGACAGCCTCTGTGAGACTGTCTCCCCAACCCCAGGAGGGGCTGTGTACCCATGGGTTTGTTCCTACGTGGGGCTGTCTTCCTAAATCCTGCCTCATCTGGGTACGCGGAGCTGACATCGGTGTCTCCATGTCAAGCTCTCACTTCCTCCTGCATGAAATCCTTGTACACATAGGGACCTCCAAGTGGATCCCTACAGTGTGCTAGTGAGCTAGTCCACAGGTGGGACAAAAGTGGCAGCAAGCTATCCCAAAGCTCAGGGCCAAGAGCCAAGGCCCCTTTGGCTAGAGGACAGAGCCAAGCCAGCACAGGGCCGCCTTGCCTAGACCCTCGTGACCCAGAAGAGCTTGACCCAGAGCAGAGAGGACACCCTGATGTCCAGCATGAGGAGGAGAATGTGGGTTTCCTGAGCCTTATGCACCTCCCACTCCAAATCCCAGCCCTGCCCTACCCCAGCTGGCCTTTCCCCATGCCCACCAGAACCAGAGATGTGGAGGACACTGACCATAGAGCGGAGTGGAAGCCACCACCCACACCGGCCACGAGCAACCTTAAGGGGTGGCTGAGCATCTAAGAGGCTCTTAGCACTGTACCTAGTTCTGCGTGCCATATTCCAGGCAACCAGAGGTGGGGAGATAGTAAGAAGGGGGGGTCATTTTGGCTTCACTGCCTCAGGACCACAGGCATCCTGACCTCCTTCCTAACCAGGCTTCTGCTTCTGGCAAGGGACACGCATCCTGGGAGTCCCTGCCGGAGCACCTCCCTTCAATAAGTGCCCCGATGCTCTTGCCCAGCCCACCCTCTCGACCCTGTGTCCTGGGCAACAGGAAGCTCAGCCACAAGGAACAGGGACACGCTGGGCCAGATCCAAATCACACCTAGGACCGGGCTAGGAGCCTTGGCCAGAGGCCTGGTCTTGTTTGCTGGCTGAAGGTTGACAGGCAGCCTGCCCTTTCTGCCACAAATTAGTTTAGGGAACTATTTACTGCTAGGGCAGGAAGTCCCCAGGGAGAGAGGCCACAGGGGGTTCTTACAGTATGGTCACCTGTGTAAGTAAAGCCCAGAATTCCTAGTGAGTAGTGGGACAAAAGCTGGGTTTAAAAAAAATAAAACCTCATGTATCAGGAAGGCCACAGGGGAGTGCTTAGGCTGGGCAGGATGGACGCATGCTCTGAGTGCTCCAGGATCACGTGAGTCTTCACTCTGGATGGCATTTATGCCACCCTCCCAGTCACCTGCTGCCCGCACTCCATCACCCATCCCTATCCCCCAGTGGCCAGGCCACAGCATCGTCCATTCGGTGCTCAGTGCATGCCGAAACTTCCAGACTCCCTGTTCTCTCTAGGAACCCTACCTTTGGACACACCTCCTCTTCCATGCCTGGGCCTAACCCAGACTAGGGCCGCTCAAGCTCCCCAACCCTCTCCAGAACTGGCTAGCTCTGTTCTCTCTCCTAATAGTCTCCTACCATCAGCTAGAGAAGGGAGTTAGGCGCCTGGGCAGGGCCTCCAGGAGGGGCACAGATACCGTGTTGTCAGCACCCCTAGTGGAGGACCCAGACCGCTGTGCCCAGACTCCCTGACCCTCCTCCTGTCCCCTGGACATAATCCTCCACAGACTAGGCAGGCAGAGGCCCGGCTAATCCGCCTCACACAGGGTTCTGCCAGTAAGACCTCTTCCACTGTCCTGGGAACAGAGGTATTGCAGGAGACAGGTACAGATGGCGTCTGAACCAGTGCTGAGCTGAGGAAGACTGTAGCAGACAGCTACCATGGGCAGCTTGTCCATAGTACACTAGGCTAGGGTCAGGCAGAGCAGAAGCCCAGCTAACTGGCCACACAGGACTCAGCACACTAACAAGCTATCCTGAACTTGACCACCTGGCCACCCAAACCAGGTAGGCAGCTCAGACATACACCCTCTAGCCCCGGCACAGAAAGACATTCCCAGAAGAGCCACATGTAGTGGAGTGGAAGGAGTACCCCGCCCCTTCCAATGCCACCAGGGCCCCGCATCTCTACAGGGCTACCCAGCAGTCCCTCGCCATGATTAGGACCCTGGCTGGGAGATGGGTAAAACCCTCACCTGCTGCCTGGAGCTGACCAGGACCACCTTTGGAGGCCAGAGGTAGTCAGCTCATCTGCTCCCCACATTAAAGTCACAGAGGGATTCTGGGACCCCAGAGTGTCTTTCATAGTGGGTTGTGCTCAGTAACCCCTGCTGTCCTTCACAGCCTTCTGTGGCCAGGCCCTAGAGGTTCCCTGCACCTCAGAAGTTCTGGGGACCCTTAGGAGCCAAGGATGTACAGCTTCCAGAAAGTTGAGGACATTCCCCTGGGTGGCTCAGACAGGAGTTGCATGTGATCCCCCCCAACTCTCGCCATGTACCAAAAAGTCTCACGTGGGAAAGGAGCAGAAGAGGCACCCCGTCCCAAACGCCCACTCCCAGGACAGAGAGCTCCTCACTTCACCTGCCCCGCGGCGGCCTGCACAGAATGCTGCCTGCTCCCGACCAACCCAGCAAGCAAGAGGCAAGGATGGATGAGGGGCACACAGAGCAGCCAAGCCACTTGGTCTACTCTGGGAGCGGTGGGCAGCTGTGCCACCTGGGCCATCCCAGGACCAGTGGGTCAGTCTCTCCAGAGTCCAGCCCCGGCCTGGAAGCCCTGGTGCTCAGATTTGTGAAACTGACTCGCAGCTGCAGGACACTGTGACTGTCCACAGCTCAGCCTCACAGCCACTGGCCCTGGCAGCTCAGCCAGCCAGCTGCTGGGAGACGGGGGCTCCGCTAGGTCAGGTGACCCCATCGCCTCTGGGGTGGGGACAGGCATGTCCCCACAGCCCAAGCTCCTCCTGCCTGGAGCCCACAGACACTGGCGCCTGCTGAAAGGAAAAAGAGCCCATGCCTCCCGCCGGAGCCAGGCAGCACTGGTGCCATTTTACTTCTGTGAGGGAGATCGATCTTGTCCTAACACAGTGGAGCAACACAGCTTGACGGTTGCTGTGAACAAGAGACCAGCAGCCGTTCAACAGACTCGCCTCTCTCCAGGGAAAGCTGGAAAATCAATTTACTCTCCCGATAAACCCACAAATAATACCCACAGGCCTTGCCAAACATGTTCACAGGCACAGGGGCACCTCAGGGTACAGTGGCCCTCACCCCACCAGTGGGGCAGGGCTCCAAGCAGCCTGGGACATGAGGGAATGAAGCTCCCCCACCCTTCCCTTGCAGCCTTGATCCTCCCAACCTGCAGGCCATCCCAGCCAACACTTAGATGGTGCCTGGGGAGGAGTGGAGAAAGGAGGAAGCTGTCCTGCCCCAGCTCCACGGCGCCCACCGCAGTAAGCCTGGCCCCTGGTCCCGTGCCACTCAGGAGGGAGGGACAGGCCCACACACATATGGCCAAGCTTATTTAAACGTCTGGGAACAGCAACGCATCCCCCCGCATGTCTGGGCGCCTCCTCCCCAACTATTTTTACTGTATCAGGGAGTGTGAGCCGGCTTGTTCCTGCCCTCCCCAGCCAGACCCAAGGGGACTATGCTCACTCCTGGGGGCAGTTGAGACAAGGCGAGGCCCAAGGAACCCCTCAAGAGCAGTAGAAACAAAAGCTGCTGCCCAGCCTGAGGCCACCCGACCAGGCCTGAGGCTGCCCTGGGGATGGAACAGCAGGCCTGCTCTGCTGGAATAATGTGCCCTTTTCTTCCAGCAGTGCCCACCTCATGGTAGCAGCTCTGGCTCCTATCAGGAGAAGGCAAGTTCTGTGAGAAGGGGACCTGACCTGTCCCATCATCCTAGCCCTGGCTGGTCAGTGGGGAAGGCCAGAGGAGACAGGCCACCCAGACCTTGTTCTGCTCCATGTTCAGATGCCGGAGCAGCCAGGGCTATGAGCAACCTAGAGGGTAGAAACAGGCTCTGCCTGGCCACCCATGCTGCACTCACCATGCTAATTAACTGGCCTGTGCATGAGCTGCCATCGTCCACCTTCTCTCAGCCTGGGGACCTGGACCTGGACAGCAGGGGCTGGGCATCAGCCTGGCCCACCTGCCGCTGGCGGCTTCAAGATCTAACCCCTCCCCAGCCCAGGGGTGAACTCATAGGGTCTTATTGCTGATCCATTGCCCAGCAGTAGTGATGAACCCAAGTTCAAAGCCATTAAGCTGTGTGCACAGGTGCCAGAGGTCAGGAGCTCACCTTTCAGCCACAGTGGCAGTAAAGAAGCAGAGCATTCTCAAAGATCAGCAGTGTCCACTGCCCTGAGCCTCCACTTAGAGAAGCCTTCATATGCTCAGGCCTAAATGAGGTCTCCCCAGCGCTACCTCCAACTATGCTTACAATGTCCATGGGAGCCTGGCGCCTCTCACCCACACAGGTCCCGACATTGGCCTTCCTATCTCCAGCAGAGCTGGGGAGCCTCTGTCTTCTGGGCTCCGAGGCCACAGGAAGGGTCCCTCCAAGGCAGAGCAGGCACCCTTCCTACCCTCTCAGCCTCCCTGACTATCACTAGCTGGTAGTACGTATCCGCTCAGCTCAAAGCAGTGGCTTCAGTCACATTTGACAGCCCCATTAGGAAGAGGGCTCTATTAATAGCCCACTTCTCAGTTTTCTCCTCTCCCACGTGGCCCTCATTCCTGTGTCCCTGGGGGTTCCTATCTTTGCCACCAGCCACTCACTTCCCTGAGGGCATGGCTGCCCTCTCTTCCTTCAGCAGGGCCTGGTCAGCAGCCATGCATACTCTGGCTGGGCTCCTAAAGGCAAGTCATCAGCCAGTGTCTGGGACAGGTTCTGACCCCAAGCCATTGCCCAGGACACCTGACAGCAGGAGGAGCTGTCGCGGGAATCGGGCTGTAGCAGCCAGTGTGTAGCCTCTTCTGGAAAGTCATCAGACCCAGGGAGGGATGTCCCTCGAGAGCGCAAATAGTAATGAGCAGAGTCAGCCGTGCCCTGCTGCTTCCCCTGGAGCCCAGACCAGGCAGAGTGATGGCAGCAGTTGACAGGGTGGGTGTCCTCTGGCTATATTCAAGCAGAGGCCAGAGACACAGGAAACAAGAGGCCTGAGCTCCTGAGTAAATACCCAGCAGTGGGCAACAAGGGCCACCTTGAGGCTAGAGAGCACTGCCCCCCCCCCAGTGCCAGAGAACTGGTCAGCAAGCCGCAGAGGAAAGCACTTTTCTACACACAGAGCTGGTTCTCCAAGTTTGACTTCCTACAGTACATGTGTCTCCTGGGCTGAAGGCACCCAGCCCTGGCTGGGCTGGACAGCTCTGTACCAGCTGCTTCATTCCCGCCTTGTACTTGGTGAGGCAGGGTGAGGCTCTCCTGGGATGTTTTCTGTGCTCTCCCATCACCCCTGGCAACCCGAAACAGCACGGGCTATGTCTGAAAACCAGGCTGCCACCACCCAAGTCATCTTAACAAGATCTGAGAAGCTTCAGCAGGAAATGAAGCCTTGCAGGACTGTGGCCTGGCTGTCCTGGAGTCCAGATACCCCCAGGCCCTCTGGGAGCCCTGGGCTGATGAGTTTGAGCAAGCTGAGGGCCTCCCCCCAGGGCAGACTGGCCAGTTGCTCCAAGTCAGGACTCTACCCTCATACCCAAAGGCTTCCCTGGCTTCCTTCTTGAGGAGGAGCTGGAAGGAATCCCAAGGCTAGCCCCTCGAGCTATCCCAGCAGCTTGCCTCACTCACCTGTGGCTATCTATCTACCACAGCTCAGGAATGTCACCTAGCTGGTAAAGGGTTCCTGAACCCAGAGCATGAATTCAGAGAAGTCAAAGAAAACTCCTTGTCCTGGGGCTAGTGCTCCCCTCCCTCATCCTGCCCCTCGACAGCCCGACACAGGAAGTCTGTCCAGCCAGCCAGGAGCCCAATACTCTGTGCTGAAAGAAAATTCCCAGGAAGAAGCAGGCATGCCCATTCCTCTGATTACTCATTCTTCTGCCCAGGCCTGCCCCAGCCCACTCTCTTTGAGGTGGGACCACTGGCTCTGGCCCAGGACAAGCCCCTGTACCCACAGCTGCCTGGAGAGAGGGGGCGCTTTGCTGGCTCTCCAGGGAAGGTGCCAGGAGCTGGGAAGCCTTCGTCATCAGCTCATTAGTGGTGCAGATGGAGGGCCAGACCCAGGACAGCGGCCCATCTGCTCCTTGTTCAGCTGCATGCTGAAACCGCAGGGACCCTTCTGTTGCACGCCACTCCTTGGGCCACCAGAAGATGGAGGTGGGCTTAGAGTCCTCCCATCACCTTCTCCTTCCAAGACCAGAGCTCTTCCTTCAGGCAGCTGAAAACCTCATGTGTGTCCAGTCCCCTGGACCCCAGGCCCTCAGGGCTCCATGGCAGCATCTTGCCCTGCCCCTTTAACAAGCAGGCATCCCAAGCCCAGTAGCCATGCTGGGCACAGACTCCATGGGCTCTGCAGGCCAGCCAGGCTTTTCTCAGGTCAACTAAGCCTGCTGCCACACTAGGATAGCGGCTGCGGTCAGGGAGGCATATATCCAAACATTGCATGGGTCCCAGTGATGGCCCAGAAGCCCTGACCACACTGGACATGCTGTCCTCATCATAGGCTGGGAGGGACAGAGGGGCAGGAGGGAAGGAACCGGCATTTGTGGAGCAGCCACACAGGACAGGTGTGGCATGACACTCCACAGACACTGTTCTGAATGCTGACGAGCTGCCCTGTGACGTGGCCCCACACCATCCTGTCCCCTCCCCACGGCTTCAGCGAGCTCCTCAGTATAAAGTCACACAGCCCCTCCAGCTTCCCGACCCCTCCTTAATGTCCATGTCAATCAGGGGCAGAACAAGACCAGCCTCAGACAAATCAGCCAAACAACTCATGAAGGCACAGCCTACGCTCCTTGGAAGTTTTTCCTGCTGCCTTGCTCAAGCCCTCTTGATGTGGCCACAACATTGGGTCTCTTTCACTCTCAATCTCTCCCACCCTGTCCCAGACCAAGCTTTGTGGTGGGGCAGATGGAGCCCCAGCCCAGGAGAAGCTCTTTCCCACACCCACCACTAAAGACTGCTCAGAAAACTCAGAGAATAGCTTTTTGTCACACCCAACCTCCTTGCTCCATGCCTGTGGGCAGCCAGGAGGACTCACACACCCCTGCTGATCCGTGCTGTCTGCCCAGGGCAATGCCAGTTCCCCAGACGAAAAGTGGGGCAGATCTAAGTGAGGGAGTTTAATTCCAGGGAACCTTAGAGCGGCTGGGAGAGAAGGCCATGGTGGCTCTGTCCACGGTGCTGACCAGAGCTCTAGACCTCTCCTGGGTTGGGCTGGAAATCAGAGGACAGTGGATGCATGGCAGGAAGGAGCACTTTATCCTGCAGAACTGGACCTCAGAACCTACTCGCAAGATCCCAGTGTGGGGGCAAACAGGACGTTACGCTGCACAGCAGCTGGCAGGGAATGGGGTCATGGACTGCTCTCCCTAAGAGAGGGATCAAGAACAGCACAGCACTTGCCCTGGGCTCTGAGCTGAGCTGGGAGACTCACAACCCTCTCCCAGACACCCCCCCTGCTTGTCCTTACCTTGGTCTTGGCTAAGCCCTCCAGGGGGCCCAGGCCCTTCCATGGCCCACAGGCACCAGCCCCACTGTTACCGGCAAGGCCCGAGGGGGCCGGGACCCTGTGCCGGTCCCCAGTGTCTCCAAACTTGTAGCCTGATCCAAGGTGCCCCGCGCACAGTGCTCATACCGGTTCAAGGCCCACTGTACTAGCTGCTACTGCTGCTTGCTAGCAAAGCAAGAGAGGGGAGGGGAGGGACAGGATGAGGCCTCACAGCCACTGGGACCGCCCCTCCCTCGGGAGCCCCGCCTGCCCTTAACTCTTGGCTCTCCAGCTCCTGGCCCACCTTGGCTGCTGTTCAGGGCATCCGTTTGAAGCAGGGAGGAAGTTTCAGATGGGCACTGAACCAGCACTGCTCAGAAGCCAGAAGGGGAGGCGGTGCTGGCCACTTGAAACTCCCACAGTGGCTTCAGTGACCTCTCAACATGCCCACCTTTCTCCAAGCTGGCCCCTCCTATCAGAGGGGTAGCTATACACCCTCAAGGAACAGAAGCCAAATGAGCCTGGCTGGCAGTTCCTGATGACCACAGGGCCCTTTTCATCACCTCACCCCCAGGGCCTTGTGGCTAGACCTCAAAAAGGGGATAAGGTGTCCTTCCCTCAGCTTTCCCTGGCTAGAGGTGTCTAGGAGAGGGGAGGTTGAGCTCCAGGGTTGTTCTGAAGTTCCACCCCATGTTCACCCGGGTTCCCCTGCCTGCCTCCACATACCCATTGCTAAGCCTCCCAGGTCTGTGGAGCCTGTTGGCATGGCAGCAATGGCCCCTGTATACACCTGTTCTGGGGCAGGCCCTGAAGCATATGGGCTGCAGAGGCCGGTCTAGCCTGGGTTTACCCCTCTGGGATCTGCTTGATCTGTGTACAGCACCTGGACAGAGCTCCATTCCCCAGACCGCTCAGGCTAGCCCAGGAGAGGTGGCACAAAGCGTGACATCTGCCCCCAGAACATCTGGTGGGGACCCCAGAGGGAAAGTTAGTGGGAATCTAGGAGAACAGGCCGTTGGTAAGCACAGGCTCCAGGGCGAGGACACGGGCCACCTCTGGGCTCCTAAACTGCCACCTCCAAGGTGTGACAGCCTCCTGCCATGCAGGGCCCCAGGTGTGAAGGGGGAGGAGCACTTCTGCCAGTACTACCAGCTGGGTCCTGCCAGGAAAGGCCCTGGGCCCTGCTGCCTGGTGCCCTTAAAGGAGCACCTCCTCCTTCGCTGTTTCTCATATGCTCTGCATTTTGACCAGAGCAGCTCTGTCCTAGACTATGGAACTGTCCTGTGGGTGGATACTGTGTCTCTCGTTACCATACAGCCTCAACACGACTCCAGGGTCAGTGTCTGTCCCGCCGGTGGGCAGATCCAAGGCAAGGAAGGTGCCTTTCCTCTGGTTATGTGTTGGCTGATGGGGTCATACTGGAGCACAGGTGGGCTGCCAGGACAAGAAGGGGCCCAGCCATTCGGGAACACCAGAGGCTGGGAGACCATCATGGAAAGATCTCAGGGAGATGCCCACACTCCTCCAGGACCTGCTCAGCAGCATCTTCACAAAAAGAGAAACTGAGGCAGGGAGAGAGAAGAAAGGGGGCAAGGAGACAGAACCCACACCATGGGGATGGGGTAGGGAAAATACACCCATGAGCCAGGCAGGTGACAAGGGCCTTGGAGAGCAGTCCAGATGGGGCCACTTTCTCCCCTGGTGGACAAAAGGCCCCTGAGCCCAGAGAAGCCATGAAACCCAAGTTCACATGGGTAATGAATAATCCATCACGCTACCAGCTCCCCCTCCCCCGACACAGCCAGGAGATGATTTCCAGCACCGATGCCACGATTAAAAGCGGTGATTAAAATCCACCAGGCACATGTTAATTTGCTCAGATTCTGATCTCTTTTCTGGGCGTTTATGCAGAATTGCACTCTGAAAGTGTTTGGCCTGGCTGGTGGTGAGCCCGTGGTCCTGGAAGAGTCGGAAGACTGAGTTTAGCCTTCTCCTTTGAAAAGGACCAGCACTCGGAAGGCTCACAGGGGCCCCTGCGGTGGTTCTTCCTTCTGAGTGAGGCCCACCTGCTCAGGTGAGGTACGACTTCCATGGGCCCATGGGTTCTACTGGCCCTGGGCTTCTTCTGTAAGGAGACTCTGCTCCCTGGGGACCAGCTCTCACCCTCCAGCTCTCGCCTGCCTCTCTCCTCCCCCTTGCCCTTACCTTCAGAGGCATTGTTAGGGAGGGGCTGGAGCATACTCTGCCCTGAGACAGGCCTTTCCAAGGACAGCACTGTTCCTTCTCTGTGCCTTGGTCTCCTCCGTGCTTAATGAAAACACCCACACATATGTTCGCACATGTCCCAGGTCTGCCCCTTGTTCACGAGGGAACTCATCCCAGCCTAGCTGTATCACACACATCTCACAGGGCCAGCCCAGGCACCAAAGGGCCTGCTTCTAGTCCCTCAGCCCATAAGCATTTTTGCTCTCCAGCTTTAAAAGAGGTTAGAGAGGCCACAGGGCTCCTAGTGCTCCACAGTAGATGGCAGCAGTCTGGGGAAAGCCAGGCCCTGACTCCCCTGACACTGCTTTTCACTCAGGTTTATAGTGTACCCTAAGAGTATGAAGTAGCACCCCTCGATGCTGCACCTTCCAGTGCCACAGGAAGCCTGTGGGTGGCCCAAGGCACAAGGTAGACTGGCCAGCTTGGTTGTGTGCAGAACAATGCTGAGCAAGAAACCACCTGAAAGTAGGTCAAAGGTAGAGATGTGGTGATAGAGGCAGCATAAGAGACAGCCAGGAAGGCCAGCCGAGCAGGGAGGAGAGACGCCTGGAGACCCAGAGACGGAGTCTCCAGGTACTTCTGCCCAGGGCATACCCAGAATACTAGGGGCAATACAGAGGAGCAGAGGCCTATACTACCCACACTGGGTCCTTGGTCTGAGGGCCAAGGGTAGGGTAGAGTGGAGGTTGGGCATATCCTAGGAACTACTATAGCAGCTGCAAATGCCACCACAGACAGAGCTAAACTCAGCCAGGAAGGGTTACGGCAGGCCAGGAAGCATCAAAGCGCGAAGCATAGCTCTGCTGCCTCTAAGCAATCGCCTGGAATGCACTGCCCCTCTGGCCTGCTTCTCCATCTCCTACTTAGGGAGGACCAGCGGTCTAGGAGAGGGGCACCACCTGCAGCCTTGAGCTGGGGCTCTCGGTGAGCCACAGGCCCCTCTCTGTGGCCCACAAGGACAGAGGCAGAAGGGCCAACCCCCTTTTAAGGGCCACCACTATGGGCCCTGGGAGCCTGCAGAAAGAGAACAGCAGCTGCTTTCCAGTAACCCCCAGACACAGGAGGCCAGGAGAAACACGCATCCCCAAACTCGGCAGAGTGAGTCACACCTCTGAAGCCTTTGTGGGGCACCTCAGATCTGGACTTCCAACTTCTGTCCTACATAAATCACCAAGGAAACGCTTCCAGTGGCCAGCCGCACTGAAGCCAGCTCAGCGTGTCTGGGATGGCCCCGGCATTACAGATGCGAAGTCTTCTAGGGTGGCCTGGTCCCCACAGTCACCGTGACCCTGCGGAGTCCTGGAGTGTGAGCACCGGGGCCCGCTAGCAGGGAGTGCCGTAATTACCTCAGAAGTGCTGGACGGTGAAGCGCCAGCCCCTCTGCTGCTGAGTCAGTGCTGACAGCCCTGCTGCTGGGGGCACACAGGCCCAGCAGCCTGTGCCTCAGACATTTTATTAAATATTCAACACCAAATCCAATTTAGTGTTGTATCTTGCCTTGTTCAAGAGTTCTGTCAATGTTACCGCCTCCAGTGAAGAATCAAAGCTCCTTCAGAGGATGTGGTAAGAGCCCCAAGCATCCCACAGCCCTGGCACACCCTGGACACCAGTACTGCTGAACAGCCTCCTGACCTGGGTGGCAGGTAACAGAATGTGGGTAAAGCAGGGGGCACATTCCTCCTCCCAACCCCAGTGTCTCTAGCACAAGAGACTCCTGCTGATTTGGTCTCGACCTCCTCACGGGGCCACACCCTATACTGAGTCGAGTCCAGGTCACCGCTATTCTCAGGATGAGTGCTTCGGGGGCATGTAGCCTCAGGAGGGCCAGCCAGGAAGGGACTGGCCTCACCACAGCTATCCAGTGACCACAGCTGCTCCAAAGTGACCACAGCTGCCCCAGTGACCACAGCTGCCTTAGAGTGACCACAGCTGCCCCAGTGACCACAGCTGCCCCAGTGACCACAGCTGCCCCAGTGACCACAGCTCCTCCAGGCATCACCACAGCTATCCCAGTGATCCTGGTTAGGATGACCACACCTGCCCCACTGACCACAAATGCCCCAGGGACCACTGATGCCTCAGACTGACCAAGTAGGAGACTGCCACTCTAGGTCTGGCATGCCCACCTGTCCTATCCCCGAACCTCATGAAGATGGAGTCAGAAGAAATATCTCTCAATTCCAAGGCAGAAAAAGAAATAGGACAAAGCAGAAACAGCCAGAGGTAGGACTCACGGAGGAGGGAGATAGCAGAAGGACACGGAATGCTCTGGCCAGGTTGTCACTGTCCCCACATCAACCCTGTATTGCCAGGATGGTGGCTAAGTCCCTCAGACTGGTACCCAGTCCCAGTCCCAGAGCCCATGTGTTGCAGAGCACACCGGCATCAGCATAGTCTGGGTGGTAATGGAGAAAACAGTGGAGGGGGTGGGGGCGAAGGCCCGGGCAGCTGGAGGTGCAAGGCATTTTAGAAAGGCTTTGGCCTAAAATTGTCACAGCCACAGGTACTGACCCCTGGTGCCCAGAGGCCTGGCCACATAGGCGTACAGCATCTTGCCTTCACCTATGGCATCTGCGGCACATATATCTACCGTTTGGCTCCTCCTGCCCCAAGAGGGCCTCACCGCCTGCTCAGGCACCAAAGGAAGGGGTCTGGCCTGAGTCAATGGGTCAGAGTCCTGCATGGAGATGCAGTAGCCTAGAAAGAGCCAAAGTAAGCAGACACTGCCCTGGCAGCTCACCCTGCCTCCCTGCACCAGCCTGACCTACATTCTATGCCCGTGTGCAACAGCTATGCAGAGTTGCAGCCAGCCTGGCACTGAGACAGGTAGGCAGAATTCAGAGCCATCACAGCCACATGGCCACTAGCATGACCCCAAGATACACTCTGGGTAGGCTTCTGTGTGCGCAGCCCACCCTTTCGATCCCTTCCCACAGAGCGCCTGAGATGCTCTGGGGAGCCCTTGGCCTCCATGCTCTGGGCTGGACCCTGCCCCAGGTCCTTCTGGAGGAAGACAAGACAAAAGGCTGAACCCACTCTCCCACTCTGTGGCCTCCTTTCCACTATAGCAGCCCTATAGTTAGACCAAGGTGTCCCATACTCCATGAAGCCAGAAGGCCTGCTACAGCCACTCCTCAACTCAGCTCCAACAGCCCCAGCTGCTGCCAAAGACTGACAGTCTCTGTCCACAGACAGGTCAGGTGACTAGCGTCCTTCAGGCTCCCCAGCCTGTACCACAGGGCCATGTGTCCATTCTGGTCTTTATGCCTGTGACCGCCCTACAACCCCTGGATGCTCACATCAATTAAAAATCCTTGAAAACCGAGGGTTGTGGGCCTGCATGCAAATGTATGTAAATGTGCCCTTGCCTCCCAGTTTGTAGGCCAGAGGGGCCCTTCAGGCCACACAACACCCTATCTCAGGGCCAGAACTGGCCATCCCAGCATCTCTTCCTGCTCTTCTCCCTTCTGCCTATTCCTCAGCTGTCAGCGTTTATTAAGTGCCTGCTGTGTTCTGTCATTTGCTCAAGGATAGGAAGGCAGTAACAAGTTTATGAGCAGCAGGCCATGCCCTAGGGCACTCCTAGTCTGGGAAGGCAGGGCTGTGCAGTGGGCCCAACTCCCTGAGGAAGTTCTGGACTGAAAAACCAGGTAGCACAGTCTTCAGAGAAGCCAAAGAGAAAGGAGCCCTTCCCTGCAGGTCAGTGGGCACAGAAGACTAGGACAGAGGGGCTTGGAGTACAGACTGAGACATGGGTGGGTAATTCAAACCAGAGCTAGAGACAGAGGTGAGGAGACTAAGGCATGACATTGCCAGTGGGCAGCCACAGGACACTTGGCACAGCACACACTGAGAACACAAGCAGGCCAGAAGAAAATGCACAGCAGGAGCTGTGGATGGACCTGCTCTTGGCCGTCAGTATCTCCCCCTCACTGTGCTTCGGAAGAAAGCTGTCTTTGGGGTTCATCTGAAAGTATTCTTCAATGTCGGCTGCTCAGGCCTCCCACGCCATTCTCAGCTCAAACTCCACATTTCCTTTGGAAACTGCTCACCGGTGTTTAGTGGTAGAATCTAAAGTAGTGAGTGGCTCACAGACTCCAAACAAAACCAGAACACACAAGCAGAGTGTGCCTGTGGTCAGTGCGAAACTGTTGCCGCATCCCATGAAGCCACAGATGGCAGAGCTCTGGGTATCTGTACCAGATGGGCTGCAAGAGCTCTGTGAACTGGTTGGCCTCCACAAGTTCTGCCTCAGCCCTGCTGCCCACCTGAGCCCCAACCCCACAGTGACTGCAGAGAGTGGGGTTCACGCTGGCTTTCCACAGGGTGACTGGGTCCCTGTGAGCCAGCAATTCATTGATACCGGGACATCAGATCATGGTCCTGGGCTGCTGGAGAGGCAGCCTGGTCCAAGGGCTCAGCCACAGATCCTGCACACACTGTGTTGTCCCCACAGCCCCATCTATAGACAGTGGCTTTGTGATGCAAAAGCAGAGGCCAAAGGCCCAGGGAATACACTTAGCCATGGAACTGTTCTGGAGAGATGTCTTTGGAGACGCTGGCCCATGAGGTCTGACGATCTGTTTGGGTCTTCCATGGAAGGCAGAGCAAGTTGCCACAATACACGTGACCTCACACGCAACCAGTTCTTTCATATTATTTGTGGAATGACCTTCCCCAATCCAGATCCAAGTGGCAAGTCTTTGGCCCTTTGCCAGGAAGCATGCCTACATACCTTCCAAGAGCAGCGAGAAGGAAACTGTCTTAAAAGAGAGCAGTGTGCCAGCACCAACACAGCCTGAATGTCCTTGGGAGGTAAAAACACACAGCTGAGGGGAGGAGTGTGAACACAGAGCTAGGGGAAGGAGTGTGAACACACAGCTGGGGAAGGAGTGTGAACACACA
>NW_026592710.1:1100774-1122106 GCF_907164565.1 Psammomys obesus | reverse complement strand
GAAGGAGTGTGAACACACAGCTGGGGAAGGAGTGTGAACACACAGCTAAGGGAGGGAGTGTGAACACACAGCTGGGGAAGGAGTGTAAACACACAGCTGAGGAAGGGACTGTGAATACACACCTCCAGGAAGGAGTGTGAACACAGCCCAGGGAGGGAGTGCTCACAGGCAGCCCTCAGGCCTGCTCCTTCCTTGAGGCTCACAGACCATCGCTGAGGTGCTCGCTCACCATCCACAGCCAACAGGCTCTGCTGTTCGCCTCACTCCCCAGCAGCCAAAGGCCTGGTAAGGCTGCTGTTTCCCACAAACTCCTCATTCTCAGCCTCTGGGCCAGGCATTCAGCAGGTGACGCAGGGGGCTCCACCCTGCCTCCGGGAAGCCTGCTGCCCTGACCTAAGCCCTCACCATCACTTCCCCTTTGCTGTGTGGGTGCCGGGTCTGAAGGACACAGGTTATTTTCTTTGCCCCACGACCTCACCACATCTTGGAATTCACTCACCCAAGTCCGCTGGGACTCCCCGCTGGGGCGCTTTGGCCTGCTCTAGTGCCAGCCCCTCTTCCTGCCCTCTGCATTCCTAATCATGTTCCACCTGCAGGTGGCGTGGGCCCAGCAGCCACCCAGTGCAACACAGGCAAATGTTTATTTTTTTCTTTAGTACAAAACAAAACAAAAAAACACAAACAAACAAAAAAACCCGTGAGTCACCGGGAATGTTCAAGCAGAAGGCTTAGGCCGGTGGCTGTGGGCAGCAGCGGAACCATTCTCACCCAGCTCTATCCCGAGGCTGCAGGTGCCTAGCTGTGGCAGCCACTCAAGGTAAACATGGCCGCCACCGTCAGGGACACTCACCTGACCGACTCAGGTTCCCGGGGCACTAGGGAAGGCTGCAGTGGCAGAGAAGACACACTGGGTGGCTCACACCTGCTGCTACCTGCTGCTACAGCTTTGGGGCCACCCCCTCTGATCCCACCTCAAGCAGGAAGCACCCCCAGAGGAGGGGCATCCACTCTTGTCCCTGCCAGTGGTGGGCAGGGGCGCAGTGCATCTGCCAGTCCAGCCTGGCCCCCTGAAAGCCCTGGTCCCTAAGGCCTTGCAGTCACACCTGAATGCCTGAGGCCTGGACACACAGGCAGGTTTTAAGAACAGCTCTGTCCCCTACAGAAGGAAGCAACAGGCTGGGACCCAGGCTGGACAGAAAGCCTGACCAAGGGCTATGGGAGGGGCACAGCCATCCCTCAGCTCCAGAGTCACGGCACAGAGGTCTCTGGTAGCCTCTTTTCTTCCCTGGGAAGGGTGGAAGGGCTGTCATACCACAGTGGGGCCAGTCCTAACCACGCCTCTCACACAAGCCCATCCAGGGGAACGCCTAGGTCTCTGGTTGCAGATGGGGAAAAGGAGGCCCAGAGATGGAGGTTTGCTTGATTGAGGTCACTAGCCATGGGGAAATGTACAGGATCTAGGCATCCACCACGGTCCACCATGCTGTCCATAGAACCCTTTGACCTGAAGGAGTCAAGTGTCATTTAAGGTCCACAGCGTACCAGCTTGGCTTGAGCTGCCGGAAGGAGCCGCCTCTGTGACCTCGAGTGTTCCTGGGGCAGAGGCAGCAGTGACGTCTGAGTCACGCCTGCAGCTTTTTAAGGCTCAGCTGACTGCAGGGGTAATTTGGGGTTTTTTTTGAGGAGACACAGAGAACACGGTAAGGAGACACCAGTCATAGAGTGGTGTTTTTGTGCCCTCCCCGACCCAGAGTTCCGTCCTGAGGCAGCAGCCTGCCCTTCCATCCTACAGGGGTCACACAGAAGCTGGCCACCGCCATGCCAACATCCCATCAGGGTGAGACAGCTCAGGCCTTGCTGAGTGGCTGGGAGCATCCTAGAGAGGGAGACAACCTCCAGATTCCTCCAAAGAAGGAAGTCCAGCAACTCCCAGTCTGCTCCTCTATCATCTGGGCAGTGAGAGGAGCCTCGAACCACGGGATGCTCGGAAGAGGTATCTGAGGTGGGGCCAAGTGCTGACATGAAATCTGGTTCTGATGACCATGAGGGATATGGGTAGATTCACTACGATCACACTTCCTGAATTACATCAGTCCCCACCTCCCAGCTCACGAGCCCCAAGTTGCATTGTCTCCCTCCAAACAGAATATAATAATTCCCAATAATACCAAGCCCAAAATAACACCCCAATGTACAGCTTGCTGAGCTCTGCGGGGAGAATGGGACTGAGTCAAACACAGCTGCAAGTCACTTTAAAAATACCCCGAAACACACACAAACACAGGCATACGTGTGAGCTGCCTGCCAGGGTGTTTGCCTCCGCCCACAGGTCCTGCTCAACAGGTACGCAGGGTGAGGCTGGGGACAGGAGGGCGGAGGACCCGTCCTTCACTCCTGGGGACTGGAAGGTTGTGTGGCTTTGAGGAGGAGGGCAGATGGGGGTCTCTTGCTATCCCCGAGACTCCTGCCAGAAACCCCTCCCCTAAAGGTATTCAGCCCCTGCACACTTGGCAAGGAGCACTGCACCCAAGGAGACGCCAGCTCTAGGCTGCTCTCGGGCCAGGAGGGACACCCCTGCGCCTCCACTCTTGGGGTGGGTGCAGAGACAGGCTGATAGATCCTTATGCATAAGGTAGCCAGCAGGTGGTCCCAGAGCCCACTGGCCTTAGCTCCTACACCCTGAGGACCACGGCACTGCACACAGCGCTGACGCCCAGATGGCGACAGAGGAGGGGATAAAGTCTGTCTCCACAGTTAAACATCCTGGGGCCTAGACCCATAGAGGTTGTGGAAAGGAGCCAATACACGACCCTCCCCCCTCCGCCCTCAGTTTCCTCACCTGAAACCCACATAGCCGTGCACTCCAGCCTGAACAGCAGGCTCTTGGGCACACTCCCTATCATGACAAGGACATTTAGCTCCCAGGACCCTACAGCCACTCTGTCACGGCGACATTGCCGATAAGCACAGATCCAAATTAGGCACAGGAACGGGCCAACAATCTTCAAAGATGGGCCCCTGCCTCGAATTACTGAGCAAGAGTGAGGAAGCTGAGGAGGCCAGACTAGGGCAATGGTCTGCAAGTGGCAAGTCCATTTCTCCTGAGCCCTGGGAGCTGTCAGAGAAACTCATTAGAGCCGTTCCCCAGACTCACGGACTCATCTGCCAGAGAACTCCAAGGCCCAGCAGGATCCTGTCAGGAAAGCTCAGGGTCAGCTGTCACTCCATGCCTGCCCAGGGATGGGTGCTGTCCACTCAGGATGTGCTGTCTCAGCCCTTGGGAAGTTGGTAGTCTGTGGCTTGATCCTCTACAACCCGCTCCGGAGGGCAGGCCGTCACCACACCACACCAGGCCACCTAGATGCTTTCCGAGTAAGTGTCTGAGAGGTAGGGAGCAGCATAATTGTCCCCGAGAGGCCTTACATACACCATAGGACCCTCTATTGGGGCCACTGGGGGATTCCGAATGCCCCTAACAACTGAAGGGATAGTGGTCCGAGTCTTCTGCTGGGTCCACTGACAGCTCTGAAAGGTAAGAAGGAACAGCGGGGCAGAGCTGGCCGCTGACAGCAGCTGGAGAGGAAGGATGGGCTTGGCTGGCCTGTGGAGGGACCTACTGCCAGGACAGCATCTTCCACAGCGCCAACAGTGACAGTCTAATGACAGGACACCCGTCCTTGCTCACTGAGGGCCGTCCACACAGCAGCCTTCGCTATCAGGCCCCGGACAGAGGGACTGCTGGCCCACGGGGACTGCAAAGAAAGGGCCAAAGGACATGGGTGTGCCACTCAGGCCTGGAGAGCACAGGCTCTTTACCTTTGGGAAGGCTGACCTTCCAGAACTGTTCCTGCCCCAAGAGGCTCTCATGCCAACAGGCTGGCACTTGCCCCTCGCCATTCCTCTGCTGCTCTGAAATGTTGCTGTGACCAACAACGGCCCTAGCACCTGAGAAGTGGGCGCAGGCCCGACCTGAAAACTGATGCTCAGACACTGGTGTGGGTCGAGATGCCCTCCACAGCAGGTGTCTCATTGGGCCTGCAGGAGCTTTAGGCTGTGGACAGCAATCAGAGGCCCCATTCACACAGATGACAGCCCTCCAGCTGAGGGCTCAGGAACCCCAGACCCTGTCCTCAAGCCTGGTAGCATAGCAAGGGCTTCACAGCAGTCGCTGCTCCACTGTTGGCCACAACAGCCATCCAGCCCAGCATGGCATGTTCAGGGGACTTAGTGCCAAGCCAGGACACCCTAGGCCTGAGCTGACCTGTATCAGCTGGGTCCACTGATGGAGTCTGCCGTCAGGAGACACGGTGACCAAGGGCTACCAAGTTCTTCAAGGAGCCCAGAAAAAGAAGAGCAGGGTCCAGAAGCCATGTGGAGAGCAGAGCTCTGGGACAGAGGAGTGGAGAGAGGAGGTGGTCAAGGAAGGAGCCCCAGGTCCCTCCACCAGGGCTGGCTGGAGCGCTGACACAGTCACCTGCTTTTTGGCATGCCCAGACCCCACAGCTCTTCTAGACAAGCACAGAGTAAGCGCATGCTCCACACAGACAACCTTGCCCAGCCCTCCACAGGGGTCCTGAGGGCCCAGCACACCCTAGCTCTTCAGCTGTAAACACAAATGTAAAAGGGTCTCTGTGTCCTGGGCTGGGGAGGAAGGAGCACAGTGGCCCCAGGCCATGCCCTGAAAGGAGGGAGCTCTGGTGTCTGAGGTTTAGGGGTAGTCCTGCAATTCCTTGATTTGACAAATTGTCTCAGCTGCCTTTCAGGAATGGGGACCAGCAGGAGTGGATGCACCCGAGGCAGGAGGCGTGGCCAGCTATGAAACACTCAGCTGGGATAGAGTGGAGGGAGGGATGAGAAACCTGCCAGGTTTCCTCCTGATTATTTGAATGGTCCTGCCCTTGGGCAGCACAGCGCAGACAGGCCCCCTGAGGGAAGCCCCTCCAGGGCTCAGAATCTCTGTGAAGCTCCTAGCCAGTCAAGGAATAGCTTTTACTGTGCATTGCTGTGAATGAGCTGGGGTCCAAGAAAGACCACCTGAAGAGCCAAGGAGGCTGGGTAAGGGAGCTGCCAAGCTTGTGCACCCACACCTCCCAGAGCCAACACAGAGTGGCAGGCGCTGGGTCAAGCACCAAGAAGCTTATGCCTAGTCCCCGGCTCCAAACTACAGTCTTTTCTCCCTGTGAATTACTGAAGCACCTCCCTAAGCTTGCCTGTGGCTCCCTTATACCTCTCTTATATTCAAGTGGAGACCTGATCTAGCCTCCTAGTACAGCCTAACCTTCTTCAGTAGCCAGGCTCCGGCCCCAGCCCCAGCCTCCTACTGCTCACAGTACCTCTCCTAAAGCTCTGCTGGGGGCAGGGGCAGACAGAGTGGGCCAGCCAGGAAAGGGCAGGATCAAGGACTCCCGAGTCTCCACCACAGCAGCCCTTTCCACAGGCTCACTCCAGGACGACAGCTGCCGCCTTTGAACTGAGATGAAATACTTCCGCAGTGCTGCTCACCACTGGGCAGGGCTCAGGTGGAGGCACCCGGGCCTCCTCAGCTCCTAAGGAAGCTCCAGCTTGCTCCCCAAGGCTCTGCAGCCCTCAGGCTGGCAGCACAAGCCAGCTCTCCTCCAGCCTCTTCTTTCTGCAAACTAGGGACGGATGTGAGGTTCCCAATGGCTTTGGAGGACAGCGGAGCAATACTCCAATCAGCTTGGCAGCACAGTGAGGGCTGCCCACCACAACCCACCTCCATGCCTGGGGCCACCGCACCCCACCCAACAAGAAAACCGGGAGGCCTAGGGAAGGCAGCCTCATCCCTTGCCACTGCCTGAGGGAGCTGCCACGGGAGCAGGTGAGCAAGCAGGCTGGGTGCCCAGACAGAAGGCTCTGTTCATCTCCCACCCCACCAGCCTGTGGCGGAACACAGCCCTCACTTAACAGGCATGGCATTTCTAAAGATGACAAAGATCCCGGGCTCAGAATGTGTTTTTTGTGCGAACAGACACTTCCGCACCAGCATGTGGACGATGGTGCCTCCCCTGCAGTTCAGGCCTGAATCATCAGCCACGATGAGGCCAGGAGTACATCGCGGTCTAGCCACAGTGGGACTCCAGGGAATAAGGCCCATCCCCCTTGCTCCTCAAAAGGGCTGGCACCGATATGGTCAACCACAGCTGTCGGTTCTGGGGCGGTTATCTACCCCTTCTCTGTGTCTGGAGAGCACACAGCACATTCAGGTCACAACCCTTGCAGAGCTTTGACCTGCAGTGATGGGACTTCGTGGGGCTGGAGAAGAGAACAAGGACAGAAAGAAGACCCTTCCTCTGAAAGTGGCGGTCTGCGGGAGTCACCTCCAGCTGCTGGGCGCTGACCAGGCTTCCCACGGGCTGGCATCGATCCGCACAGCCCTGGAATCTATCTTTATTAGCCACGTTCTTGGCTGTAATTTTTCACTTGTCTCTGCAAGCCTCAGCCCTCGAGGAGAATGCCACACATCCTTACTAGGGTGGAGAAGACGCAGACTGACAAGACTCCCTCCGTCAGGACCTAGAGCAGACCCCAGCCCCTTGTCATCATCTGGGAGGAGGGGAGGCGGTTGGTTTGTGTCTTGGCACCTTGGCAACGTTAAGCTGACCAAAGTCTATCCAAGGACAGGGGCCGGGGCAGGGTTGAGAGTGTATGCTAAATATCCAAGCTGTGGGCCTCAGATGGAAGGCTCAAGTGAAGCGTGTCAGCTTGGAGCTAACTTGTCCTCCCTGAGCCTGGAAGCCCAGAACTGGCAGCGCTCACGCCTTCCGGCAGGCTCCTCACCTCTGTCTAGGCAACTGGCTCTCTCACAGCCAGCACCTTCCCTTTACAGACAAGAAAACTGAGTCTCGGGGAACTGGCCCCTCCAGAACAGCAGATGTCATGTGAATGTCTGGCCCTGGTCTAACCTGCTTCCCTCCACAAGGTCAGCCCTATGGTGCTCCCAGAGGCTCACCCCCCTAACCCCCAGAACACATACTGAGATGGCCAAAAGGAGCTGGGAAAGGCTGGCCTGCACTTTCCTTGCTTCTTGGCAAGTGAGAGGTAGCTATGGCTTGGGGCAGTGCTGGAGCCAGGCTTCCCAGAGGAAGCCAGCCCCAGCCTGTGCCTCCTTAGAAACCCTGGGGAGCCACTTGGAACAGCCTGAGCAGGCAATGGGTCCCTGCACTTGTTGAAGGAGATGTCAACTGAAGGTATTAAGAACCCAAAGCTCAGAGAATGACAGGCAGTGGCAGACAACCTGAGCCCAGTCTGGCAGCTCTGGACCTTGAACTTGTTCTTGGAAGACCTGGCCTGAGGGTCTTAGAGTAGAACAGTATGGTAGGTCAGATCTGAAGCAAGAAGAGATGCCAGGAGGATCAGCATGGTACGTGGCCCCTTTCACGTCTGTCCCGGAAGAGCAGTCATCTTCACTATGCCAGAGCGTTAGGGGATGATCAGAGCTCTTGGAAGAGTGAAACATTTCATAATCCATTAATTAGATGCCCAGAGGACTGCTGCCCCACAGGGGAGGGGCACCAGCATGGGAGAGAACCGCTTGAGGAATCTCAGGAAGAACAGAGCCTCGGGACACCATTGCGGACTAAATCCATCCAGTGTCGGTCCCCAGAGGCTAGCCACCAGAACAGCCAGTCTACATGGACAAGCCTTGGGGACACAGACCAGCTAGACAGGTGTGACGGGCATTCCAGGGCATGTCAGAGAAGCCCAGTGAAGTTGCTGAGGCAGCGTGCACAGAGCAACAACCTCGCTCTTCTCAGTCAGTGGCTGGGGAGCAGGGCTGAGCTCAGGGGAATCGGGGCCCAATACCCAGCATCCCTCCTGGTCCAACAGCACCCTCTCGTTCACACGTCACAGGTGACTGCAGCTACTGGTCAGCCACAGAGGCCATGGTTCTACAAGAAAGGGGTGAGTGGGAGGAGCACCAAAGATCAGGGCAGGATAGGCCAGGGTAGGAGGCTCAAGCTCTCCACCCACTGCCCTCTCCCATGTTCAAGGACCAGTGTGGGCAGTTCTGTCCATCAGAGTCACTACTGTCCATTCAGGGTGACAGAGGCAGTTCTGTCCATTCAGGGGGCTGACCAGTCCCTGAATCTGCTCTGTCAAAGTATACATCAATTGGAGGCCTGAGAAAAAGAACATTTGGGAGAGCCCAGTGCCTCCTCACTTATCCTAGTAGTCTCTGAAGACAGTGGTAGCCCAGGCAAAGATGAGGTGGACTCTCCAACTAGATGTTCAAACCCATTCCTGCACCAGTCCTGTCCTGAGCCTGTGGGACTCAGCAGCAGATCTGTACCTGATTCTGGCTCAGCAGTGCTGAGCAGGGTAGACAACATGACCACTGAGGTGGGCTGAAGGATGACAAATATGAATGTGTGTCCCTGGAACCTCTAAGCACGACTGCTTCTGAAGAGCGTCTCTGTGAATGGAACGGAGCTCGAGTCCTAGGTGGTGATCCTGAACATCAGTGGCTACTCAAAGGGCCAAGGGTGTCAGCGGCCATCTTGGTCCAATGATAGGTTCCTGTTCCCATGTCGAAGGTGAAAAGAGCAGAGTTCTAGGGAGCATCAGGGTGCAGGGGTAAGGTATGGCAGGGCAAGAGGCTCAGGAGCCTTTGCCAGGCAATCTCCTGTGTACAGGGGCTAGGGTATGGGCAGGACGCCCACCAGAAACAATGAGCCTCACAGAAGGAAAGCGGAAGGTTCAAGAGACAGAGCAGGAAAGGCAGAAAGCAGAGGCTACAGAAGAGAGAGGCAAAGAGAGAAATGATGCAGAAATATACCTAGGATGCCAAGGAAGGGCATAGCCACAATAAGATGATAGGCAGGACCTTCAGAGAGCCTTCATACCCACAGAGCCTTCAGAAGGAGCGGGACCCCGCCCACACCTGACAGGTCAGACCTGTGGCCTCTGGGGCTGTGTGAGGGCGCATGGCTGATAGGAGCCATCAGTGTGCCAGTTTGCTCCAGCAACCTAGAAATAACCCTCATGCTGGGATGGACAGCCAGGGGTCTGTGGAAGGAGAGGACAGGCTAGCTGCCATGAAGGGAAGGAGGGTCCTGGGGTCCACAGTTCCCCAGTGTAGCCCAGAACCATGTACTTCTTCCAACGACCCAGTGCTCACGGCACCTCTGTGGCAGGTGGCTGCCAATGTGACTTTTCGGAAGAGAAAGGGACTCACAGAGGGTTAGGTGACCTGCTTAGCTCTCACAACTAGTTAGCATGATCACAGTCAGGATGCCATGCACCCACAGGACTGCACATACCTCCTTAGAGGCCCTCTGGGCACCCCTGTCTGCTCTGAGGAACCCTCACACAGACAGAGCAACTACCAAATGTGATGGTACCCGTGGAAGGCCTGGATCAGCGAGCGCCCCGTGACAAGAGAAGAGGCCAGGCCAGAGGTGCTGGTGTGGAGTTGTAGACAGTGGCCTCCTGCGCCCTCCCTAACCAAGCAGAGGAACAGCTCAGGAGCTTATCCCTCCCCCAGTATCCCCGAGTTCTTGGGTCTCCAAGGTCAGCAAATCAGTCATCATCACGATCATCATCATCTGGAGCTTCAGGCCCCTGCACAGCCTCTTCTGTGCTCCCTTTCCACACAGCAGGGTCTCAGGAAAGGAAATGGGTCTCAAGAACGTCGGCTCACTGCAGCCAGCATCCCTACACTTGGGAGGCTGAGGCAGGAAGACTGCCTGGAGTTCAAGGCCAGCCTGAGCTACAAAGTGATACCCTCCTGTCTAAATTAAAAAAAAAAAAAAAAAAAAAAAAAAAAAAAGCCAGCCCATTCACTTTCTCTCTCCTAGGCAGGGCCTCTGCTTGGAAGTAGGTCTGTGTAACTGTGCAGATTAGGTGTGTATAGGGTGTATACACTTATTCATGTAGGGGTGTTCTGTGTATGTGCACAGGCCTTCCAGGGGCATCTAGTGAGGAGGAGAGAGGAGGTGATAAGGGCCGTGAGCCCACAGGGTGCCGATGACCAGGACCTATGGGGCCACTCCAGCAGCCTCTGATGGTGTGCCACATCCGCTCCACGCTCTTCTTTGCCTGTCGGCCTCTCCAGAGTCCCTCTCACTGTCATCAGACATGACTCCTCCTGGCACTCCCTGCCCACCGGGGTTCAATGCCCAGCAGGAGCTCAGAAGACAGGTATGGGGAGTCTGCTCCACTCTGTGGGGGCAGAGACCCCGGAATTGAGTTTGAAAGCTGCTGGGAGAACAGAATGGGAAAAGAAGCCAGGAGCAAGAGGAGAGAGGCTCTGGGTGCAGGTGGGTACTTCTATTCAGACCCCTCAGACTCCTGCTCCAGAACTGGCCTGGGAGGAGAATATAAGCTTGCACTAGCGCACACATACACACACACACACACACACACACACACACACACACACACACACAGGCTACAGAAGTAGGAGTCTTTCTGAAAGAGCTCCCAATCAGGTTCATCCTCAACCCAAGGAATCCTGGGAGGCCAAGGGGCACTGAAACCCCCTGACTCTGAGCCCCTCTCCTCTGCCCGAATGGCCAGCTCTTGGCAAGACTGGGTGGCAGAAGCAGCCTCCTTTGTCCCTGTGTGCTGGGCAGAAAGGACAAAAGCGCACTCCCGGCTGGCTAGCTGCTGCCACTGGAGACGTCTCCAGGAGCCCTTCCTCCGTCTGCCTGCGATGCTGCCTGTTACACAACAGACCTAAGAATAATCTAAAGGGCGGTCGCAGATGAACGCCTCGCCCTGGGACCCCTCCAGCTGGGGTGCTGGGAGGAACCACTGGAGAAGGACCGTGCTTCTATTCAAGACTCAGCCTGTGTGGCGGCCATGTGGCCCCTGCCCCCGCTCCACCCCAGCACCTGGGAGACCTGCTGCATCCTCATCCCCATCCTCAACCACAGCTCTCAGGGTGACTGGGGTGTCTGGAGGGGCCACAGCCACCTGTGTCCACTGGCCTGAGGTCAACAGTCCTGACCTAGAGCAGCTGCAGTTCTGGTTGGACATAGTGATGACATCTGGGCCAGATGACAGCCCCTTTCCTAGCAGCCAAGGGCAGACAGAGCCCCATGCAAGCTGGGAGCTGCAGTGAGACAGGAAGCATGGGAGACAGCAGGAGAGGACCTTGTGCACTGGTCTTCAGCCCATTCTGAGGCCCAGGAGGCAGCCCATCTCCTCACAGCCCCTCCACTGCAGCAGGTGGCAGGCAGCCTTCCGGTCACTGGCACAGCCTCTGGGCTGGGCTCACCACCCCTCCCAGGAGCAGGAGGCAGGGTGGGTACGATAGTTGGCAGATAATGAAGTAGTCCTGTTAGCACAGAGTAACTGAGTCTATACAAATTGGCCCATAGCTCTTCATCTATTGCAGGCATTAAAAATTAAAATCCAATTACAACTCATATTGTCAAACCTGGCTGCTGCCGATTACAGCAAGCCATGTGTGGGGTGGGGGATTATGTAACCTGAACTGTTGGTGGTAGGACTGAACCTCAGGCACCAGCGCTTCCTATCCCCACGAGGGTCTGCAGGAGGGCTCTCTCACGTGTAAGCAGTATGACCTGAGGGGGCCCAGGGCCTAGCCAAAACATCAGCTGAGGGGAATCCCTACCTAGCCACCCAGCAGAGAACCCACCGTTACTACACCACACCTGGCTGTTACCTAATGGCAGAGCATTGGTCCTACTGGGTGACAGAGAGCGGCCTGCCTCAGTCTCAGGCTTCCTCAGCTTCCTAAATGGGCAAGGTTCCAAGGCAGCAAGGCTACCAAGCCAGCCCGGAGCTCCAGGTGGCACACACTGTCAAGCTACTGTATGGCCAAGTCCAACTGCTCCTGTTCCAAGAGTGTGAGGGGTCAGCTGTCCTCTTCCATCTGACAAGGACCCCAAAAGCTGGGCCTTAGGGAATAGGACTGCAGGACTCCTCAGGTAAGCTGATGGCACCCAATCTCTTGTTCTGTCTAACATCCAGCCCTTCTCACGGGTCTTGCAGAGAATGTGGCTGTGGAATGAGGGTAATGTGATGGGGTAACCAGGACCAGGGGCCAGGGAGGGGAAAGCTGTACAAGCCAGCTCCTGACCCACCAACAGCTCAGAAGGTAGGCTTGACCTCTGGCCCGCTTCTGTGCATGGGCCCCAGACTCCCTGCTGTAGCTCTTAAGTTGGAACTTTGTTCAGGAGTCCTAGCAGGACACTAGCAGGTACCCCTGGGTGGACGGATGCTTTGGGTAATGTGGTACGGGCATGAGAATAGCTAGGCATCACCTCTGGAGCCCAGGGAATTGGGAAGCAAGGGGCACAGCAGTACCTTTGCATGGAAAGGTACCAAGAAGACCACAGAGGAAAGGTCTGATTTAGTAAGGAGTCTATGATTACCTCCTGTGTCTCAACTGTCACCAGCCAGCCCAGACTGGAAATGAAGGAGGAAGAGGGGGGAGGAGGAGAGGAGGAAAGAGGAGAGGTGAAGGAAGGACTCCTATGTCTTTGGCATCTCCTTTTGACAGTTCCCTAAGTACCCCATCCCCTACAAAATGCCCCAGAAGGGCTTGAAGGCCCAGAGCCCCTGGAATCAGTTCACACACACGGTGGATGCCTGAACTCTTCCCCCACAAGACCCTCCAGGGCCATGTGGCTCCCTCCCCACTCCGGCCCCAGTGCCCGAGGCTGGGGGCTGGGCCTGTGCATCCTGCCCCAGCCCAGACACATGTGTGGTGTATTCGGCTGCGCTGCAGCTGTCCGCCCAGCACTTCTGGTAGACTCAAGTGGCAGTGGCCAGCTGCACCCCTCAGTGGGAAGGAAGGGCGTCCCCACCCCCACCCCAGCAGGGGTCAGTCTCCACACAGAATCACAGGCCCAGGTAAGACAGGTAAGACATCGTCCTGAAACCTGGGGAGGAAAGTTTGCAGGGGGTGGTGCTTTAATCCTTCATCCAGTACCTGAGGCCATCGAGAGAGCCCTGGACCTCTCTGCCTGTCCTGCTGCGATCCCACATGCGCACCGTGCCCAAATGGAGCAGAGAAGCCGCAGGGACCCGCATGCGGCTGGCTCTGGAACCGCAAGTGCCCCCTCCCAGGGCACAGCCCTGGCCCGGGCCAGGAGCGGCGCGCCCCCGCGCGTCTACCCGCCCCAGCCCCGCGTCTGCAGCCACAGGAGCGGCACCTACTGTGCTTCTGCGGGGCGGCTCCCGCGTCCATTGTCTCCGCGTTGACAGCAGTGAGGTGGCCACGAGGGCGCGGACTCGGGTGGTCAGTGGCCTGGTTCTGACTGAGGCTAAGGCTCCGCGGGCATCGCTTCGCCAGGGCTGGCGGCCCGCGGCTGGTTGTGCGCGCAGCGCGTTCCGCGCTGTGACACTGAGCCCCGTGGAGGCGCCGCGCGAGGAGCGCGCTGTCACTCGTGCCGCCCGCACCACACCCCCTGCCCGCCCCGCGCCGGGAGGGGGCCGGGGTGGCCCCCGGCTGCGTGGCGCATAGAACAGGGCGCAACGTGGAACCGCGGGCAAGCGCAACGCATGGAGACGGGCGCGGGGCAGACAACTGGGCCAGCACCGCCCCGCGCCCGCCCTAACCAAAGTATTCTTTCCGCAAAGATGCACCCGCAGCCTCCCACCACCACGCCTCTGCGTGGCCAGAGCCTCAGACCAGGAGGGGGCGGGGCAGAGCGCTTCCACAAGAGCCTGCTCCACGCAGCCAAAGCAAAGCCCTGAGCTTGAGGTCATTGCTCTCCGCACTTCTGCCCCCCTCCCCCGCTCGGCTCCCAGGTGCTTGAAGAGGAGGGTCTGGGTCACCTCTCCCAAAACCAAGAGGTCAGGCAGCACGTGCAGAGCGCTGAAAGTCCCTAGGCCAGTGGAAAGGAGTAATAGCCCGCCCCCGGTGCTAGAGAGCAAGACCCCTTAGCGCCCTTTACAAGTGTTTCTGGGTCAGAGTGGGAGGGGGCTTGGTCTGCTGTCTTGGAAACTGCCATTCAGGCCTGGAGAGAGGACCCGGATAGGACATAGATATAGAGCACTGACTCCTCCCTGGCCAGCCTCTAGCCTCCCACAGAGCCCCTTCCTGCCGTTCCAGGTTCTGGAGGGTGTCCTCAACTGTTCTCAGAGACAGACTTTGGATCCTGGGGGCCATCTTGGCACCTCTTCGCCAAAATAGGCTTCTCAGCAGCCTCTAGCTCTTTTTTTCCAAGAGTGAACCTGTCTGCCCGCAGGCCCCTGTCTGAGAAAATGTCCCACTCACACCTGTGTTCACGGAGTCCTTGGCTCCCTCCTGGGTATGCTTTGGCTTTTTGCTGAGAAACAACTTTCTGCCAGCAAGCCACTCCCAGCCCCCAGACTGCTGAGGACTCCATACTGCGCTGTTTTAGGTCTAATCTGGGCTTAGTTCAGAATGGGTTGGGAAATCTTAGCCAGACCAAAACAGAGGGTATGACCCAATGAGGAGACTCAAACCCTGAATGTCGCCCAGCAGAAGAAAGCCTGGATCTGCGATAAGCCCATCTCATGTTAGCGAGAGCCAGTGTCTAAGCCAGGATGAGGCGAGGAGCCTCACCTAAGGAAGGGTGTCCTCTGAGACAAACAGTGCCTGCTCTTTTCGTCCCAGGGCATACCCTCTCCACTCGTCGGCCTTGGTGCAATGACTTACGAGTTCATGTCCCAGCTCCAATGGACCCATGAGATGCCTTAGTACCCTCTCTCCAGCCTTAGTTTCCCCGTTCGGACTCATGGTCTCCACAGACCCTTGACTCTCCTCAAGTCACCCATTGATTCCTTAGCTCTACCACAGGCCCTGTGACCAAAGATGACCGTGAGAGATGACACACCACACCCAGGGGCAGCTGAACGCCCACTGGCCCCTCACGGTCTCATCTGGCGAAGGCTGGGTGGGCCCAGACTCCAGCCAGGGTAAGTAGTGCCAGGCATTCATTCCATAGTCACAACCCCTGTGCTGTCACCCATCATCGCCATGAAACAGATGACCAGAGCTTCGCTCCAGGGCGGTAGCTGCCTGAGCCACACTATGGAGGTAGTTGTCAAAACTCCTTCCCAGGGGCCTGCGATACCAGCTCTGCGCTTCTCCTGCCCTGGCCACAGGGGCACACAGACTCCCCCAGATGTCACCTAGCCTTTCTTCTGGAATGCAATCTCCAGCAACTTCCCCTCCTCGCACTTCCATAAAAGGCACAATAATGCCCAGGCCAGAACCACACACACCCATCTTCCACTCTAACCCTGGCAGCATGAGCTTTCCCAGACCCCAGTGTCCAGAAGTGTATTAAAGAGGAAGGAATACCGCAGGTATGAAGAGCTGGGAGAAGGCTCAGTGGCTAAGTGGATGTGCCGCTCTTGAAAGAGCCCCGAGTCTGATCCCCAGCTCCCACATCAGACAGCTCAGCAAGGCCTCACCTCTGCCTCCAGGGATCCCTACAGCTTCTGCCCCCATAGGCGCTTGCGCTCACATGAACACACACACACAATTAAAAGCAAAATCTTTAAAGTAAAATCAAGTGTGAGTGAGTGAGTGGGTGAGAAGAAGCCAGTGGCTCTTGGAGCTGTGAGCAAGCCTGAGGCCCAGCCTCCAGCCCAAGAAAGGTCCTCCTAGTACATGCCAGGTGCCGACAGGGCCAAACATGGGCCAGGGTGAGATCCCTGCAGGGAGACCACAGAGCATTTCAGGAACCCACCTGTGGTGCCAATGCTTCTTAGCTGCTGCAACTGTGTAACAGGGTGCTGGGGAAGCAAAACCCTGGTGCTGGAGCTGGGCGCTTCCTCTTTTGCTTTGTGGAATATCCTCAGGCACTCCAAGGACTCCTCTCAGTACGATAGTGCCAAGCGCCCCTCGCCAAGCCTAAAGACCCCCAGAGCTAGGCACAATTCCCTTTATTTTGGACATGGAATAGGCAGCACATTCCAACTCGTACCCACTGACACACCTTCCCCAGACAGTGATGACTTTGTCTGAGATGGGGGAAGGTTCCTCCTAGACTGACAGCAGTTGCTAGAAGCAGGATCCCTAACACACACACACACACACACACACACACACACACACACACAGTGTGGCAGGCCCATGGCAAGGTGCTCTTGATGCAATTCTAGCAGCCAGAGTACATGGACAGCCTGACCCTAGACCACCGCTGTCGGGAACCTGAGAGCCTCCAAGACCTCATGTCCCGTTCCTTGTAGGTGGGGAACCATATGCCGGTTGCTCCTATATGCACTGAACAGGCCTAGCTTTGCGGACCTTCAGGTACTGTCCCACATTGGAGGACAAGAATGCACCCAGGTTTGGCCCCACTACCTCTCACTCTCAGACACCCCCCCACCCCGCTGACAACAGGACCCCACTCTGATGTGACAGATGGCTCAGGGCAGGAGCACAGCATAGACCTTGACCACAGCCAGCGGTCACCACCATGGACACACAGGCCCGCAGGGATGCTCATAGAGAGCCAGCAAGAGGCACAGCCAGGGCGCCGCAGAGAGAGCAAGCACGCACTCGCCAAATCAATACGTCTAATTGGGTAAATGTGCAATTCTCAACTGGCTAAATTTAGAAAGTGTGTGTTTCCTCTTCTCCCAGCATCTGGTCTTAAGACATCCCGTTCTCAATCAGAAATCAAGATAACGTGCAGGATCAGCTTCTGCTTCCCACATACCAGCCTGAGGTCTGGCACCCAGCACAGGAAGTCCAGGCCTGGCCAGCACTGTGGAGATGGGCAGGTGACCTGGCCTCTAGTTCAGGGTGAGGTCTCCGAACACTTTGCCGTGCTAAGCTGGCACCAACAAGTAGGTGGGAGGCTCAGAGGTATCTCTGCAGATGCTGCTGGCCCTTAGGATCCCACTGGCTCCTGAATCCACATTTTCTATAAGAAGAAAACTGAGGCACCTAGAAAGGACTTCTCTTGCTCAGGGTGCCTGGACCCCGGGGACTCTGTCTCAAACAGCCCCATCCTTTGCAGGCTGTAAGACCTACATCTAGGTGTTCCAGGACAGGGCACCTGTGAGCTTGGGCAGGGCCCTCTGTGTGCCAGTCTTGCCCCTTCTGTGGTGCCCTAGACCCCTGACCAGGGCATCCCTGGTAACCAGGACTGGGCAAGAAACAGCCCCAGGCTAGAGAGGTAGACAGAATTCAATGCTGGGCATTCTCCAAGGCAAACCCACTGAGCTCCTTTAACCCCTGGGACCTCCAGAGAGCTGCTCACGAGCTTAGAGCTGAGGCCCCTCTAGCTCAAGTGGAAGGTGGTAGATAGAGATGGCCCTCTCCCAACCCTCGCAGCCCTAGGACAGTCTGGAGGAAATGTGGACCGCGGTGCTGCAGCTGCTGGTCTGCTACAGCACTCAGAACAATATGGACCACTGTGCGCGTGGAGAAGTGTGGGGGTGTGGGCAGCCCTCGGCTCGGGCGAGGGTGGGTCTTCAGCGCCTAAGCCAGGGAGGTCCTGGATCCCTCTCCTGGACACTGGGGAAGGAGGTACTGGATCCCTTTCCTGGACACTAGGGAAGGAGGTACTGGGCCCTAGGTGGGACACATTGTACATGGAAGACTCATCCTCCTCCCCTTCCTGCCTTCCCACTATACCCTCCCCCAGAATTCCAGAATTCCAGAATTCCAGAAACAGAATTGTTTCTGCCTTTGACAACGCACAGTCATAGGCATACAGCTTTGCTTGCCTAGGAGGAGCTGGGGCAGGAGAGGGGCACGAACGAGTCTCTGGAAAGACCTGTTCCCAGGCCTCCCGGTGGCCCCAGACCCCCAGTCTCACAGGGCTGCTCCCAGGAGCCACTGGTGAGCCCGTGATGGTCACTAGCACACCCTCCCTGTCCCTTTCTTCCCCCCAGACCACAGTCAGCCCACCACGTGCACCTGCGCCACGGCGGGCCCTCGCTAGGCTAGCCCCTCGTTCACAAGATGACTCTTCTGCTCCACAGCTGGCCAAGGGATTTCTGAACATGCCCAGGGCAGCTGGGTGGCATTCACCTGGACACTGCCCAGCGATCAGTGTGAATTAAGCACACACCAAGTGTGGTGGTGCGTTCTAGGAGGCCTGGGGCCCAGCAGGGAGTTCTAAAGACAAGCGGGGCGGGGCGGCTTAGTCCAGCCGAAGGAGCAGCACATGGGAGGCTGGAGAGGTGGAGGGCCTCAAGCAGGAGATCCTCAGCTCCCCAGGGGAGCAGATGCTGCAGGTGAGATCCAGGACACATGGGTGACAGGCATGCACACGTGCGCATGGTGAGCTCACTGTGTGTGGAACATGTTGCATGTGTGTTCCTGTGTTTGGCTGGGGGCTGGGAGAGGAAGCAGGCTAGGGAGCATGACCTGAGGGCTGTTCAGAAGGGGCCAAAGCAGAAGAGGCAGGAAACATGGACAGAGCCTGAGGCACAGAGAAGTACCCCAGGGCTGGGCAGACATCATGACTAAGGTTGTTCAGGTTCGGGCTCAAGGATTTTGATAGAGTGGGTGCTGTTTGCTAACAGGGCCGCAGAGGGCTGCAGAGGGCTTGGCATTCAGATGGTCACAGTCACACTCAGTTGGCAACGGGCTGAAACTGAAGCTGGGCAAGTGGGGGAGCAGTAGAGGCAGGAGGGCCCGGTCTCCAAAGCAGAGGTACATCCTCAAAGGAGAGGAGGTGGCAGCCCATTGGGACTCAGAACCAGACATGGCGGCCAACCACCAGCTGACGGCTCCTCGGGAGACTGGAAAAAGAGCAAGACCCATGCACTTCCGTCCCAGAGGCTAAGTCTTTGCTCAGCACCCACTCCCTGCCTGCTGGGATCAGCTGCTTCTGTGCCTAAGAGGCCTAGACCAGCACCCACTTAGCATCAGCTATGTGCCAGGCTCACAGAGCTACCTCAGCCAAGATAAAGTGCCCAGCCAAGCTATGTCCCCACTCATGAGAACAGAGCTGAAGCAGGGTATGCAGGACTTCATGGCCCCTTGCTCCTTCCCTGCCCAACATGGTACGCCCTCTCCCGTCAGGAACTCCCCTCCGTGCCTTCCGGTGGCAGCCTAGGAAAGCCCTCCTTGGAGAGCTCTTGGATCTAGACACTCTAGCTTGACTCGACGACGCTGCCTTTCTTCTCTGCAGACCCCCACCTGCCTCTGAAAGCTAGCCCAGTGCATGTGTAGACATCAGGAAGAACTGTGCTGAGAGGGAGCTCTTGCATCCTTCAGCCCAGTGCCCAAAGATGGGGAGACAAGACTAGCCCAGCACGTGGTCATGCTTGCCACTCCAGTATACCAGGCACCCTTCTCCTTCCTCCTCCCAAGGACAAGGCCCAGGGACATGCCCTGAGAGAAAGCAGCAACTGATGCCCAGCCATAGGAAGAGACTCTGAAAGTGCAAGTCTCAGGCAGCAAGCTAATGCTCAACTCATCTGGCTAGGTATCCCAGCAGGTCTACCCAGGGCTAGAGCCTGACCGGGTTGCCTTAGGCTTCCTGAGATGTTGGTCCCTGAGCCTCCGCCCCTTAAATGGCCCGTCTCCTCTGCTACCCAACCCTTATTCAGAAGCCTCCCGTCCTTAGCAGGGCCCCGCAGCAGCTCCGGTTCTCCTGCCCAGAGTGCCCCACCTACTGCCCCATCTCACGTACACCTCCAGCCTCGGGGGGTCCCAGGGAGCTGTTTTTGGGCCACTTTCCTAGTCACAGATGTCCAGGAGGAGAGCCACTGTATCTACCCCCTTCTAGAAAAGGTTCCAGGGCCAGTGAGAAGTTCAGAAGTTAAAGACATTTGCTGCCAAGCCTGCCAGCCTGAGTTCAGTTCCTAGGACCTACATGGAGAAAGGAGAGAACCGACTCCTCTACACCCACGCTACATGCTCACACCCACATAGATGGACACACAGGCAGACGTGATAAAACACACACAGAGAGAAAGAAAGAAAAGACTGTGCTTCTGAACCAGGCAGAGCTAATGCTAGAAAGGCAATGGGCACCCAGAGGCTCTGGCTGGGCCAGGCCACCACCTAGCTTCAATGGCACTCACACAGCCAGTCTCTCCTTCGCTTGCTCAGCAAGCTAAGGGCAGAAGCTTCAGAGCACTGGAGGATGTCAAATGCTACTTCACACCCACAGCCTCCTGGAAGTCAGAGTTTCTGAGCTGGGCAAGCTGCAAGGGTCTCCCTGCAGCAACCCTGGTGGCAGCACCACTTCAGAATGTGCTAGACACTGGGTGATGCCACAGTGTACCACCTGGGGTGCAGGAGGCAGCCCTTAAAACGTAGAGTCCTGGGACTCAGGAAACTGAGGCAGAAGGACCTTGAGATCAGACCTGTTTGGGCTACAGGCAACATTTAAGGACAGCCCAGATGACTCAGTAAGGCCCTTTCCCAACGCAAAAATAATAACAATTATAAGGGTATAGCTCAGTGGTAGAGCACCTGCCTAGCATACTTTAAAGGGGGGCATAAAACGACTCACTTGGTGTGCCCCAGGACCTAGCTCATAAATTTAGCACCCACATAAAATGGCAGGTTCTGCAGCACCCTGTGTAGGGAGGTGAAGACAGGCAGACCCCAGAAGCTCACTGGCCAGCCATTACAGCAAGTGATAGACCCTTGTCTAAAAAATACAATGGCAAATAACTGATTCTTTAATCTGACACCAAAGCCAATCTCTGGCCTCCACACACACAAGCATGCATGCACATATGAGCACGCATGAACACACACACACAACACACAAATTCAATAAAAAGGCTCCAGGAGAAAGCTCCAAGATGGAAAAACATTAAGGGCACTGAAAATGTAGCTGGACTGACATGGGAGAGACAGGCAGCATAAAACTCCTCAGGCTATAGTCAGAAACCTGTGCACAGAAACTGAAAGCCGTAGATGGCGTCGGTGAATCTCACTCGCTTCTTTAGAGTTTACATTGCACTTCCCAGAGCAGCTCAGCAGCTCGCCTGAACCAGACTTGCTTTCATGGCCAGGAAAAAAGCCAGACATGAGAGGCTGACACAGCACTGGAAAAGTTGTGGGGGTGGGGTGAGGAGGAGCTAGATCTGAGCACTCTTTGAAGTGGGAAAGCCCCCTGGGAACACAGCCTGTGTGCAAACACTGTGCTTCACCCCTACCCTAGCCTCTCAGCCAGGCTCAGACAGCAACAGGGAGACAGGACACAGGGGTGCATGCTGCAGCCGGCCTGCAAGGCTGCTGGCACATCCTGGTGACAAGCATTCCTGGGACACACACACACACACACACACACGTACACACACACACCACACCACACACACACACACACACACACACACACACACACATGCACACACACACCACAC
Organism: Psammomys obesus; assembly: GCF_907164565.1. Classification (NCBI taxonomy): domain Eukaryota; kingdom Metazoa; phylum Chordata; class Mammalia; order Rodentia; family Muridae; genus Psammomys; species Psammomys obesus. The sequence goes on along the minus strand of NW_026592710.1, from coordinate 1,100,848 downwards.
CACACACACACACACCACACCACACCCACACACACACACATGCACACATACCACACACACACACACACACACAC
>NW_026592710.1:1050439-1100674 GCF_907164565.1 Psammomys obesus | reverse complement strand
CACACACACACACACACACACACACACACACACACACACCATCTATGTACCCCTGGGAAGCATCCTGATTCCAGCCTCTTCCCGAATCATCTGAGCCCTCTCTCCTCAAATGAAGCAGAACCCGGCCAGGTGCACCTGAGTTCAGGGGACAGACTGTCAGGGAGGGCTCTGCTGCCTCATCAACAGCTGAGCGCATGAACAGCTGTGCGAGGGTTCTAGCGCAAGCAGCAGCTCCCTCAGCCTCGCTGCCTCAGTACTGGGGATCACTCCACATACTCTCCCACACCTCAGACTGCAGTGGGCCTGTCTACTGAAGAGTTACACAGCTGGCAGGTGAGTCACAGGCCCTTTCGGTCCCCCATCTCAGCCCCATCTGCCCAAGGCCCAGACGTAAAGGCGGCAGCCACTGCAGCCTCTCTGGTTCGCTTGCAAGGCTGCATCTTTCCGCCTGGCTGCCAGTTTCCAGGGGAGGCGACCCAGGAACTCTCCCCTCCTAGGAATGCTTTAGCGTCTCTCCCACCAATCACCCCCAAGTTCTGATCTTCACTGTGACGCCAGTGACATGGGAGGAAGAATCGGTGCAAGAACCAGGAGGTAGCCGCTCACAGGGCCCGAAGTGTCCTCAGAACTCCTGGCTGGACACCCGTGCCTTGGAGCTCTGGACGTGGGAAGCTGGTGCCACAGCTCCACGGTGCAAGCCTCTGGCCTGGGCTCCAAGCCGGCAGTTCTCATCCCCCCCCCCATCCCTCAGGCTGTGGATGGGACTGAACTGCTCTAAATGAAACCCGTTACCACGGATACACCAGAAGTGGGATAGCACAGCCCGGGTGGGAGAAATGTTGACCATGAATGGCTTCCAATGTCGTCCCACTATCCACAGCCCTAAGCTTGGTTCTTAGAGGTCCATCTGCCCTGGCCCCGGCTCCTGCATCTTAGAGGTCTTACTGCCTTGTCAGAAATGAGGCCTAATCCCTGTGGGTCACAAAAGCAAGAAGCCAAGATACAGCAAAGAATGGTAACAGCAACTGTGGTGGGCCCTTGTGCAAGCTGCTTGACCACAGTGGGCTAGGAGCAGCCCCAGAAGAGCAGCCCCCAAGCACACTCAGCTGGTTAACACCCTCACACTTTCTCACACACAGAGGAAGCTGAGCTAGCACCAGCCAGGGCAGGAGCCAGCCCAAAGAACTGAGACCCGCTTTAGTTAAACTAAGAACAAACTACACATGGCTAATATTCTAAGCATCATTCATGCCCTAACCACTCAGCTCAGCAACTTCCCATTGCTTCATGAGGCTGCTTGTAGAAGCCTTCCTGGAAAGACCTTCAGGCCAAACTAGGAGCCCTGCCTGCAGACTCAGTCTAGACCCAGCACAAGAGCCGCACACCAGGCACAGGGAGACACTGGGGCAGTCAGTGACAAGGGAGCCATAAGCACAGGATGGAGACGGCAAGAAAGAGCCAGAAAGCAGGGTCATGCTTCCTGGGACTGTCAGCCCTGGATCCAGTGGTTCCTGTATCTGGCTGCCCTACAGAGCCTTGGGAGGAACTCTGGGGTCTGGTAGGGCTCACCTCTCTTTCTCCAACTAGCCACCCCCTTTCTTAATGTCCATTCCAGAACTCAAGGCCAAAGCACGGAGGGACTTCGCACAGCTGAGCAGACAGATCCCCACCCTCAGGTAGGGAGGCTTGTCCAGGCGCATCTGGAGAATGTGGGATTAACAAGCTAGAGCTGGCTCCACTGGCAAAAGGGTGTGTTGTGCTGTGAACACATGTGGCACACACAGGCACACGCACACCCACACCCACAGGCAGGGGCAGACCTGCCCCCTGACAGAGCACCCAGCAAACCAGAAAGTCGTGAGCAGAGAGTCCCCTATGCTCCTTCAGAGTCTGCAGGCAGGGGCTCCTGGTTTGGCCTGATGGTCTTTCTGGAAGGCTTCCTGAAGCAACCCCAAGGAGCAATGGGAAGTTGCCAAGCTGAGTGGGTAGGGCAGGAACGGTGCTTAGAGCACTTCCCCACACTTGACCTAGAAGGGTCCCCACACAAGACACCTGCACTGTTCCGACAGCTGGCACCCCCGAGTTAATGCCATCTCTGTTCCAGGCAAGCCACAGGATTCACTGTGTGTAGCCAGGAGAGTGTGCTTATGTGTAAGATCCGCATGCATTAGCTGCCTTTGCACTGAGCGCTGGGCTCCCCAGATACGGAAGCACTCTCTTTTGGGGAAGCTGGCACTTTCTCCTCCCCAGAGGACATCATAGGATTCAAATCATCCCTTGGGTCTCAAGGACAGAGTAGCTCAGCAGGACAAGTACCAGGCATGAATGAGGCCTTACTCACCCACAGGCAGAACGTTGGCACTCAGGAAAAGCCATCTGCTGTCCAGATCCGGCCCTGGGTCCTCAGGCAATGAAGAAGGACCAGTGCTGCTATCCAGAAGGAGATTCATCCTAGAGGGAGGGAGGCTCTCTGGGGTTTGGGTGCAGCCAGCCTGGATTAGCAGAGGGGTCGAGTCATCAGCAGGTCATTGATCTGAGGTCCCTCGGTTCCCAGGGCCTCCAGTGTCCGTTGCTGAGATGAAATCTAGGCCTGGAGTGCATCACACACCTAGAGAAAGCAAAAGGAGCAGAGAATGTGAGTGTGTGTGTGTTGGGTTGGGGTTGGGGGGAGTCGAGCTACCTGCACTGAGGGAAAGCAGTATGCATCACAGTTGGAGTATGCTGGACTGTAGATAGACCCGCAGGGCTAGTGTAGAGCTGGGTAGCTGGGAGCCAAGGATGAGGAGATGGAGCAAGAAGGGCCCAAGGGTACCTGCAAAGCCTCACACCTTTGGTGAGTAGCAGGTGAAGGCAGAGTACTGTGGCCAAGCTGCCAGCTTCCTCAGGAGTGTTCAGAATGCTTTCTGTGCGAAGACTTTCTGCAAGGCTCCATCAAAGAAAACAAGAGCCACTTCACCAAAACCAGCCAGCCTCACAGGAACAAACTTTGCAAGACAAAGTACCTGTGACACCTCAGAACGTGCAGCCCTATGGCTGTGCCAAGCTCCTCACCAGTCCTTAAGCACACTGGACCTTAGGAGGACCTAAAGAGCCTGTGTAACTCCTTCATCCCTGCCCTGGCTCCTCGCTGAAGCATCACTCTCCATCCAGAGTCTCAAGCCATTTCATCACCCAGTCAGTGGTGCACTGAATGGAGGCCCCTGTGGTCTCCCAGGCAACCGTCTGCCCAGGGCAGCCCTGCTTGGCTGAGTTCCAAGCCCCTGATTTCCAAGGCACCCCAGGTTCTGACAAACCTCCTTGTTCCATCCTGGAGCCCATCCCCCAGCCTCTGCTTAGTCCCTGCCTGGAACTTTCCTTCCCACCTCTCACTACATCCAACATCTACTATCTGGGCCAGCTCCTTCCAGAGGCTTTCTGGACGCCTCTTCCCAGGCGTCTGCTCTCCATGGCGTCTCCTTTAGGAACTACAGAGAAATTAGCAGGGCAAAGGAGGACTTGGCCACCTGAAGCCTGGACTTGCCCTGGATGGAGCTTCTAGCCCCAACTATGATAAACATCATCAGCTTGCCTCGACCCTCCTGAAACCAAGAACTATGTTCTGTCCAGGTAAGAAAACAGGCAGGGAAAGGGAGGCCCTTCAAGTCCTGGCAGGGAAAAGGCTCCTGCCTCCACTCTACTTCCCTTCCTGAAGCCTGGTTCCCTCTGAGTGTTCCCTCTTCCAAATGCCCAGACCTCAGGCCCTCCAGCCTGACCCACCTCCTTCAAGATCAGCAAAGATTGGTCTGCCAGGGTTCCGAGGGTCCTGGCTCAAAGCAGTGTGGGCAGCGGGCATCAAATAGTACAAATGCCCTGGGCTCACCTTCAGCCCCCCTCTTCTCCCTGGTGCTCCTCACCTCTGGCCTCAGCTCCAGGTTCGCCCACAGATGTAGGGTCTCCCCGGTCCTCCTAAGGCAGATGAACTGCTACAGCCCCTCAGTCCCCAGCGCATGAGGCTAGCACCAGCTCTAGCTCCCGTCCTAGCCGGCGCCCTCTGGGAGTCACTTCCTGCTGCAGTGGGAGCCGAGCTGTGCCTCAACACGCCTGCTGGAGCACAGGCCAGGTGTGGGGCTCTACTAGACTGGCATCGTAGAACCTAATTAGGCAACAGTACCATGCCAACTGCCTGCAGCCAAGGCGGAGCCCCAGAGAACCATGAGCATGGCTACTGGCACGGGCTCCGCTATACCTGGAGCCAGATGCCCTCTCACCTCCTACTCCAGCCCCACCCACTGTGCCTACCCTCCACGTCACCTCTTCCAGCCATGCAGGCCCTTCAGTTCTGCAGGCAGCAGGATGGGCAGGGAGCCAGGTGTGGCAGGATTCTCGGCTGATGTTGCTGTGGAGCTATCCTGACTAGGCTGCTCTACCTCACACTGGCCACAGGATCTGGCTAACTCTCAGGCATAGGCCCCTAGGCTAAGGGTGGAATTCTTTCCATTTTGGGCCTTCAGTCTCTGCTGGGACTCTAGCCTTGTATGCTAACTTCAAGCCCTTGGGAAATGTCTGCTACCACAAATGACTTCTTATTGGTGGCCCCATGCCCACAAGGCAAGGAAGTTTATAGGACCCTGTCCCTGCTTAGTCAGGATGTCAAACCCAAGCCTCTGGAGGCTGTCCAGTACCAGGGTATGATGTCCACTCAGGCTAGCAGACCTTTCTCTATAAAGTGACTATCCTCTGTTTCCAGAGCCTCCAAGGACCAAGCAGCTCCTACTCAGCGGACTTTCTGAGCACTGGGCTCCCATCTCTGGGAGCATCCAGAGAACCTGCCCAGGGCTGCCCCTCCTCTTCTGGGTTGCTGGCTGCTTCTAATATCTACAGCTGAACAGTGCTAGCCTGTCTGAGAACACGAGGAAAGTCCGCCACAAGCCCCAGCCTGTCCTTCTCTACCCACCTTCGGTGTCAGAGCCCAAGAAATGCAGCAACCCCACCCTCGCCTCATATACCCTGGCTCAGGAAGCCCCTTTGGAGGAGAGGAGAAGCCCTTTCTCTGAAATCTCTCTGAGATGTCAGAACACAGGATCATCTTTCCAGAACACCAGACATCTTTCCAGTTTCCTAGAGGGGAAATTAGGCCTACTCCCTCTGTGGAATAGAAAGAATTCTCATCCACTCCTGTCCAACCCCCAGCTCAGTGTCTTCCTGCTACCCCAACCTCTCTAAGGCTGACCATCTTCAGTTCCTACACCTGCTCCAGCTTCCCTCCTCATCTCAGCCCTGGCAGCCAGTACCCCTGATCCAGCAACTCAGTAGACCCACTGAGACCCCCTCCTACACAGAGCCCACTCGCTCCTTAGCATTCTGTCCTCTATGCTGTGAAGGCTGGGAATTGGTCTCAAGGTGAAGAGACATAAAGGGCCAACAATGCTGGTGACAAGAGGCAGGTCAGAGCCTCATAGCATGACAGGAGAACATATAGCCAGGCCCTTCTGGGAGCCACCAGTTATACTGAGCCACTCCTGCCTTTTCCAGTCTGAGGCCTCTCTGTGAGTTCCTGCTGCCTACCCCTGGACTCCCTGAGTGGTGAAACACAGAACTGGGGCTGGCCCCAGTAAAGCCACAGGCCCAGGCAAGCTCAGCCATCACAACAGAGCCGGTCTAGCCAGCCAGAGAAGAACTGCACAGCGATGGCCAGCAAAGACCTCAGCACCTTGCCCCCACTGTCAAGTGTCTGTGAAGGGAGCAGGCCCAGAGGCTCACTTCACACAGAGAGCAGAGCTGTCCTTGCTCAGCAGAGCTCCAGAGACAGAGAGAGTACATTTGTTGAGGAAAGCAGGTTCCAGGAAGTTAGGTCACTGAGATGAACAGTTTATACGGCTCTGGGAAAAGGCCCTCTGCAGGAGAGAAGTCCCAGTCTCTGAGGGAATATAGTCATCGCAGCCCTGGTAAGGGCATACACAGGGCATTCAGTATTGGAAACAAGAAGAGGGGGTGGCATTTGGGAAGGGTGCTGGTCTGGAGGGCACAGTCCTGAGCAAGTACAAATCAGAACCGAGTGTGCCATAGGTCCAGGCTACAGAGTGCTGCTTCCCAAAAGTCTGGGGTCCCCAAAATCTTTAGGAGCCTACAAGCCTGCTGAGCGTCTTAAGAGTGGTCTTTCTGCTGTAGAGAGTGGGCACAGATGGCGGTGGCACTGTGGCCTTAGGCTATGTGCTTTGCCATCCTGCACTCGGAATATAATCAAGTAGCTATTTCCCTTAGACGGCATTTGATGAAGCAGTACTGAGGGCTTGTACTGAATCTCAACCATAGACTCGGGACTCCTACTGGGCTAAAAGGGTGGGGTGTCCAAAAAATGGATGGAGCTGTGAGATAAAGTACTTGTCCTTCTTGGAACGTTGCTGTGTCTGAAAGGCAGCTGTCATGTGAGCCCAACCGTGCCAGCAGCGACATCTGACAGATGTTTTCTCAAAAGAGAAGTAAAGGCTTGAAGCAGACCTGAGCTTAGCAATTAAAGGCCAGCTCGGACAATGTAACAGGACCCCGTCTCAAAATAAAGAACAAAGTAAGCTTGCTACTTAAAAAGCGGAATCCACAGGCTCTCTCACCAATAACAGAATTCAAAATTAAGTGAAAATTAGTTCTTTGTACAACCTTCATCTACTGCTGTGAGCCAGTCAGCGCCCTAAACACCACCAGGGCAGCAGTGAGGCTGTCAAGGGTAGGGTGACGTTACAAAATGTGTCAACAGTGGGGAAATCTACATAACTTAGTGAACTGGAATCTCCCAAGGGACTAGGCATACATTCCAAGGCATCCGTAGAAAAAGGTCCATTCAAAGTACAAATACCAAGGCATGTCACAATGACAGAGTCCCAGCCCACGTGTTTCAGATCCACACCACAGCAACTTTTAAAAAATCCTGGGTGTTGTGAGAGCAGCATCCAGGGAGAATGCCCAGTTAGGAGACAGGCAGTATATTTGCGCGAGGCCAGGTTTCTTCAGCTCCCTCAACCACAACAACACATTGTGACAGATGGCTGCAGAGTGGATAGGAAGATCCAGCTGTCCTTCACATGACAGACACTGGAGAGATTTGCAAGGCTGCAAAGCATGTCATGCTTTGGGTGGATTTCTTTGGGGGGAGAGTGTTGTTTTGGTTTGGTTGTTTTTGTTTTGTTTTGTTTTGGGTTTTTGTTTTTGTTTTTGCCTTTCCCTTCTTCCCCTTGAACAAATAGAGTGTCACGAAGTGCTATTTATACTAACATATAATGTGTATGCCGTTGTCATTTTAACAAGACTTTATAAATAAGTGTACTTAAATGATCATTTTGTGGCTGGCGGGCTGGAACGTTTTATGTAGACCAGGTTGGACTCCTGCCTTTGCCTCCTCCTGAAAGCTGGGATTAAAGGCGTGTGTCACCATGATTGTCCACTTTGGTTTCATTTATTGCTGCGTGTGTGATGTCTGTGTGAGAACATGGGTACGCATGTGTCATCGCACGCATGTAGGCGTCAGAGAACGACTTTTGGGAGTGGGTTCTTTCCCTTTTCTGTGGGACCCAGGAATAGAACTCTATCATGAGGTTTCTCCATCAAGGTTTTACCCTCAGAGCCATTTAACTAACCCCTTTGAGACAGGGTTTTGACATGCAGATCAGGCTAGCTTTGAACTATAGATTGTCCTGCCTCAGCTTTCCCATTTCTGGGATTACAGGCCTCTGCCCAGGCCTGGAGCACTTTATATTGTAATGTGGTTTGTATCAAATGGCAGGACTAGAAGGTGCCAGCCCAGGCTTACCCAGGAGAATCCTGGAAGTGTGACATCCACTGTTTCCATGTTGCAAATATTTCCAGCAGAGCTGGTCTCAAGTTCCTGATGTCATCACTGGACAAGGGGTTGGGGAGACGGTGTGCTGCAGCACCTCCACGGCTCAGAACCATCCAGTCCCCTCCACGAAGAGCAGAGATAACAGCAGCGTGTAATTAGGAAGCGATATGCTTTAAGTGTTTCTTACCTTTGTGTTTTATGTAATTTATATGTCTTACATATGTAATTAGTTTAATTTGATTTTAATAATGGCTGTGTTCAACAACCAGCTCACAGAATTACTGGAGATTTAACAGCTAGTCCTTACAGGCTCCAACACACTCCTAGACATAAACCCTTCTAAGCAAATGCTCTTTGGGATTCTCAGCAATTAATGCAACAAGAGTCCCAAGATGAAAACCTCTGTACACTGATAATATTTATGTAAAACAATCACAACAGAACAACTTGCATTTTGAAAAAAATGCAAAAACCCAAAAGATGCCTATTAAGGGCTCGCTTTTCAGACAGGTCCTGGGGGAAGAGGACAGGGTGCTAATGTACTAAAGAGCTATAGTAGTCAATCTACTGGCCTGAGTCAGTCAGGAGAAGAACCCTTTGGTGCTTTGATGGTTCCTATCTGATAGCCCTCCTACCTGCAGCCAGAACAGACTTGGAAAGGTGGAACCACCGACTCAGAGCTTAGCCTGAAGCCTGCCCTGTGCACCTAAGAAAATCCCAGAACCTAGGTTTTCCCATCTTTAAAGGAGGATACAGGACAGGCCTTCCACAGGAGGTCACAGTGTCCCCTCTCCCTGAGATGCAATGAAGTCAGGCCTAGTGACTGACACACAGCCTTTCCATGTAGCCACACTCTGGAATCCCCTTCCTTCCCCTGTCCCCAGGGCATTTCTCTCAGAATGTGTCAGAAACACATACAAGGAAGAGGCTATCATGATCATGTACATTCCTGAAAACAGAAGCCTACACCTTGGTGGCAGATCCAAGCCCTGGCCCTCCCTGAACCCTATCCCATCCTCAGCATGGAATGGAGACATGCAGAAACCAGAACCTGGTGAAGTTGCAAGGCAGATCTAAGCCAGAGCAAAGATTCTCAGAGGAAGGGCTCAGGCGGCTACCTACCAGAGCTTGACCAGTCCCTGCTGGACTTTGGCTCCCAAGGCTTGCTTCTTGGAACAGGCTGCATGGAATGCCAAGTGCAGAATCACAAGGTCAGAAAGACAAAGGCCAGTACAGGGAAGCAAGAGCCATCCCATGTCCCTGCGTCCTTAGAGCTCGCTCAGCTCTTCTTTCCAGGTAACCAGAGACTGCCTGGTTCCACCCTGGAGCAATACCTAGGCTAGTAGGGAGATGGCAGCAGCTGAGGGGAGAGCATGAAGGGGTCCTAAGGGGACTCAGGACTTCCTAGGCTTGGCCTTCATCCAAGTAGTCCTTAGGAGAAGGAATGTTCCAGGCACGAGGGTCAGTAAAATGCAAAGGCCTCCAGTCAGGAAGACTGTCACCTCCACAAAGGCAGAGCCAGCAGCTGTGCACCCAAGAGTCATTTGGGGGAACCGCAGCACTATGAAGTCCTGTCTGCGCTTTCTCTTCCTCCCTTCTTTCCTTCTTCCCTATCTTCCTCCTTTACTGCCTTCCTAACACCAGAGGAAACTGGCTGAGACACCTTGTATTCCACTGATGGCTTCTTAGCTGTTAACAAGTGGGAAATCCCACATCCCCAGGAACTGGACTGGGAATATGAGCCTTCGGCAGCCGGGCTTCTCAGGCCTGCCGTACCTAGGTACAGCTGTTCTAAGAGAAGCAGTGCCCCAGCCTACCCTTGGGTGCTGATGGACAACCATTTATCTTTCACCTGTTTGTCAATACAATGGCTGAAAAGACCCCAAGAAACAGGCAGAGCCCCTTGAGACATATACAGTGGGTTGCACAGGGCCATGCTTGCAAAGATATGGCAAGTAAGCCGATATTTTAACAGGGCCCAAGGACAAACCCCAAGGCCACAGAAAACCCAGCATGTAGCTCCTGAGAAATAGAGCAACGTTTGCTTTACTAAGAATCCTGCCCTGAGCAACAGCTTCTCAAGTCCCTTGATTGCCCGTAGGAGCATTGAATGCCAGATTCTCAGTATAGCTGAGGGTCTCCTGAAGGCTCTAGCATAGAAGAGCAGGGGTTGACAAGGCCAAGTACCATACAGAACTGTTCCAGGAACCAGGGTGACAAGAAGCACTGTCAGAAACCTGGTGTTGAAACTACGGTCTCAAAAGCCCTCTCTTTCCAGCACACCATGGACATAAAAGTTCCAGAGCCACTGTGCCCATCTGAGACACACACAACTCACATTATTAAGTCTGTGCCCATGAGCCTAACCTCTAACAGAGCCATGGAGACTGCTTCTGCCTGCACTGGGTCCAAGCCACTCTGCTCTCAGTGGAATCCCTGGGACTAACCTCAACTACATTCCGTGGGTCCAAACTAGAGTCATATATCTGTCTGGAAGGAGCTCCGTCTAGGCCATTACAACCTACAGACAGTACCTGCTTACCAGCCCTGGCTATTCTTTTTTTTTTTTTTTTTTTTTTGTCCTGAAAAGAGATGTATTTATTATGAATACAATGTTTTGCCTGCATATGTGCCAGAAGGGGGCACCAGATCTCACTGTAGATGGTTATGAGCCACCATGTGGTTGCTGGGAATTGAACTCAGGATCTCTGGAAGAGCAGACAGGGCCCTTAACCTCTGAGCCATCTCTCCAGCCCCAGCCTTGGCTATTCTTGACTCTTGTATCTAAGGTCAAGAGCGCCTTCTACAGCATCTCTCTGGATGTCCATCAGAAACTGTAGTTCTTGCCCCTCACCCACCTGCAAACCTCCACCCTGACATCTGGCAGCTCTTTACTTGCTGCCCTCTGCATGTGCCAAGCACTTGGACAGGTCCTGGCTTGGCGCAGGGGTGGACACAAAGATATCCTGAATCCCTTGCCTCACAGAACCCAAGATGACAAAGGCTGGCAGATCCCTACCTGCAGTTAAGGCTGCTGCTACCCAACCGCTATCTCCTAGAAGACCCGGAGGCAGGAGGGGATGCATGCTTGCTCTCCTGGCTTGTCCTACCATACAGGTGGTAGAACCTCCATTCTCCTGTTTGGGAGATGATGGAGCTGAGGCTGAAGCCACATCTGACATGCAGGTGCCTGCCCCACCCACTCTCCTCAATGCCTGCTGCTTCAGATTTACTCACTACACTAGGAGGCTGCTGCTTCAGGGCAATGGAGCTTCACAAGAGTCTCTGGCCCCCAGCCCCCCAACAGCGAGTTACACTGTCCTTAGCCCTGTCCATGAAGAGCCCAACAGGACCTGATCTTCCAGGCCCATTCTGCTCCCACCCTAGGTTCCCTCAGGCCTCACTTGCCCTGTCTCATGTCCTCATGGCCAGTGATTACTCTTTAGGGTACCGCATCCTATACTCTCTTAGAGTGACCAGCCCTCCTGCTTTCCATCCCACAAGAGGGGGCTAGCCAGCTTGTACGTCTGCTCACTTACAATTTGTTCATCAACCCTAGTGTGCAAGTACCTGTGTGGCCACATTTTCCTCATAGACAGAGGCCCTTCCTCTTCTGGGAAGTCTTTCCAGATCTCCACTCCCTGGGGACCTTTGTGTCAGCCCGTTATGATCCAGAAGAGTTCAGGATAATGGCCATAGCGTGAAGGCCCTCACTCCACCGGTAGAGGCTTGGTGTCCAGTGCTAGACCACCCATTCCATCGGCAGATGAGGAGATGCACACGAGTGGGAGCACACGGCCTGGACTCAGTGCTGGGCCACCCTCTAACCCGAGCTAATGCCACCAGGACCAAGCTCCTTCCTCCCCAGCCCCAGGGTTCTATTTCAGTCCCAGCTCCAAGTTCTGAGCTGGGACAAAGCCCCAGAGCCCCACACTGGCTCAGCTCTGGGAACCCCATTTATTTTGTCCCTGGAGCCAGCAGAGAACATGCCTTCCTACTGTGGTCCTGGCTAAGGGCAGAATCCCAGCCACCTGCCTGTGTCCCCAGAGTCCCTTCCCAGGGTACACAGCGTCCAGGAAGGGCTTAGCTTTCCAGCCCCAGTGCTACCCTCACTGGCAAGCCTACACAGGAAGTAAGGGAGGCTCCCAGACACCTCTGCTGACCAGCCAGGGCCTCCCAGGCTTGGTTCTGGAGCCTCAGATTTCCTCCCAAAACGCCCACCCTTCCTTGGTGCCCATGGTACCTCCAGGGCGCCAATCTGCAGCAACCAGCCGAGCTTCCAGCCTGTTCCCCCCCTGGGCGGAGGAACCTGTTTTGCAGGTTTGTGGTGCCTGTGGAGGGGCCTCCTGCCTAGAGCAGGCCCCTCCCTAACAGTCAGGTCCCTATACAGGAGCTACTCTTGGAGGGGTTCCCAGTTCCTCTGCCCCTGTATAGGCAAAGCGTGCAATGGAAAACGTAAGGAGCCGGAGCCCTCACCCTGCCCCCTGCCCCCGGTGGCGGGGCAGGCCTCCCAGATCCATCAGACTTAGGCAGCCTTCCTTCACCACTCCTGCAGAGAGATTGGCTTGTCCCCCTCTGGTTCCCAGCGAGGGCAGGGGCTCTGGAAGTCCAGGGGAGGACCACCCTGAGAACACTCCTGCCTGAGGCTCCACAGTGCACCCCAGGGCTAAATCAGGCAGAGAACAGACTTCGCACACCTTCCCTTGTTCCCTGCTTCCACACGTCTTCCTGAGCGGCAGCTGCGTAGGCCTATCCCAGGCCTGCTGCATACAGCAACCCCCCAAACAGTGAATGCCTCCTAGGGGCAGAGGGAAGAGTTTACGAGGGATCACACAGACTCAGGCCAAGGCAAGCCTAAGTATGCTGAGTCACACTATCAGTCTGCTAGGTGGTGTGAGAGGAAAAACCTGGGCGGGGGGTGGGGGGAGCACGGAGAAGATGCAATAGGGCCACCTGCTGAAAAGGCCCCCTTCCCAGTTCCCTGAACCCCTCCCCCCAGTCCCGGCCTACTCTATCCCTGGCCTCCCTACCAACAGAACGATAGTAAAAACTATCCAATAGGCTGGAGATAGAACTCTGGATACAATACCAGAGTTGGGGTCCCCAGAGCCCACATAAGCATCTGAGTAGGTGGGCCGCCTGTAAGCTCCACCTTGGAAGGCAGACGCTGGGATCCCAGAGCAGGACAGCAAGCAAGACAGCCATAGGGGCAAGTTGTGGGTTTGACTCAAAGACCCTGCTCCAGCGAAGGTGTAAAAGCAATCCAGGATAATGCCTCCATATGCCAGAACACACACACACCACTAATGCACACGACACAAACACACAATAAATCAATTTAATTTAATAACATTAGAAAACAAAGTGGCCAGAGCTAGCATTCCAGGCAAAGGACATCAAGCAGGACAACAAAATACCCAGTGTATGAAAAATATAGACTCCATTGTTGAGGGACAAACTGTGAACACTGCTTTAGGAAGGCTGACCTTTGCTCCCGAAGCTCCTGTGTCCAAGATGCAGAATTTCACCCTGTCCCAGGTCTAGCACCAACAGACACCTCTGTGTGGGCCCAGATCACCCAAGTGCTCAGTGCCAGCATGATGGGCTCTCAGCAAACACCAGTTAATTCTCCTCGCCATCCCTGGTCTACAGGCCAGAAAGCTGAGGCCCACCAAGTGAGGGAGTGTGCAGGACACACCTTGTCCTTGTGGACAGCACAGGGCTAGTGAGGCCCAAGGGATGCAGTCAAAGAGAGTGTCCCCAGGGAACTTCACTACAGTTCATAACAGGGAAGGATACTTGGCTCACAGCCCGGGGTGGCCCTCAAGCAGCCCAGAGGTGGATATGGGAGAGAGAAGGGAAGGACTAGACCTGCCAACCACTCTGACTCACTCTCTGGTGCTGTCCCCGAAATCCCCAGGAGGCTGGCCTTCCTGTCCTCCGACCCTGGAGCAGAGGGAAGGGTTTACAAGGAGTTGTTCACAAGGCTCAGGCCCAGGGCCCTCTTTAGGTAAGGAGTGTCAAAGTGAGATGGCAAGGGCCATGGGCCCCTTCCCCCAGCAAGAACTCTCTCTCACTCTAGCTCCTCCTCAGTGTCCTGGACCCCTGAAACTGGAGCAAAGAGAGACTCCAGGCCATATGGTCATCTGGGAACCCAAAGAACTGATTTACGATGATGTCACTACTCATCCTTCTCTTCCACTTTCTCTTCTGACTGAAGTTTATCTGTGCAGAATTTCTTTGGGGTAATAGCTGCCCAAGTGAGCAGAAAAGATGGGCTCATGGCCCCACCTGCTGGCCATCCTGGTTTTGTCCCTTAGGAAGAACCCTCAAGAGGAGCGCCTTACCCCCAGCCTGCAAAGGACAGAGCTGAGGGTCAGAGCACCAGTCAAGCTGAGGCGAAGTCTGTGGCTAGCGTTTGAGCCCATGGAAACACTTAGGCGTCTCCCTGGGAACAACAGATACTAGGATATTGTTTCTTCTGTTCTTGCTCCCCACGGCTGAGAGAAGAGAATCCAGAAAATGCAGTCCCTTCCCAGAAGTCCATGAGGGGACACTCTGAGCAGGCCATACCTCATGGTTATGCTAGAATTGAGCTTCTAAGTTTGAAGGGAAAGTCTTCTGGGGACACAAGCAGCCTTGGGCCTTCAAGAAATCTGCATTTCAAGCTGATGTATTTGTTTTGGCCAGACACCCGTGCCTCTGCTTGAGCCGTTACTGCCTCCTGGCGGCGGTCAAACCTAGTATCTAGGGTTGCCCAACCCAAGCTGAGAAAACCAGGGCATGGGCAGAGGGACGAATTCCAAAAGGTACCGGGGGTTTCAGCAGTCAGGTGAGATGGCTATCCTAAAAGGTCTCCTGCATCCCAGAGACCTGTACCTCCGTGGCTCCGCCCCCAAGCCAGGCCGCACACCCCTACTCTGCCTGGCTCCGCCTTAGCCACCGACCCGACCCCTCCAGCGTCCTCCCGCCCCCATCCCCGCCTCCACACAGCCCGCCTCTCAGGATGTCACTCCTATGCCCCGCCTTCATCCGCGTGCGGTTCGCAGCCCGCGCCCCACGGCCGAGGCACGTCGAGCGTCACAGGCCCCGCCCACGGGGCGCGCCGGCGCAGTGCGAGCGCCCGTCCAGGCCATGGCGCTGGCAGGTGCGCCTGAAGTGATCCGGGCGGCGCAGAAGGACGAGTACTACCTGGGAGGCCTGCGGAGCGCGGCGGGTGCAGCGCTGCACAGCCTAGCGGGTGAGCATCCCGGGGCACCCCAGTCAGGCGGCAGCTCGGAAGCTCGTTAGGAAAGCGAGGGTCAAAACACGGACACACTGCCGAACACTTTGCAGGTCTCTGCGTGCGCCAGGCAATGCCTGTTCCGTGTTTCTCAAACATTTGCCCATTGATTCCTCCTCACAGGTTGGACCTAACGCGGTTACTCTTTCAAGTAGACACGTGGAGGTTTCCAGAAGGACCTCAGAGATTTGGGCAGGGATTTGGGAGGCCGAGATTTAATAGCAAACAGGTTTTCTTTGGCTTGTGTCCCTAACACTACCTAGACTTTCCTGGTGCCGCCTAGGCTCCTAGGACAGCTCCTGGCTCAAGACGGGTACAGTTGAGCGGTTCTTAGGAAGTGGTCTTCGTCTCGGCGTCATTGAGGTCATCCAGGACAGCAGAGGAGACTAAGGGAGAGAGTAGTAGTTGCGGATCGCCCTGGAAGAGGAGGGGCTCGACCTGCCCCCTGGGGTGGAGGGAGAGAACTTCAGTTTACCTCCCCAGAAGTAATATTTTTCTCCTCTCAGGTGCAAAGAAATGGCTGGAATGGAGGAAAGAGATCGAACTGCTATCAGACATAGCCTACTTTGGCCTCACCACAATTGCAGGTAGCAAGATTTGGCAAGTCCTGGGCACTGAGGGGCCCACAACCACCCAAGCCAAGAGGGGATGGTCAAGGCAGCCAGCCAAACTGAGCAGCTCCAGGCAATCTCCTGCATTAGTCTCAGGGAAGGAAGATACTGGCCAGACAGGAGGTACTGCTCAGATCCTTTCTAGAGGCCTCTCAGCAGGATGGGATCCTGTGTATGGGGTGTAAAGCACTGCAAGGTACAGACAGCGGTAGCCGCTACCTGCTGGCCGTGACCAGACACGCTAGGGACAGAGGTTGCGACGGCCTACAAGCAGGGCCCTGGTGAGACGCATGGAAGTGGTGGTTCAAGGTGCACCAGGTTTGGCCTCAGAACGAGAGGTCTGGTGTTGTCTTCTGCAGGGCGGACTAGAAGCTAGCTTTCATCGGGGTAGGCTTGAGGGGCATTATCTGACTCCATGTGACAATGTCAGGTAGGCAGCTGACCTATGTGCTGGATACTTAGGACTGAGCCATAATCTGGAAGGTAGAAAGCCACAAGGTTGGATCCCATCCCTGGGCTCAACAGCGGAGGGACTGGGAAACCGACAGCAACTTCAGACTGAAGGGAACAGGAACCAACGGGGGCATCGAGGGCCTGTCCCAGAGTGGCAGTCTGAGTCCTGGCATGAAACTTCAGCAGGGTCACAGTGCATTTAGGAGTTGTGTTGGCTAGGTCTTCCGGCTGACAGCCCAGCAGGGCAGGTTCAGGGGTGACTGGTAAGGCTGGGGGATACAATCCGGCCTACAAACTGGCCTAGGTGCTGTCCTTGCAGCGGACCCCCAACACTGCGTTACTCCTCAGGCTACCAGACACTGGGAGAGGAGTATGTTGGCATCCTCCAGGTGGACCCATCCCAGCAGCGTGTGCCCTCCAGACTGCGCCGTGGCGTGCTGGTTGCACTACATGCTGTCCTGCCCTACCTGCTGGACAAGGCACTGCTGCCCCTAGAGCAGGAGCTGCAAGCTGATGGCGACGGCACACGGGCTTCACAGGGAAGTCTACCACCTGGAGGACGCAGCCGATCGGGGATGAGGCGCTGGGTGCGCCTCCACACAAACACCCTGACTGAGCAGCAGAGGAGGACACTACAGCGGGCCGTCTTCATCCTTAGACAGGGCTTTGCCTGCCTCCATCGGCTCCATGTTGCCTGGTTTTATATTCACGGTGCCTTCTACCACCTGGCCAAGAGACTAGTGGGGATCACGTACGTAAGTAGCAATGCCGGAACTGCTGGACAGGCTGGGACTCCCTGGGCAGCCTCTTTTTGGGGGCCTATGCTAAGGACATGACCACAGCCAAGTATTCTGTTTCCAAGTGGGAGTAGAAAGTGCTTGGGAAAGGGCAGGGCTTGTTCAGTTGTCCTTTTCCTAAAAGGCCCAGGGAAGTCCAGTGTGCACAAACTCTGGGAACGAGTAAGCCTTTCTTCCGTACAACAGCGTGTGTGCGATGGCAGACTCCGGCACCACTGAGCAGACTTCGCTCTGGCCCTCGGAGCAGCTTCCTCACTATTGGCTTGTGGCCAGTCACCTCACTTTTCTGGGTGGTGAGCACCTAGTCCAGAGGGTGTCAAATGCAGCGCCTGCCTTTCCCACTTGTCCCTACAGCCCTAACAGAAAGGCAGTTAGAAAGAGCGAGCCTGTCCCTCAGCACACTGCTGGCTGTACCAGCCGCACTCACCTGGTGTTAGTTCTGGCAGCACCCCCTCACTGGAAGCACCCCTGGCCTCCTACCAATGCGCTTATATCCTGTCACCCAAAAAACCTCCCCTCAGCTATCACCTCCATGCCTGCCACCGTTCAGAACTGCTCAAAGTTCCCGTCAGGGGAAACCAAATGCCACCTCTCCCTACAGCCAATCTGCCCCTCCCCCATGTCCTGTCAGAGACAGAACCATAGCCTGGTTTCAGGTCTTAGCCTCAGTACTGCCAGATGAAGGGTTATCAGGCAGAGTCCATCCCAGCAGTCCTTTGGTTTAGCTATGTCTCCCTTCCTAATGGCTGCTATTCTGTTCTCCAGCCCAAGGCATAGTGTGACCTGATGTCCTCATTTCCCTGCCAGCAGGAAGGGATGGAAGGGAAGACAGCACAGTTCTGCTGTGATGTGGACGGAGATACACTAGCTACACCAAAGGCCAGGACAGCACCTACCTGTCCAGGTTCCCCACCCTACCCTTCCTCAGGCTCCTTCTCTTCCTCTGAAGTGATCTCCAGATAACTCCAGGATCCTTACCCATTCTCTTGGCCCATCTAGCCTCCTGGTTTAGTTCTTGTCTATGCTGCTAATGCCTAAAGATCAACCTATAACCAGGTTCTCCCTCACTACTTGAACCCACCTCCCTCTCAAGTGCTTGTCTTCTGGACATGCCTAGGGCCAAGGGGAGGCCTCCAGCAGACAAGAGGCCAGGTCCTAAGGGACCCTGCCGCCTGGGGTGGTCACTTGTCTTAACAGCTCCGTACTCACCGCCTTCCTGGAGCGGACCTGAGGGCACGCACAAGCTACCGACTGCTGGGACTTATCTCCCTGTTGCATCTGGCGCTGTCCGTGGGGCTGCAGCTGTACAGCTTCAGGCAGAAGCAGCGAGCCAGGAAGGAGTGGAGGCTGCATCGCAACCTGTCCCACCGCAGGTGTGCAGGGGGCATGAGGTACTCCAGCATGTCCCAAGACTGTGAAGGGTGGACTCACCTGACTGTCCTCACCCGCACAGGAGTTCCCTGGAAGACAGAGCTGTTTGCAGAGCCCCACTCTGTACCCTGTGCTTGGAGGAGCGGAGACACTCCACAGCGACGCCTTGTGGCCATCTCTTCTGCTGGGAGTGCATTACTGAGTGGTGCAACACCAAGGTACACATGTTCCTGGTCCTGTGACCCTTGACAGTTTTGCTACCCACCCCACGTCCTAAACCTCTTTCCTGTGGGGGTGGAGGGGTGGGCATCTTGTTAAAAGCTCTGTGGGGTATGAACCATCCCTGGGGTTGAAGTCTCCAGTCTTCCCCTTTGATGTGTAGGTAAATGGCACATGGGTGCACACATCGGGCCATACTTACACATAGGCGTGACTTGCTTCACACATAGGGTGCTAGTTCATGTGCACACACCAAGTTGTCCCTGTGTGCCACTGAGCCATTTCCAGCAGGACAGGTGCCCAGGGCACAGTGCTTCATTTAAGTAGCCTGAGTTACTACCCTGGCCGAAAGCCTAGGCTACAAAGGCTACAAGTGAGAGGGAACTTTGCAGCTGTGCCTCGCTGTTAAGAAGTTGGGTGTCTTGGGCTGCAGTACAGAAACACAGCATTTGCACTGCCACGTCGGCAGAGTGGACGCTGCATACCAGCGTGTGGAAGTGCGGGATGTGTCCTCCTTTCTCGTAGGTGGCAGGGCAAGTCCTGTCTCTTGAGGGGAAGCGCCAGGGTTCATCTAGAGTTAAACCTACTGGAAGTTCTACAAGGGAGGAACTAAAAAGCATACACCCCTTTCCTGGTGGGGTCTGACGCCCTCCCCTCCACAGCACTTGGCTCAGGGTTGCTGGGAAGGCACAGCCCAGGAGAGGCTGTTCTCTGGCTGACTTACAGCTGTGCACCTATGTAGAGCAGTGGGGGTCAGGGCCAGCCTCAGTGCACAGCCAGTGTGACACACCCATCCCATTCCACAGACGGAGTGTCCCCTGTGCAGGGAGAAGCTCCCACCCCAGAGGCTGGTCTACCTGAGGCACTACCGCTGACCAGGACCAGATTGTTACCAGACAGCTCCAGGAAGTGGATGGAAGTTCATGGAGCTGTGTCCTCAGAAGTGTAGTTGCGCAGAAATATAAAATCCTCACACTGTTGTCATTGAAGCTACTACAATTACCTGGGAAGAAAGGTGTCAGGGGAAGTGGGAAAACTCCACGTGGGTGGGAGTCTGCTGCACCTTATTTAGGACTTCTCCAATCCCTGGAGGTAGCAGGTCTCCCCTCGCTGACAACCGCTTCAGACCTTCAGGGTGTTTCCCTCCGGTCTGTAAACGAGAGGCTACCCTCGGGCTGTGAGAGGCGGCCACCCTGGCCTCCGCCCTCACCGGGGTCAGCACCTGTCCTGAACACTCGCAACAGCTTAACGCATGCCGCCAATCCCTTAAGAAGATGAAGGTCTTCGTCTTGGCCTGAAAGGGTGGGAGGGGTCTCCTGAGTTGCAGGTTTTTGTTGTTTTGTTTAACTATGAGGGTGCACACATGCCTCTCTGGATGTATATGGAGATCAGAGAACAACTTGCAGTAGTCAGTTCTTCCTATCAGGTCTTTCAAGGAGCAAATTCTGGTTGGGTTGGGCAGCAAGCAAGAACTTCACTGCCAAACATCTCAGCAGACCCACAGAGCTGGCTGGCCTTTTACTGCTGAACATCTCAGTAGACCTGCAGAGTTGGCTTGCCTGAGTTTTCTCCTGCAAACCAGTTTCCATGTGGCCTCAGATACCAGTTCTCTGAGGAATTAGGTGAGTTGTATCTGCTTAGAGGCCCAGATAAACACGTGGCCTGCTTACGCAGTGTCACTCTGTGTCCAGGCCCCTCTTGGCTTGTCCCTAGCTGGCTTCTTGCCTCCATTTGACATTTCCAAGCTTTTAAAATTAATTCATCTCAGAAGACAATGTGGCACATCTTTAAGAGACTAATTCCACAGAAAAGGCCCATTAAGAACAGAAGCTTCAGCTGGGCAGTGGTGGCACACACCTTTAGTCCCAGCACTCAGGAGGCAGAGGCAGACAGATCTGAGTTGAAGCCAGTCTGGTCGAGCAAGTTCCAAGACAGTCAAGGCTACATAAACCCTGTCTCGAACACAAAAAAAAACCACAAAACAGGAGCCCTAGACCTAGATTTCATAAGAGTGTGATGACAACTTGATAGGACCTCTGGTC
The DNA here is from genome assembly GCF_907164565.1 of Psammomys obesus. Taxonomy (NCBI): domain Eukaryota; kingdom Metazoa; phylum Chordata; class Mammalia; order Rodentia; family Muridae; genus Psammomys; species Psammomys obesus. The sequence continues at coordinate 1,080,089 of NW_026592710.1, read as the reverse complement.
TACAGGTAGTGAGCAGGTAAAGCCCAGCCACCACGAATGCTGTCTGATGTCAGTGCTCCTTGTGAAGGGCCCCTTACCAAGAGCAGGCAGGGAACATCCCTCCAGACAAGGCAGGGGCCAAGACTGACACAAGACAGCTTCAGGGACCCTGTGCAAAGACAGTGCCTCTGTGGGAACCTGGAACATAACTGCAGTTGTCCGCAGTACCCCACGCTTGTAACTCACACTGCTCTGGCCAGTTTCCTTTCCATTACACTTTGAGCCTAGTCAGCGATGAGGAAAACAACATGGAAAATGTAAACAGAAAGATCCAGAGTTTGGATCCCATGTGCTCACATGGTTTCAAAAACAAAACAAAAAACTTATTTTGAACATCATTAGAAAATGAGCTCAGCTGGGTGTGGTGGCGCACGCCTGTAATCCCAGCACTCATGGAATCAGAGGCAGGCAGGCTGCAGTGAGTTTGAGGCCAGCCTGGTCTACAAAGTGAATCCAGGACAGCCAAGGCTACACAGAGAGACCCTGTGTTGAAAATCCTAAACAAAAAAAAAAAAAAAAAAAGAAAAAGAAAAGAAAAGAAAATGATGGGTTGAGTGCCCTGAGTGTGGTGTCTACAAGCCAGGTGACTGACTGACCTAAAGTTGTCGAATGGCTCAGAAACAAAACTGAGCAGGGTTCTGAGTGCGTCACCTGGGATTGAAAGCCTGCTTGTGCTGGACAGCCTGTCCCTCCTGTTCCTGCATGTTTGCTCTGTCCTGTGCTGGATGGCCCAATGGCTCCCCCAACTACAGCTGTGGAAAGCAGGCCGTGCTCTAGTGACGAGACTTGTGGTGTGGACAAAGATTACACAAGCAAGGGACACTTTAATAAAGTTGGGATTTAAAAGTCACTTAGTAAAATGTTTAAAGAGTATTATTTTTATCACATCAAAAAGTTTGACACATGGTGGGTTCTGTTTTCCCCATAGAAAGTAAAAGGCCATGCGATAAATCCCAAACCTGGTGTGCTCTGGCCAGTTGTTTCCTTAAAGAGGTTGTTGCATGAGAACAAGTTTAAATTAATCAAAAGCAAAATATGTTATGTATCAAAGTAAAGCGTCAAAATAGTCTCAAACAATTAAAATATAATATATATTTATAATTCCAGGCCCTCAAAAGCAATCATGGTAGTTAAGAACAACGTTTTGAGTCATTATGATAGAGGCCAACTTGAAAAACATCTCTAGTAAGATGAGATTCCGAAACTGGCATGAGAACCCCACAGAGCTATGTGAAAAATCACCCTCAAAGTATTACATTCTTTGTCACACCAGAAGTGGGCTGGCTTGTCCCTCTGGCACAGAGGAGTGGCCTCAGCGTGGTCAGGAAGGCAGCTCCTGAGGCCGCACTCCCATCCTCCCTCCCGCTCTCTTGGGCTGCCACCGGCCTGGACTCCCACACCTATGGTTTACTACAATTCTGTCCATTTCAAACACATGAAGACTGAAAAAGAAATCAATGCAATTTGGTTTAAATGCCAGTTTCTTCAAGAACCTGATATTTCAGATACAAATCATTGAGGCTCTTCTTAAAATGAAAATTCAACTTCCTCATAATCAACTACTTTATGTGAAGAAAAAGGCATTGTTACATGGCTCAAAACCGTTCTTGAATACGTGTGACAGATTCAGTCCAGCTTCTAACTAGCAAATGTCTTGCCCACGTCCTCCTTCCCTTTGTATCTCCTCTTTCCGTGTGTGAATGGTATGTACCGGTATTTAATCATGTGCTGGGAAAACAAACACACAAACAAACTTGAGTTACTTCAAAACAATTTCCTGCTGAACTCTTTTCCCAAGACCTGAATAGCTGAAAGCACCCCACGACTACTCCTGCCCATTACGACTGAAATCAGGAAGCCAACAGTGTGCTCCATACCTCCAACACTAGAGGCCTGTAAAAGCCCAATGCTTGGGAAGCTGCGCAGCCGCATCAACAGTCTGAGGCGCACCCTAGTGCTTGCAGACGGTGAGCTCTGAGCTAAAAGGAGCCACTGTGACACTGCAGGCCAAGCTGACTGTACGCAGGGCCTCCTCAGCTTCCAGAGCCTCCACTAAAGGCCCACCTGTTCCCACGGAGGACTTGCAGTCTGGAGCTCATGGCCTTGGCCAGTCATCACACAGGAGGCCAGGCCCAACACTGAAACCCAAGCCTGCTTTCCCAGGGCTGCTAGCTGCCGCCGTGCACAGCAGCGCCGCTCTCTTTACCTTTATTTGCCTCTTCATTGTGATACAGAAAAGCATGACGAAGTACATCACCAGGATCGGCCAGAACACGGGGACATTGAACGCCTCAAAGAAGGTACAGACCATAGCCACAAGAATGCCTTTTGTAGCTGCATGCCTTAAAGCAAAGAGAAAAATTAGTGTGTTCTGCAGGCAGCAACAGGCACCTGTCCACCCCCTCTGGCCTCTACAGCCACCCCCCCTTTGCATGCACAGAGGTGCCCACCAAAGAGAGAACATCAGAGCAGAGTTGTGTCAGGTCATAGTCCGTGTGCAGTATACTCAAGTACAATCAGGCCTCTCAGCCTTCTGAAAGTTCATATAAAGTGTAAAACAGCCCAGCTAAAGGCAAATGCAGCTCATGTTTGCTTCCTGGAACTGCCATCTTGAGCAATAACCTCAGCCTGGGCCTGATACTGGAAGCCTGAGTACAATGAAGGGCCCTCCATGCTGGCACACAGCCCACCGCCGCTACCACACCTCTAGTCAGGTTCTGAGCTCCTGAAACCCCACCACCACTTCTTTTCCTACAGAATAAAGTCCAGGTTCTACGGGGGCCTTTTGCCCACCTTCTACTTCCTCTCCCCGATCATGCTCCATGCCCAGCACCAGAGCTACAGAGTTAAAACACTCAAAGGGCCCAGTCTGCTCATTCAATTTATTGAGCCAACAAAGACTTTTGGCTCTTTTGTGCCTCAGGGTCAAAAAGACAGGCCAGGAGACCACAGCTGTGACCTCTGTCAGAAGGTCATGAAAGGAGCTACACTACACCTACTCTGTGTCCCATCACTGTCTCTCTAGTCTCCCACCACTTCCAGGATGTCTGCTTTGTGGAAGTGCATGGTGGCCTTGAACCAAAGCAGTGCCTCTAGGAAGCACAGGGCCTGGAAAATAGCTGTTAGCACCTTTCTTCTGGAACCAGCCTCATCTAACTCATGGCGACTGTGGTGACTGTGCCAACCCAAGAGAACATTGGGAAGTAGTGGTCTCCCCAAGAGAGCCCTGTGACACACCCCCATACCTGCCCAGCCAAGCTATGACCTTCTAGGTAAATGCACACCATATGTAAACAAAGCACACAAAATTCCCATTTTGTTAAGAAACTAAACACTAACTGGCACAAAAACTGTCATAGCCCAAGTATCTTCCACAAAAGCCTTGAAGGAATAACAGCAAGACTGGTCAGGAGAAAGGGCTTCAACTGTGTAGACAAGAAGATGAGCAGCAGGCAACAATGCTGGACTTCCTCCAAAATACCTCAAACAGGACTTTCAGTGTTCAAACACAAAGCAATAAATGTCTGTGATGGCTGTCCAATCACCTGACATGACCATTACATAATTTATGTATACCAAAATGTTACTACTCCACATCCCCTACACACAGACAATTACTACGTGTTTGTAAAAATAGGACCTATATAGATGTATATATTTTATTGCTCAATAGAAAAAAAAATTAACTCACCAAAACTTGAATTCTGGAAGCCTTCGAATGAAGGGTCGAAACTCCTCATTCTGTTTGGTTGGTAATGAGGGGCCGTCATCTGAAAGGCAGATCATCAGCTGGAGATAAAACTGCCTCTTACCTTTGCGTTTCTGCCCCACTTACAACTCTTCCCTAAATGCTTCTCAGCTAGTACGCCTCACAGATGGCAACAGATTTAATTCAGCCACAGACAAGTGTGAGGTCTGCAGACAACTTGAAATTAATTTGTTGCTTTAGAAAACTCAAGTGAGACCATTTTGTTATAAAAAAACTTATGTACTTATTTTTAGTTCATTATTTTATTTACTTATTACAATTTATTCACTTTGTATTCCAGCTGTAGCCCCCTCCCTCATCTCCTCCCAGTCCCACCCTCCCTCCCTTTTCTCCCCTTATGCCCCTTCCCTAGTCCACTGATAGGGTAGGACCTCCTCCCCTTCTATCTAACCCTAGCCTTATCAGGTCTCATCAGGACTGGCTGCATCATCTTCCTCTGTGGCCTTGCAAGGCTGCATCTCCTAGGGGGAAGAGATCAAAGAGCCAGCCACTGAGTTCATGTCAGAGACAGCTCCTGTTCTCCTTACTAGGGAACCCACTCAGAAACTGAGCAGGGGGTCTAGGTCCTCTCCATGTATGGTCCTTGATTGGAGTATCAGTCTCTGAAGGTCCCCCTGGGCCCAGGTTCTTTAGCTCTCTTGGTCTCCTTGTGGAACTCCTGTTCCCTCCAGGTCTTTCTATCTCCCTCTTCTTCCATAAGGTTTCCTGCACTCTTGTCCAGGGTTTGGCTGTGAGTCTCAGTATTTCCTTCCATACCCTGCTTGGTAGAGTCTTTCAGAGGCCCTCTATGGAAGGCTCCTGTTCTTTTTGTACTTTTATGTACCTTTTAAATGAGTTTTTGGCCAGCATGGAATATCCAGAAACCCATTATCACAACAGTACAAGTGCACTGAGGTGGCTCAAAAGATGAAGACATTTGCTGCCAAGCCAGATGTTCTGAATTTAATCCCTGGACCCACTTGGTAGAAGGGGAGACCCAAGACGGTGGTGGTGGTGGTGGTTGTGGTACACGCCTTTAAACCCAGCCCTCGGGAGGCACAGGCAGGCGGATCTCTAAGTTCGAGGCCAGGCTGGTCTACAGAGCAAGTTCCAGGACAGCCAGGGCCACACAGAGAACCCTGTCTCAAAAAGCAACAACAACAACAATACACCCAAGAACATTTCAACTCAGAAAGCAGGAGTACACAATGCCCCAGCCCGGACTGGCCCCACAGCCAGGGTCCTACTGGTGTGTGCGTCCTTTCTGCTGTATACTGCTCCTGTATTTTGTCGGTGCGCCTAACAGTGCGTTCTGAGGCAGGAGGCAGAAGAGCAGACCCCTGCCCTGCTCATGTGCACATGTGACTCTGAATGTGTTATTTTTTTTTTAAGATTTATTATTTATACAACACAGAAGAGGGCACCAGATTTCATTATAGAGGTACCATGTGGTTACTGGGAATTGAACTTGTGAGCTCTGGAAGAGCAAGCAGTGCTCTTAACCTCTGAGCCATCTCTCCAGCCCTGGGTGTGTTATTTAACCCCAGCACTTCAGTTTCCTCCTAAGCAAAATGGAGATCAAGAGTGAACCTCTTGAGAGCTGTACAGGGTTTAATAAGTAATCCTATAGACAAATCCATCCTAATCCAGACATCACAATCTCAAACAGATGCCATAAGCCCAGGTCCCAGACCCCAGGACTATCCCAAAGAGGATGCAGGGGCACAGAACAGCCTGGACAGTACCCCGGCAACCCTGCTGTACCTGAATCTTCCATCAAGGAAGGATCCACTTTGGGAGAAAGGAACGCTATGAAAAGGTTTAGGTGGTAAATTCCCAAGGCGTAGGTCACAATGTACCAACCCTGAAAGAGAAAGAAAGCCATCATCAGGAGCAGCCCAGGTACCAGCAGCCGGGACCAGTTTAGTGAGCCCACACTCAGGAAACACCGTTTCCCCCAGGGGAAGTGAGAACGACTACAAGGACTGACTCACAGAACCATCTACCTCACCTCACCTTGTGGGTTCAGTATGACCATGACAGCCTAGAGCCCAGACAACAAACTTCTTCAAGGGTCTAGCCAGACGTGTCTGACAGTCAGCCACAGTCCCGACCAGGACTGGCCGCAGCAGAGAAGAAAGCTTTCCTCAACAGACACACTGCCCTGCCCCATAGGGCTACTGTGCACTGGGTCCTGGGTGACATTCAAGGGTATTCCTGGACTCAGAACTTGCTATGTGCAAACGTGCTCACATGAAGCCCCATAACACCTGACAGCAACTCACAGCATTAGAGACACTTGACTTGGAATGTTACCTTCACAGAAAAAACCTAGAACCAGAGCCAAGAAATAAGAGAAAAGTGTTCTTTTTCTTCCTCCTCTTCTGTTTGTTTGTTTTTGTTTCAAGACAGAGTCTCTCTGTGCAGTCCTGGCTGTCCTGGAGCTCACTCTGTAGACCAGGCTAGAGACCCACCTGCCTCTGCCTCCTGTGTGCTGGGATTAAAGGTGCACACCTCCCCACCTCACCTGACCCCATCCACAGCAAGAAATCCGGAGTAAAGTTTCCAAGCCTAGCTCTCCAGAGAAGACAAAGAATTGGGAACCCCTGCAGCCCTTACATTAGCACACTAAAGCTTACCCTAGTTGAGTTCCATTAAGTAGCACACTCCTTAACGGCCTGTATTTTCACACAAAGGAAACCTTTCAGCCTAAAAAATTTCATGTCAGACAACTAGGAACTAGGTGTAAAAGTCAATTTTATGCACACATGCTATCATATTGCAAAGCCAAACCTTGAAGAATGCCAGATCAAGCACAAATCTGATTCAGAACAACCAACCTGTGTGCTGTACCCCGTCCCCACCCCAAGGCTGCCAGTCCAGTCTTTGCATCAGAACTCAGTGTAACTGCAGACATGCAGTATAGATCAAGTCCTAGAAGAGACCACTGAGCAGCCCAGCACTGTCGTGCTAGACCAACACTGTGTCTACGCCCAGAAATAAACTCACAAGTGAAAACAATAAAGGACACGCCTCTACACGAAAAAGTCATTCACACAGTAGTGAATACATCAATGAATCCACTAAATAAATGTGTTGTCTCATGTCCTAATGTCTTCCTAAATATTGGCTAGATGGATGGATGGACACACCGACAGACGGAGGGAGCTTTAAATGAGGAAATACCTTTTATGGCTGCAGAGGAGAAAATACTCTAGATGGGACCTTTAAGCTGCCTTCCTCTGAACTTACCAACCCAGGTCTGCAAGGAATTCTTAGAAACCAAGTGTCTCACTAGGAAGCAACAAGCTCCAAAAAGCCTGAGCTGAAGCCACCCGTCCAGCACGTCCACAGACAGCCCAGGGACCTGCAGAAGGGCCCTAAGTCACCCATCTCTAACCCTCTTCAGTGTGTCATCCTCTCTCTCCTCTTTAGCCACAAAGTAGCTTAGAAACCCAGCTGAGTGCCAAAGTCACTCATGGCACCGTAAGTCTGTAACACTCCATTCAAGAATGCAGGGGTCAGCTTGTGTCCCTGGAGCCACACAGCAAGGTACAAGGAATACCAGAGGGTCTGCTAGCCAGCGGACACAGGGCAAGGGCAAGACTAGCCTGGGCACACTGGAAGCTACAGGTAAGGGACATAATAAAGTCAGGACAAATTGTTAACAATTGTCTTTAAACAGGCGGTCACACTCAAACTTTTCTTACATTTGGCACCAACCTGAAAGTAATTATTACAGACCACGTCCTTAAGATGCATCCAATAACACCCCAACCACAGCACATTTAGACACTGTGAAATCAGCTGAGACCACGCTTACTTGTAACAGGTAAACTCTAATCATGTAGACAAAACTCAGGCCCAGTGTCACGACCCACCGGACAGCTGTGTAGGGGGTAGACTTGTCCAGCCAGGACTGATAAATCTGTAAGACAAGAATTAGAGGCACACATCAGCCTACAACTCCCAGTGGACTACAGAGTGCACTTTCTGGTATAGCAGGGCTTCAGTGTTAAAGAGACGCTTAAAACAGCGAGAGGCTATGTAATATACCCAGCATGAAGCACTGACTACAATTAATCCAAGATTTACCTGCAAGAAGTCCTGAAAGAGATCCAATTCTTAAGCAAAAGCATTGTAAACTAACCAAACATAAAAGACTTTGCTACAGTATTAGCCTAGAAACATTATAGGGAAGATCGGCTTCACCCAAAAGAGGACTTGTGCTACCAAAGGAAAAAGTGCACACCTTAAATTCACCATACCACACTGTAAAACTCAAGGCTCAAATACTACCCCCAAAAACTATTTTCCCAAGGGGTCTCTCCCAGCCCCGAAGGAGAAAATGCTATAGAAAATGTGTACAGCCTTTAAGCTGCCTTCCTCTGAACTTACAGACACTGAAAAGCCTCCAACCCAGGTCGCAAAGAATTAGAAACCAAGTCTAAGTGGGAAGCAACAAGCTCCAAACGAAAAGCCTGAGCAGAAGCCACCCGCCCAGCACGTCCAGACAGCCCAGGGCGTCCAGACAGCCCAGGGACCTGCCTTAAGTCACCCATCTCTAACCCTCTTCACTGTTTCATCCCCTCTCTCTCTTTAGCCGCATAGGAGTAGATGTGCTCTTAAGACTCCAGGACCTTGTACCTGCCCAGAAGGCCCACACTTCCCTGCCTGCTTCACTGCCAAGTGACTGGTCACAGCTTAACTGCTGGCAGCCAGAGTGTGCATGTACACATACCAAAAGCAGCTAGAGTCATTACTAGGGAAACTGTTGGTTTTTCTATAAACACACACTTCATGTACACATAGATATGTTTTACGTTTTAATTTTGAAATATAACTTTAAATTTTAATTACAGGCATTTTTAAACATTCATAATTATATAAAAGTGTACCTAACCACCAAGCAGCTTCAATAACCGTCAACAGATTGCCATATGATAGTTTCTTAAAAGTCTGACAAGTTTTTAATTGAGCAATAATATCAGCACACTGACTCAGACTTCCAGACACAGTGAGTGGGAGATAGCCTCAATCACAGCCATACATAGTGGCCTACATCTGCCTGGACCAACAGGAAAGGCTCACACACTCAGACAGCAACACCCAGCAGACGTGTGAAGGCAAAGGAGGGGTGAGGTTCCCTAGGATGAGGAAAGGAGTGGAAAGAGCAGATCAAGGACCATCCTGTCTACACCACTGAGCTATAAGGACTGCACTAGATTTAAAGGTTATTTAAAAAAAAAAAAAAGCAAATCAAAAAAAGAAACATGGAGCTGGAGAGATGGCTCAGAGGCTAAGGGCACTGGCTGCTCATCCAGAGGTCCTGAGTTCAATTCCCAGCAACCACATGGTGGCTCACAACCATCTATAATGAGATCTGGTGTCCTTTTCTGGTGTTCAAGTGTACATGCAGACAACACTGTATACATAATAAATAAATCTTTAAAAAAACAAAAAAGAAAGAAACATGTGGTCCCCACTGTCCAGACCCCTCTACCTGGCCCTCATCTGAAACGTGTGTACAGGTGCTCAGGTGAAGAAAAGAGCCAAACCCTGGAACAAAAGCTTCTGCCTAGGGCAAGCTGTAGATTAGTTTCTCTTTGTGAAACAGTAAACTCACACTTCAGGAGGACTTGTCAGGAGTCACAGTTTCTCCTCCAAATATTCTACTAATGATCTACAAATCTACTCACCTGTCCAAGCCGTGTGAAAAATCTGTACACCACTGAGGGCTTCCCATGGACAGAGTCTCCAACGCTGTCCCCTTCAGACATCCTGTAACTGAGATAAACACAAGACACCTTCAGGAGTGTGCAAACTTTCCCATCAACTGAGCAGTCTTGCAAGAACTTGATGTCTGACAACTTGACATTTTATCCAAAGTGTTTCTGTGGGTTTTCATCAACCACCCTGTCTTTTTCATGTTCTGCCCTGGATCTGGACTCCCAGGGCCAGGTCTTCTCCTCATCAACAGAACTAGCAGGTAGCCTATCTATCCATGACCCTGATTCTTATCTGGCACCTGAAGGTAACCCTATCTGGCCCTGGCCATTTCAAATGCTGCTGGGATCCCAGGCAGAATTCACCATAGAACTCAGGCAGCCAAGAAAAACCCTCATTACCCTCAGTTACACAAAGGACAGATTTCTAGCAGCCCGAGGCCAGGCAGCAGCTCAGGTCCAGCTTGATATCCAGCTCTACAGATATGGACTCAGGGAAACTCCTAAGTAATGGGACCTTTGTCATCAGTCCTACTTGAAAAGCATGAGGGAAAGATCTTGTGGTCCTGCTCCTCTCAGATCTGTGAGCAGCACCTGTCCTAGTTCCCTCTGCTACCAACGGGTGAAAAGAAGAAACACACTGTGGTTTACTTATGACTGAAATCTACTTGTGCGGAGCAGCTGAGAGGCCTCAGCAGACTTTCTGGCTACCGTCAGCCTCAGGCTCATCATCTGCAAAATGATGCTCTTTCAAAACCTAGACATACAGGCAGACTTCAATCTGCAGCAAGTCTTGAGCTTGGTCTCAACGCATTGCTCCCAAAGTAGGAAAGAGAGCAGGCTCACAAAGCTAGAGAAGGGCATCAGGGACAGAAGTCCAACGCCTCCTGCCTTTCTTCTACGTGAACCCTGGGGAAGTCTTTTGGAAGCAGGTATCAGCAGCCTCAAAACGCAACCTTGGATGGCAAACAGGTAACCTGACAGTCCTCTCAGCAGCTCCACGGGCCACAAACGCAAACGTGCACTAAGAGTTGTGAGATCTGGAGGCACTAAGTACAGTGCTCAGAGCCGTCTAAGGCTGAGCACGTCCTTTGGTCTCAGGTGTGCAGCATAAACTAATGCACACAATTTAACTCAAGAACCAAGTCACGGTTCTCCCTTTCTGAGGGGACAATTTTACACGTTATGGGGGAATCCACATGTAAACCAGGCCACATTAGAATGCACTGCCTAGAGTGGAAATGGCCATCCCACTAAGCCCAGCCTATAGAAAGCTGTCTTAGACATATTCTTCACCCTATAGTATATGAAAATGTTCCCTTATTTTACTGTTTACCACTAAAACACGTTTGCTTAAATTGTGACAAGAGTAATATTAAAAATAAAAATACTAGGCCTGGTGGTGCACACCTTTAATCCCAGCACTCAGGAGGCAGAAGCAGGGGAGTTTGAGGTCAGCCTGATGTACACAGTGAGTGCCAGACCGACCTGTCTACATAGTGAAACCATTAAACAAACAAACAAAAAAGGACAGGGCTACTCCTTGAAAGTACGTATTCTTACGATGGGCTGACTGCTCACAACTCTGGTTCAGATGATTTGTAGAAAACCTAACCCAAAACATATTAGTCAAGTTTTGATTTTCAGACAAACATTGCTCTACATCTTGATTAAAATCGCTGCCAATAAAAACCTGAGAGAGGCAGAACGAGATTAAGAACGTGAACTTTGGAGCCCTGCTCCAGATCCCGGCACAGCACTTCCTGTGTATGATCTGAAAGGGCTTGGGTCTGGAAAATGGGGTGAGCACCTCACTGCCTTCCTTAATAGCATCTCATGAGGATCTCATGGCAGCCTGTGGTGAAGCAGGTGCCAGGTGTCACAGGTCACACTTGTTCCTGGTTTAGGCTGCCCCTCATACCAGCTGTTCTAGCTCCAGTCCTCTTCTCTCACTCAGACTAAAGGTCAGAAGGCCCTCCATGCTGTCCAAACTGACCACCAGTTTCCTATCACATCACTTTCTATTTCCTGTAACAACTGCTTTCTGATTCTTTTCTAGTAATCTCTGTTTCCTCCCACCAGAGTGCAAGCTCTGTGAGAGGGCCTGTCAGGTTTTTGGATGGGCCTCACAACCTGCAGGGCTTGTCACATACTTACTGAAACTGCTCTATGCTCTGTCACAAGGAAAAAAAAAAAGAAAAACCTCAAGAGAAAAGCTGTTCTAAGGGAGTACCACATACAGAACATTCTCCCCATACCTGTTTCTGGAGCCCATTATTTGGCTAGTTTCTACAATCCATCAATCCTAAATGAGGAATATGGCAGAGAAGAAAGCTCTCTGCATAGCCTCTGGGGTCACTGCCTCCTAGGAAGAGCATCTACATGCTTCAAAAGTTGTTCCCTTTCTCAAAGGCCTTCCCGACCCTAATCCTCTGAGTTCTTCTGTCTAGACCGCTCCCACCTTTGGAGAAGACCGTCTTCTATCTCCCCCAGGCCTTTTCATTCTATCTCCACTGCAACCAATTCCCCAACACACACAGGACCTAAGGGCCAGAGTGTGGGTTACTGGTGCTCTTATGAGCACTTGTGCGGGAATTCCACATTGTGAGTTGAAAACTCAACCCAATTACGACATAAAACTAGTCTCAATTCTTTAAAAGTCAAAAAAGAAAAGCCACTGGGGGTTCTAAGTATGAAGGTAGGTAGCCCTCTTGCACTGCTATACTCGAAAAGAAGACAATGTAGTCTTATCAGCAGGACGCTGAAGGTACGTACAGCCTGGAGGGCGGGGGAATTTCATTGCCTTAATGTCACACATAATCTAGAGCCATTTAAACAGCAACCCTTCAATCCATTCCGTAACGTCTTCACCCTCAGGCTTAATTCCTACACGTGTGCCCCGAAACCGAACGTGGTTGGGTAGCAAGAGGACACCTAACCCTTGCCGCCCCGGATCAGCGCAGGCAGCAACAGGCCACCTTCCTCCGAGGCCCCACGGCCGAAGGGGCGAGCAAGGGCCGGGGCGGGGCAGCGCTCGGCAGTCCCGTCGTGGACCCCTCCCGGAGATCGGCCGGCCCCTTGGCAACCCCTCGCCAGTCTCAAAGGCGCTGCCCGGCCCCGCCCGCCCGCCCATGGCCTTGACAGTCCAGAGGAAGGCAGTGGTGTGCCGCCCGGCCAGGTCCGCTCCACCAGTCCACCCCCAGCACCTCGCAGCTCTGCTGCAGCCGAGCCGCGGTTTCCCTCACGGCTGCGGAAGGAGGATGGCGGGCAGAGCGGCCGCCAGAGCTCGGCTCGGGATCCGGGGAGCTGCACAGCCACTTCCGTTCCGTCCTGCGGCGCCGCCTCCTGCCGCCAAGATGGCCGCGGGGCGGGGCCCACGCTCCAACCATTTCCGCTTCCGGTATAAACGCCGAAGCCGTTGGCGGGAGTGCTTCCCGGCGGAAAAATAGAGCTGGCGGAAGTGCGCCCTGCTGCACAGGCGCATTGCCGTCCCCAGGCTCCGGATTCGACGTTGTTGCTTCGGATGTTACCGTCACCAGACCGAGGCCTTGCCACGCCCCGTGGCGACCGGAGGCCAATGGCTGGCAGCTTTACGGTTGCTAGGGAACCGTTGGCGGCAAGATGGCGGAGACCGGAGATCGGTCTGTTGGGCTCCAGCAGGGCCGGCACTCGGTGAGACTGCCGCCACGAAACGGTAAGAGCTGTGTATCCCCGCTGGAGCTCGGTCGCTCTGGAGGGCGGTACTTGCAGCCACGACAAGGCTGAATCCTGTGCCTCAGACAGGCCTCGTTCGCGTTCGGGTGCCCCTCAGGCACGGTCCAGGCTGCAACAGGCTCACTGCCAGCCGACTCCCCGTTAGGGGCACGCTTAGAGCTGAGGTCAAGCTGGGCAGGGTGATCACGCAAGGCCTCAGAATGTGGGCCGGCCGAATGCATTCTAATGGGAAATTGCCTAAAACCGGCGGAACAGGGTGGATATGAGGCCAGGGTCAACACTCGTGCCGCCGTTTCTCCGCCCCAGGCTGCGACTTGCTGGCAAGGAAGCAGTGGGGTTGCCTGTCCACCTCAGGAACTTAGAGATAGGAGTTGGGTGTGGGGTTTCAGAGCTGCATGATAAAAGTGAGGCTAGCCTGGAGTCCTTAGCGGTAAGTGAATTTTGTTCCATGGAGACAGGAGGATGGCAGAGGTCCTGGCAGAGTGGGCTCCTTGCTGAGGTTGTTCGCTGCTTCTCTGCCCTCACCACCACCTTTTAAATCCTTCTCTTAAGAGCCTACAATCAATCAGTTTTTGTCCTAGTCCTCCTCTGGCCAGTACTGCATTTTTTTTTTTTCGTGCTTATCCATGTAACAAATCCCAAGAAAGTAGTGGGGGCAGGGCGGGGCAGCGAACAACAATAAGCAGAACTGAGCTTATTGAACTCATACACCGTAAGCAGTTAACCAAAGTGAAGATCCTGTCCTATTGAAGGTGTTGAGAGTCTAGAAATGACCTGCAGACTACTCCATGAGCTGGCCCGCGTCTGTGTCAGCTGATATCAGACACTGTTCATCTTTTCCATATACAGGCTATGGCGTATATGTGCACTCAAATTCTTTCTTCCGCTACGAAGGAGAATGGAAAGGAGGGAAGAAACATGGTAAGAAGCCTCTGCTCATTCCAGAGGCCATACTTTTGCAGCTAAGAGCCAGTTTCCTGAGAAGTTTGGGGGACAGTTAGTCTTGTGCCAAGCAGGGGCCAGCGCTATGCCTACACACTGGTACCACTCTGTCCAAATCATGGTGGAAGCAATGTAAGACTAGTGGAACTATCGGTGGGAGGGAAAGAGTGAGGCCATGGGTCCAGAGTGACACCAACAGACACGCTCAAGCATGCTGTGTGTGTCCTATTGGACATCCATGCCTGTCATCTTCAGCCTTAGTTTCTCTGTGCTCCTAAAGAAATTAAACAAAAATCGGTAAACAAGGGAGAGAAAGAACCCTGTTCTCTCCATTATGTCTGTGGCAGCGTTACAGTTTGTAGAAAATCACCAGACAAAAACCAGAAGACAGGTAGATTTTGCTATGAGCCCTTGAATCTGTTGGTTCCTGGGGAAAGGCTGCTGTGTTCTCAGCAGCATGGAGGGTCCGTTATATTTTCTAATTTAGAGTTACATACAGACAAGACATCATGATTTGTTTCTACTCATAAAGAAATGACCAACCTGTGGTGACGGCACACACCTTTAATCCCAGAAATTAAAGGAGGCAGAGGCAGGCAGATCTCTTGAGTTCAAGGCCAGCCTTGTCTACAGGGTGAGTTCCAGAGCAGCCAGGGCTACATAGAGAAACCTTGTCTCAAAAAAAACAAAAAGAAAAAAGAAATGACCACTTTTTTTAGAAAACCTAAGCAGTAGTGGAAAGAAATATAAAATAAACATCCCCTGGAATGCCCACACTCACACCAGGAAAGTCTTGAGTTTAGACTTTCCAGTGTCGAGACTTCCTGGCTTTTTTCCATTTGTAGAGTCTGCCTGCTAAGTATGCTAAAGGGCTTTTCATATCTGCTGGCTACCAGAATATTTTTCTCATTTCTTTTATTTCTTTTTTTGTGTTGTTTGTTTGTTTGTTTGTTTTTGAGCCTCAATCTTGCTATATAACCCAGGCTAGCCCTGAACCTGTAATCCTTTTGCTTCAGCCTCCCAAGTGCACAACTGCACCCAGTCTCTACCATTAATTTTTTAATGTTTTTGTTTTGCTGTGAACTCAGGGCCTGTACATGTTAGGCAAGTGCTCTACCATTAGGTTATATCCTTAGCACCTTTCAACTTTTGTTTAGTTTTTTTGTTACACAACTGTTTCTTATTTTTGCACCATCATTAAGGATTATCTTACTGTAAGCAGGCACCAGAACTTATATCTAAAACTGTTGTCACAGTTGCCTGAAGAGTCACCACTTTTAAGAATGTGTTCTCAGCCAGGCATGGTGGCACATGCCTTTAATCCCAGCATTCAGGAGACAGAGGCAGCCGGATCTCTGTGGGTTCAAGGCCAGCCTGATCTACATACAAAGTGAGTCCAGTACAGAGCCCTAGGGCTCCTGTTACACAGAGAAACCCTGTCTCGAAAAACAAACAAACAAAAAAAAGAATGTGTTCTCCAAGGATCAGAAAGATGGCTCTGAAGTCAGGAGTGCTTGTTGCTCTTGCAAAAGATCAGAACTCAGTTTGCAGCACCTCATAACAGCCCATAACCAGTCTCCATGAGTACGCTCATACACGGGTGCACACACACACGCGTCCTTTGTCCTCATTTGGATAGAAGCAAGGGGACCCACAGAGGACGGACGAGGCCTCCTCTGCACAGCTCAGGCCTCTGTGTCATTTCTACTGAGAAGCTGGCATTCAGGAATATTTCTGTGGATTGTCTTGTTTATATGAGTTTCCACTGCGTTGCCCAGGTTGGCTCAGCCTCCTGAGTAACTAGACATGCCCCACCACAGCAGCTGAGGTTTTCACTCTGAGGAGCCCAGCCGCCCGGGTTGGTCTGTGGTCACTCCCCTTCACCAGCTGACTGCACATTGGTTTTTCTTACCAGGTCATGGGAAGCTATTGTTTAAAGATGGAAGTTATTATGAAGGCGAATTTATGGATGGAGAAATCACTGGGGAAGGCTGCCAGCACTGGGCCTGGTCAGGTTAGCGTTGGACATTGGTGGGCTCTTGATGGTGTTTTCATAAATCCTCTCAGAGTTTATGGACACACAAAGTGCTATGCGTAAACACGAGCTTCAGGTTCCACTAATAAGAGGATAACAGCATTCAGGCCAGGGCAAGGCAGTGTGAACCCTACAACTTAGGTGATCCCCATGCCCATGGAAGGCCTAGCCTCATGGAAGGGTGGCCTGAGCTTTGCACTTACCTCCATAGACAGCTTGTTCTGCTCTATAACACCTAGTTGAAATAAAGATTTGTCATCCCAAAGCTACAGGTTTTTTCTACATTAAAGATATTTTAGGGGCTGGAGAGGTGGCTCAGAGGTGAAGAGCACTGGCTGTGCTTCCAAAGGTCCTGAGTTCAATTCTCAGCAATTCTCACATGGTGGCTCATAACCATCTATAATGAGATCTGGTGCATATAAATAATAAATAAATAAATCTTAAACAAATTAGAAAAAAAATGATAATTTAGGCCAATACTCAAAACAAACAAACAAGATATCTCCATCATGCGCTATCCCTGGATGGGCAAGCTGTTCCATGGCTTCCATGCCAGTGGCCAGGGAGCTTTAGGCCTCACAGACAGTGGATTATTGACACTCTAGAGAGCTTTTCTCTTGGGCTTAGCATTCAGTTGTTTTTAAAAAGCTGGAAAAGAAGATTCATCCTTCACTGTGTCCCACGAGTGCCATAAGGGTTCCTAGGACCGTATGCCATCCCAGCCGGGGCAGGGAACACTAGTCAGCCCACTAGTGTTTCTTGCAGTCTTTCTTCCTCACTGTCCACATCAAAGAGGAAAATGAAAAGACAGACCCAGCCGAGTGTAGAAGTGCACACCTTTAATCCCAGCACTCAGAGGGCAAAGGAAGATTGAGTTCTGTGAGTTTGAGGCCAGTCTGGTCTGCAGATCATGTTTGAGACTAGCCTGGTTTGCAGATCAAATGCCATTGACAGCCAGAGCTACACAGAGAAACTGTCTTGAAAAACTTTAAAAAAGGAAAGGAAAGAATAAAATGGCATTTCCACTGCCGTCAGTTAGGGCATAGCAGAGAAACAGAAAGTAGCCTGCCTTATTTTTCTGTCTTATCTACATCAGGAAACACCTACTCCGGACAGTTTGTTTTAGGAGAGCCTCAAGGACATGGCATCATGAAGTACAAAGCAGGAGGTCACTATGAAGGGGAGCTCTCCCACGGCCTGAGGGAAGGTCTGTTACCCAGGGGCTTGGCCTGTGTGTGCTCAGGTTGTAGAAGCAGTGACCTAGCTTTTCTGACTTTGGAAGCTAGAAAGAGGCAGGAATTAGTACCCCCAATTCTTTTTGTTTTGTTGTTTTTGTTTTTCGGAACTGAGGACCAAACCTAGCCTTGTTCTTGCTAGACAAGAGCTATACCACTGAGCTAAATCCCCAACCCCTAGTACCTCATTTCTGCCCACAGTGAAGTCCAGCCCACCAGAGCCTGTCTACAGAGAACAAGCATGTGTCATACCCGAGCTATCCGCTCTAAATGCCATCGACCACTTACAGGCTAAAACAGTTCATTTATTTAAGGATAATCATGGATCCTACAGGTTGGCCTAAGGCAGGTCTTCCAGGTTCAGAACGGGTCTTTCCTGCTGTCACAGCCATGGTTTGATCAGATCCACTCTCCCAAGGTTCCAGTGCCCCTGGAATTCTCGGGCTCCCCCCAGGCCCTGAGTCAGTCACTTCCTCTATGGTCTGCAGGCCAGAAAGGATAATAGTTTGACTAAAGGGTTACCTGTCCCTTCAGGCACTGTGGAAGGACTAACCGTACCATGTAAATGAGCCTACCAGGTTCCAATGTGTATAAATATAGAGGGAACTTCCTTTTCTTCCTCCAGGTTTGCTTGAGTTGGAGAACAGGAAGTTCTCTTCCCTTAAGTTTCTGAATTGTCCAGAAACCGAGAGTATTGACAGTTAACAAGGCCACATCTTTATTCACGTTGCCCTGGC
Organism: Psammomys obesus; assembly: GCF_907164565.1. Taxonomy (NCBI): domain Eukaryota; kingdom Metazoa; phylum Chordata; class Mammalia; order Rodentia; family Muridae; genus Psammomys; species Psammomys obesus. Next base: position 1,061,913 of record NW_026592710.1, on the reverse strand, counting down.
CTTTCAGGTCAGCAGGCCTTGCAGGGGACCTCAGGCAGAGCACGCTGTGCTTACCATGTACAGGGTAATTTTGAAACAGAGGCAAACATGCATGTGGCCACTAAGCATGCCACTGTGCGATCCACCAAAAGCAGGTGGTTTAGAGGAGCCTCTGTGGAGCCCCATTCAGAACCTGTGGTAGCTCGTCTGGGTCCATTTCATCAGCGGGGCTGGGCAGTGGCGGCATCTGTCTGAACACATCCACCATTCCTGTTTGCGAGGGGCTAATCTGCAGGCCTGCTAGGCAGCCTGGCCTCCAGCGCGGTCCTGGTGCTCATCCTTCTGAGCTCTCCTTCCTGCCAGGAGGAGGTGCAAGCAAAGCTGCTCTGGGATGCTGAGGGAGGAGAGGGGAAGGACCACTGCTAGCAGGAGATGTGGAGTGAGATTGTATGCTTTGGTCCCTTCACTAGGGCAGGGGTTTCTGGAGGACCAGGATGGGCAGGTGTACCAAGGCTCCTTCCATGACAACAAGAGACATGGCCGTGGACAGATGGTCTTTAAGTGAGTGTGGGTCTTGGGAGTGCAAGCTGCTACTTGGGGACAGGAGTGGTCCCCGCCTCCTAGAATGCTGGTGGCCAGAGGGGTCGAGTGGGTGAGTTCTGTAGAAGGTGCTACCTTGTACCCAGGCCTTAATACATTCTGAGCCTTTGCTGTTTCTCTCTGTGTCTCTTCTGTATGTGCATCTGTGATACCTGCCTCTGCCTCCTCCCACACTTGTTGAATCCAGGACCTAGCACCCTCGTGTCAAGCTGGTACAAGAATGGACCCCAAGGACATGGGTTTGGGCAAGATTTCTGGCCAGCAGTGCCATGTCCTCAGGCAGAGGGTTAGAGGCCTTAGGCCTGTGTTCAGATTCCTGGGTGGATTATTACCCAACACCCACTCTTGAAACAGGCAGGGTCACCTCTTCCATTTCTTCTGTCTGTCATCTCCCACTTTGAATAGCAGAAGCCAAACATGTCTTACACAGGGCCCAGCATGCTCTGGGAAGTGGGTCCTGCCATGAGGGGGCATGCAAACATGTCACCGCCTGTCACCAGCCCTCCTGAGCCAGCTCTGGCAAGGCAGAAGCTCACAGACCATCTGTTCAGAGCCTATTTTTGCCTTGGCCCTGGTGTGCGTGCTGTGCCTGGTCAGAGGAGTCGGCCTGAGTCACTGCTACCACCTGGTTCTTAGCTGAAGAGTCCTGTCCTGTGCCCTCAGGAACGGTGACAAGTACGAAGGCGACTGGGTTCGAGACCAGCGTCAGGGACATGGGGTGCTGTGCTGTGCTGATGGTTCCACATACGAGGTATTGTACTGCTGCCACAGCAGAAAGGTGGGAGGCCATTAGAGGGCTGGGGCCTGGATGGTGTTTGCGCACACTTCATCTGGCAATGCCCTGAATGTAATGGACACACATTCAACTCATCCTTACATGCCCACTACCACTCTGGAGGCTGACTTCTCTTCTGCTTGTTACGGTCTCAGGTGGAGTGAACCCTGTGCCATGTGTCAGGTGGACCAGGAAAACTAAGGTTTATCCACATGCTTGTTCTTGTCCACTTGGGAGGCATGAGATGCTGTGGGTTTGTAGGCAGGAGACAAGACTATGCTAGTGCTCTTAATGAGAAATGTGAAGTTTGGCCAGGAAAACTGGCAAGCTACTAGGAAGGGCACAAGAAGAAACAGATTACAGTGCAGGGCGGTCCCGAGACAGGGCTGGGCTGACTGCAGGCCAACTCGTAGCAGGAAGCAGGAGCTCAAGGGCCCTGGAATTAGCTTCTCAGTGATTCCTGTTGTCACAGGTGAGGTCCTGTGGGGACCAAGCCTGGAAGCCCAAGTGCTGCCGCTGCTGCTGTGGTGGGGACACGAGTTCTCTGGGGCTTTCCAAGAGGAAGGAAGAGCAAGTTTAGGCCTCCAGACTCCTGGGAGTCAAACTTCCTCGGCCCCTTGGTTCTTGTTGCATCCCAGTAAGCAGGATGGTGTGACTCATATTTTTCCAGATTCCTCAAATGGCAGAGTAACAACTGGAAGGAACAGCCCCTGGAAGTAGGAAGAGCCCAGCCTGGCTCCTGCAGAACCAGAAGAAGGGTAGCCACAGCTCTGTGGGGGGACTTCTTGGGAGAGTGGTCCCTACCTAACTCACTCGGCCTCTGGCACCAGAGAACAAAACCTTACCTATACAGAGCTTGCAGGCCCCTGCTGCTTCTGGTATTGTGTCCACTGGCTATGGAGAAAAGTTCAGCACCTGGCTCCCTGATGGAAATGGTGGGGTGGATGGCAGAACTGGGGGGCTACAGAAAGCCCAGTGTGAATGCCCTACCTGTGCACAGCTTGATCTCAGCCCACACCTCAGTAGGGTTCCTACTTACTCCTGTAACAAAACACCGTAACCAAAGCAGCTTGGGAGGAGGGGTTACTTCATATTACACTTCCCAGTAACAGTCCACCATGGAAGGAAGGACATCGGGGCAGGAACCCAGCGTAAGAACCTGGAGGCAGGCACTGAAGCAGAGGCCATAGAGGAACACTTCTTACTGGCCTGTTCCCTAAGGCTTGCTCAGCTTTCCTACGGCACCAAGGCCCACCAGCTGTGGGGTGGCACTGCCCACAGGTGTGCCCTCCACAGCAATCACCAACCAGGACTTGTCTGCAGGCTTATCCTGTGGAGGCATTTTGTCAGTTAAGGTTTGCCCTCAGATGATTCTATCTTGTGTCAAGTTGACATAAAAAACTAGCCAGCAGGACTGGTCTGGTCAGGGCTGTTGGGAGTGTGTGTGGACACTGCCGCCCTACTGGCCTAGAAGTTGCCTCTGATCTATGTTTGAGCCAGTCTGCACATCAACTGGACATGCTGTTGGGACCGACCTCTCACAGTCTGGCTCCTCATCCTCACAGGACCTGCCCTTACAGAATGCCCAAAGCAGGATTGAATTCAATGTGCAATGGTGATGAGGACTCAAAGGAGTCACTATTTCCTGCCTGTCATGCACCCTGACAGAGTCCACCATGACTCAGGGCACACTTTTACATGGGTGTCCTGTTTCCAGTGAACAAGGCCAGGGCTGTCAGATCACCTCCTACCTGCCAGGCTCTTCCACACCTTCCACTTGTAGATTCACTTAAACTCTTCCCACACCCCAGTAAAGGGACTGTTTCCCACATTTTATAAATGGGAAAACTGAGGCCCGGACATGGCTTCCCCAGCCAGAAAGGGGCAGAAGAGCTCGGCACCTAAACCCAATCCATATGCCTGACCCACCCCCGCCCTTTCCTGGGATTTGGGAAAGGCTTTGTCCCAGACCCAGCCCACATCCCACTGTGAAGGAAAATGGGTGAGCTGCCATTGACAGCCCAGAAGGATACAGCCACCCCCTGGGCAGGAGTGAGAAAGAATAATGAAAGGCTTTGAGCTCGCTCCATCCCTATTCCCCGAGGCAGTTCTGTCCCACGTATCCTTAAACAGCCAGTACGGCTTCTTCACTGGCAGCCACTAACCATCAGTGGCTGGGGTTCTGTGGGGTTCTGCCCAGGCCTTCCATTCTGAAACCTGAATTTGTTGGACAGCCAAGAAGAGAGAAGACCAGGGATGCCCGACTTTGACCACCAACATCCTGCAATATGTCCGCCAGGGGGCAGCCCAAACCTGCTCATCGGTAGCATGCCCGGCCTTGGCCCTCATTCCAAGTTTGGGTGGAAATGCCCTGGGCCCTAAGGCAAGCAGCAGGGAGGCCTGAATGCCTAAGCAGTGAGCACAAATCTTGAGACTGCCACAGACGCTAAAACTTCAACTTGCTGTGGCTTTTCCTCCTGAGGCCAGAACCTGGAACTCCACAAGACTCCTGAGAAAGGCTTCCTCCCTCAGAGGTGGGCCTGGCAAATGTGCAATCTTCAGCTCCCTCCTCAATAGCCCCCATCCCCAGCACCCTGTGGCTGGTCAGCAGGAGCTGTGTTCATGTTGGCCTGGAGCGTAGACATGCAGCCGCACCAGAAAGCAGCAGCACGAGCTGAAGCCACTGCAAGAGGAGTGACCAGAGGACCCATATCTGGGAGAAAGGCCTTTTAAAAAAAATAAAGAACAAACAATGGCCTCAATAAGTACTTTCTTCCAGGATCTTATGGGCACTGAACAGAGAGGGGCACCCAAGGCCAAGAGGACAGTGGACAGTCCATCCAGTGCCATCTGGAAGTCAGGACTCCCGGTACCATGGGCACACATAGCTACCAGTTGAGACCACAGGCTTTCACTGACCAGCAGGAGGTTTCATTTGCCACCTGAGTGAGGAAAGTAATTTTCCAAGTCTGTCACTCAGCTCCTGAGGCTCTAGCTCAGCTGATGACCATCTCTGCCCTGGGCTCTCCCACAAGGGCCATCACCTGCCTGGAGTGGAGGGCAGAGACAGCAACCAGAAAAGGTCATGGCTGAGAAGGATCATGAGATTTGCTTCCCATAGGCACCACTATTCTTCATGTTGTCAGTAAAACATAGACTTTTCTTAAACACACACACCAAACAGGAAGTATACCATCTTATTCATTCTTTTTATTTTTGTTTTTCAAGACAGGGTTTCTCTATGTGTAGCCCTGGCTGTCCTGGAACTCACTCTGTAGCCCAGGCTAGCCTCAATCGCAGCGATCTGCCTGCCTCTGTGTCCCAAGTGCTGGGATTAAGAGCATGCAGCATCACTGCCCGGCTGAGTGTTCAGTTCGGTGGTGTTAAATGCTCAGATCATTGTGCAGCCAACACCACCATCTGCTCACAAACTCATCTATGGAAACAGACGCCCCATTTCCCTGGAGTCCTGAGCACCCGCATTTCTTCTGTCTCAGTTGACCTGACTCCTCTGGGGACTTGAGTGAACGTGTTTTTTAGTGGCTGGCTACACTTGTGGAACATGACAGCCTCCAGGCCACATCTTTGGAAGGCTGAGTGGCACATATATGTATGTTCTGTTTCCTTGTTCGTTCATTCCAGGAGAAGCAGGCTACTCTCCCTCTGGGCCACCATGAACAGTGCCCTGGCATAGATGTGCAGGCCTTCGGTGAATAGACCCAGCAGTGGAATGGCTGTGTCATGTAGTTGTTACCTTTTTTTTTTTTTTTTTTTTTGTGGCGCTGCCAAATTTTTCCACTGAGGCTGTACTTATTTCCTGTTTTTAAAGCTGCCATAATTATGAACGTGAGCCATTTGGCCGTGGGTAGTTGATAGCTGAACCCCGTGCACTGTGGCTGCCGTCATCACTCAGGGTCGGCTTTTGTTCTTCTTGCCTGACACTGCTGCAGTGGCTCTCAATGCCCTGTCCCTCACAGCATGTACCGCCTGTCACCTGGGGGTGCTTGCCTCTTACCGAAAGCTCTCTCAGGGAAACCTCTCGAGTTTTCTTTTTGACCCTTGGGTAAATGAGGTGTGTAGGTGATAGCTGCTCAGCACTCAGGTGTCTGGAGAGAGTAACCCATCGACCCCTAGACCCACTAACCTTAGCTTCTCCTCATTCCAAGAAGACCGGAGAGTGCTCAGCCTTTCTCTAGTCAGTTTTGTTTTTCTGATTATGGCCCTACTTAGCCACCTGTAACAGTAGCCAGCACTCCCATGTTGTAAAAAAGAAATCCAGACCCTGAGCGAATATTGTAGGAGGGCCTGCAGGTCCCAGAGGCAGCTGGCATGGCGGGCATAGTGATGCGCTTCCATCCACATCGTTAGTGGAACCTAGACCAGTGCCCTGACAAATTGTTGAGCTGCAGGCCTCCCACCGGATAGGTGTGTCTGTCACCGAAAGCCCTGGCTCTCTGAAAATTAAGGCTTCCCATATTGGTTTTCCCAGAGGGCAACCTGCTGATTGGCACACCTGTGCACACATAAAACAGGTGGCTAGCCTTCTGGGTGCCTTCACCTGCTGGAGTCCCCAGCTTCCCCCTTACCTGACATGTCTGCAGAATCCCTGCCTGTCGCCAGGCAGATGAAGACAGGTGCTGGGGCCACCTCCCATATCACTTGCTCGTCCTCCTTGAGCCGACAAGGCCCAGGCCAGGATGGATGGACCATTGACCCAGACATGTCGCTGCCACTGGAGATCTCTGGGAAGAGTGTAGAAGAGTGCAGAACCTGCGTCCAGTCATGGCCTCTCAGGAGTTCAGCTGCTGCCCATGTTTGCCCCCGCCTGAAGCCATCTTGGCAATGGTCAGTGCTGCACTAGGGTCAGCATGCCCACGCCCCTACAAAATATTCCCACTCCACACCCTGAAATCCTGGGAAGATCTAGTCAGGACGGTCAAGTCCAACACCCTGCAGGCTTCCTGTTACTGGAATGCAAGTGAGACTCCCAGCCACCCCTGCAAGCTGGAAATCAAGTTCCATAACAGTCACAACCCCAGGAGAAGAGCCCACACAACCTTTCACAGGTGACATCACCCAAGGGGAACAGAAGAGTCAAGGCTCAGCAGCAATCAGGGATGATTGCTTCCTAAATACCATAACATCATGGAAGCCAGCTCAGAAAAGGTCTAGAGCTTTTTCATCCCAGAAGGACCAAGATGTACAAGAGCAAATCGGTGAACTTACACCTGGAATGGACTTACACCCAAATCCACATCTATGCCATAGCCAGCATAGAGGCACTTTGAATATAATATGGGAAGAAAACAGTGTGGGCTAACTGGAAAATGTTTCCTGCAGTGAGAGATGCCACAGGTTTGTTTCCTGCAGTTTATTGAACTTAGTGTGCTCACTGTCATCAGTGTGGTCTGCAGCTGTGGCAGGACAGGACAGTGATGGCTGTGCCTCACTCTCAGGGTCACTGTGGCAGTCACAGAGCAAATGGCTGTCCTCTTCTCCTGGATGTCCTTTTCCTGATGGTGGCTCCTGGTTTGCTGTGTGTTTGCTTGTCTTCCTCGGCAGGCTCGCCTCTTCTGTCTGGCTGTACACATCCGTCTCCCCTGGTGCCGGGCAGAGCTGGGCAGGCAGGCAGAAGAGCAGGTGTCTCTAGCTCTCGGGCTTGGTGGTGCTGCAATGCCCCGTTCCACCGCACGCTGGGCGCCTGAGACTCCCAGACTGGCCCGCACTGGGTATCGCCTGGGTAGCCCTCAGGCTCCTCTGAAGTTTCACAGAATGGGAGGCCAAGGTGGGAGCTAGCAGACCAGGACCTGTCTGGCTGCCTTCTTGAGCTGCCTTGCAGGGACACTATGAGAGGGTGTTGCTAAGTGCCAGAGCCTGCCCAACACTCTGGGAGTTAAGATGTTTCACCCTCAGGCACCTCTTCATGATCTGCATGCAGACGGCCAAACGCAGAATTTATGAAACCATTCAGGCAAGTCTATGGCCACTGTCTTTGGTCCTTCACACACATCTGTATCATCTGAGAGCTGGCCTGAGGCCAGGAGCCCCAAGCTCCAGCTCCTACTGTCTCAGCCGTGATTGTAGCATGGCCACACACCTCAGGGACTATGGCAGATGTTACGGAGGGTGAGCACTGTTAGCTGAGCGGGAAATGCCAGGGAGTTTCTGGCTGAGAGGCTCCCGCAGCAGAATAGGACCCTCTATAGCTATCCGCCTACCATTGCCCGGGCCTTGCCAGCCCGCACTCCGCATCACACTGCTTATTTCTGGCCACGCCCTTCCATGGCGCCCACCCCATGAACAGGTACCTGGCCACATGGCCCTTCCTCCCTTCTTTCTGAAAGCCCACGAGGGCACTTTGCAGAAGCCCTGTGGGCATGATGGGCAAAGATAGAAGAAAAACTGCTGTTCCTTACCCTATAACTCAGAGCCTGGGACACATCTAAGAGTCCATCAACAGAGCCAGGTGGCCCTTCCTGTACCCGCTCAGAACGTTTGTCACCAGCCATGTGTGCCATTGTCACCCTTGAAACAATCTGAACAGGAAGGGAAAAGTTTGGATACAGGGAGGACAGCAGGCACAGGTGGGGCTGGGAGCGCTCCTCGGGAGAAGCCAGTAAACTGAAGACTAGACTGCTTGCTGGGGCACCTGGATTCTTCTGGTAGAGAAGGCCAGGCCAGGGGAGGCCCCTGTGCTCACCCCCCAGCCTTCCAGGAAAGGCTCCCAGCGCCTCACTGAATTTGGTTCAGCCTGTGATCTCTAGAGCCAATCTGATACCTACCCTCCTAATGCTGCTGCATTCCACGTCTGTAGAGACAAGAAGGTGGAATCTCTTAGCCCAAGACGGTGGGATCAAACACATGGTGGGGTGAATGGCATCTGCTAGGATGGGACATTGTCAGCTGAGCATCCACCAGCAGCCTCTCCAGGAATGCAGCTGCTCTGTAGCCCTGGGATTATGGGTCTTCCTGCTCTGTCTCATTGTGAGCAATTTCAGTCTGGAGCAACGGAGCCACCCCCAAGGCACCTTGGAGCCTCGCTCAGGGCTGACTTGGCAATTCTCTGGATGATAGCTCTATCCACATCCAAGAGGGGCCTGCACCTGGGTGAACAAGCAGGCCCCTGCCCACGTGCCCCACAGCTGCTGCTGACCTGTCTGTTGAGAGGAGTCCCTGGGGTGCCTGTTTTTTGTCTGCCGCCTAGGGGCATGCAGTTTTCAAGGTCAGTATCTGCTCTCCCCGGCCTGAGGCCTGACGTCTCTCTTTGCACACATCTCTTGAGATCCAGGCATCCCACATGTGGTGACTGCTCTCAGCAGCCATGGAAAGCTTCCCCCAGGTTGTAGGTACTCTGAACTTACTAAGTAGGGTTTCAACCTTCTCACCATCTTTGTGACCACACCCCCTCAGCGCTTCTTGGCCTGAGTGAGCCCTACAACCCATTTTCCTATTCTGTTTGCATTCTTAGAGACTGGCCAGCACCCTGGCCTGTCAGTGACCATGTGGGAGCCCAGGTTGCATGCAGAGGGGGTTCAGGGCAGGGTAGGGCAGCTGCTACCCAATTCACTTCGGCAGAAGTGGCTCAAACCAAGCCTGTTGTCAGCTGATTTTCCCCATACAAGTAATTCACAATAAAAAAAAATAAAATGCCATTTTGATCTTGAAATTTTCTATGGACCTGATCCTCCTGCTGTTTCACACAATTGCTTGGCAATCCAGGTGTGCTGTGGAGAAGGCAGAGTGGGGTGTGGGGGAAATGGCACCCCACCCCGTGTGTGTGTGTGTGTGTGTGTGTGTGTGTGTGTGTGTGTGCACGCACTCAAGTTGTATACTTTAATTGCCTCTTTTAAAAGCCCTGGGCGTCAGAGCAACCCACCTTGGTCCTGGCTGCACCATAGTTGCAGGTTCAGGTCTCCTCAGGGTCAGAGTGCCACACCTTTGTGTGAGGATGCCTTTGTCTGAAAGTGTGCCTGTTCAGTGGTGTTTTCTTTGCTCGGTGTGTGCTGTGCCTTTGTTCCCTTTTTCCCCCGGCGTCATTAAAATTCAAAGGGAGAACACTTAGCAAAGCAAATTGGATCCCTCCTCACAAAATGCAGTGCCTCACCACCAAAGCAAAGGCTGCCTTAGCCTCACAGCCCCGGAGGTTCCCATGGTCCAGGGTCTCTCTGAGGCTGCCTCATCCTCCCTGCAGGGCCAGTGGCACAGCGACGTCTTCAGTGGCCTTGGCACCCTGGCCCACTGCTCTGGCGTCACCTACTGTGGAATGTTTATCAACGGCCACCCAGCAGGTAGGTGCTCCCAGCCCTCCCATCATCCTGTGTGATGTGCTGTGTCTGAGCCTGACCAGCCTCGTGGGGTGTTGAACCAAGCTGGGATGGACTGGAACATGAATCCCAGGCCTTTTCAGGACAATCGTAGGCTGGCTGATTACAAAAGGGCTGGTGGCTGTGTAGACCTTGGTGGACCCAAGCAGGCCCTCCTACCTCTGGGCTTTCCCAGCCACAGCCCACCCCCTTACCCACAGTACCTCTCAGCCCACCCCGCAGCCTCTTCCAGCCTCCCTCACCCCCCCAGCCTCCCCCACCCACAGTACCTCTCAGCCATAGATACCTCTTAAGCATGGGGCCTCTTAGACACTGGATTTTGGAGTTGCTGACCCAACAGCTCCATGCCATACCCTGTCCTGTATGGTCTCCAGGCTCTCTTGAGAGCTCCATGCTCTGACTGCACAGTGATCTGTGTCCACCTTGGCTTGCAACCTTCCTGGTCATTATTTGCTCCCTTGTTTTTCCAAGTGGCCTCTCCTTAGACTTAGGACAGAGGTACCATCCCAAGGGTAGGCCTAGCCAGGGACACGAGTCCTTCATCTAAGCCTTCAGCCAACCTAATTGTGCCAAGCAGTTGCCTGGGGTGTCTCCGGTGCTGCTGCTACAACCACTAAAGCCCCCTTCTGCCCTCAGCACAGGCTAAGAAAATTGTGATCCTGGGTCCAGAGGTACTGGAAGTGGTCAAAGGATCTTCCTTCACACTGAATGTACAGCTACAGCAAGATGATGGGGAAGTTGCCAAGAGTAAGTGTCTTCAGGGCGATGACCCTGTTCTTCCAGAAGAAATGGGCTGCAGGCTCTTAAGTAGAGCCAACTGGGTAAGGTGTTTGGGTTGCTCCTGAGATAATATTGCAGAAGTCCCTGCAGCCTGGAGCCTGGCAGAGCGTTCAGGAGGCCTGCAAGACAGGTGGAGGCAGTCTTGTGTGTATGTGCACATGTTCATGTGCGCCTTACGCATGTTGTGTGCACACATGAACACGTGTTTGGCACATGCAAACCTTCACTCAGTGACTAATGTGCCTTGTACAGAGCACAGAAAATAAAAAAGATACAGTCAGCATGGACCATAACTCAGTAGGCCAAGAGCAGTCTCTCATTTCCTCTTTGGGGTAATCAGTCTCTCTTTTAGGTATGAACCTAATGAACCTCAAACCAAGAAAGACCTCTGAAAGCTCTGCCCACCATATTAACTCCCAATAGTTATTAATTCACCCAAGTTCAGTGCTTCAGTGAGAACGTCATAGTGTATATAAGGACTGGAGAGGTGCCTCAGTAATTAAGAATGCAGACTGCTTCTGCAAAGGAGCCAAGCTCAATTCTTCGTACCCAAATCAGGTGACTCAGAACCACCTGTAACTTAGCTTGGAGCCGGGGATAGAGGTCTGACACTTCTGGCCTCCATGGGCACTTGTATTCATGTGCACACAGACACACGTATATGCACATAATTAAAAATAAAATCTTAGTGTGGTGCGGTGGCACACACCTTAAACCCCAGCACTCAGGCAGGCAGAGGCAGGCAAATTACCTGAGTTCAAGGCCAGCCTAGAATACAAAGAGAGTCCAGGACAGCCAGAGCTACACAGAGAAATCCTGTCTCAACAAAACCAAAAATAAATGAACAAATGAATGAATAAATAATAAACTAATATATGTATTAAGTTGGCTTAGTAACTTTATTAAGGTATCATTTTTATGCCATTAATCTCAGTATTAAATGATTCCATGATCTCTTTTTTTAAATCTTGTGTGTGTGTGTGTGTGTGTGTGTGTGTGTGTGTGTGTGTGTGTGT
>NW_026592710.1:1023418-1050429 GCF_907164565.1 Psammomys obesus | reverse complement strand
TGTGTGTGTGTGTGTGTGTGTGTGTGTGTGTGTGTGTGTGTGTGTGTGTTGCATGTCCCTGTGTGGTATATGCACATGATGCCCACAGAGGCCAGAGTTCCAGATGGTCATGAGCCACCCACTGTAGGTACTAGGAACCAAGCTCAGGTCCTCTGTAAGAGTAGTATGTGCCCTTAACCACTCTCCAGCCGTCCACTTTTCTACCTTTTGAGACAGGGTCTCATTTATTCCAGGCTGGCCTCAAACTCAGTAGAGCTGAGGCAGGCCTTGAACTAATGGTCCTGTCCCTGACTCCCAGGATCTGAGATCCCAGGCATGCGTCATTATGTCCAGTTAGATCCCATGATCACTAGTAAATATGCAGATTCGGACAGCCACCACCACATCACAGTGCCCGCTCACAACAGTTCCAGATCTCTAGGCCGGTCCCTTGCTCCTAGTTCCAGCCTTGTGCCCACTCAAGTCTCTAATTCATTTCCTGCCTTTATACATCTGGCTCTTGAACATTTCATGCGTGGAGTCATATCCTGTGTGGTACGTTGCTTGCTTCCCAGTGGACATCGGCCTCAGCCTCCGTACTGATCAGCGGCATCCTGTCGCCCATAGGCTGCACGTGATGGCCTCGCAGGCAGCATCGCAGCATCCTGTGGTCAATGAGTTTAAACTTTTAAAGACAGTTGAAGTGTTCAAACTTCCAAAGAAGCTACTGGGCCTGTGCAGTAGCTCACCATGTAAAGTGGTTGCTGCCAAAGCTGAGGGCCAAGGGTCGATCCTCAGGACCCCATGGAGGAAGGGAGAAGTGACGCCCATACGTTGTCCCCGATTGTATGTCTGGGCTCTGTACACACGCGCACTTGAGTTCATGTGTGCACACACAAGAAAAGGGAGGGAGGGAGGGAGGGAGGAAGATAGATAGATAGATAGGTAGATAGATAGATAGGTAGATAGATAGGTAGATAGATAGGCAGGCAGATAGGCAGATAGACAGATAGATGATAAAATAAGCTACCACCTTCCCAAGTGGCAGGACCCTTTTGCAGTCCCCAGCACAGTATACCGGGCTATAGCCATACTGTGTGGGAACAGTGCTATTGTTTAGCAGTTACAACTGCTCTCGCTCTCTCTCCCCTCTGGCTGTCCCAGAACTCACTCTGTAGACCAGGCTGTCCTTGAACTCATAGATCTGCTTGCCTCTGCTACCAAGGGCTGGGATTAAAGGTGTGTGCCACCAATGCCCTGCTAACTTTTCATTGCTTACCAGTCATTTGCACAACTTGGTTAGAGAGATGCCCAGTCCCATGCCCACCCATTTTTTTTTTTTTTTAAGTAGGCTGTTGGGTTTCTTATTTTTTGCATTCTGGCTACAAGTCTTAATCAGATTTTTAAATTTTTTTTTTCTCAGTCAGATACATCGGTGCACATCTTTTAATGCCAGCACTCAGTAGTCAGAGGCAGATAGATGTCTTCATTCAAGGGCCGCCTGGTCTACAGTGTGAATTCAAAGGCATCCAGGGCTACACAGTGAGATCTTGCCTCAAAAACAAAAACACAAACAAAAAACCAAAAACATAAAAACGAAAAACCGCACAATACATTTTTTTCCTTTCGGTCCAGCTTCTTTTGGTTTTCTTTAAACATTTGAAGGATTTATTTACTTGTTTGTTTGTTTGTTTGTTTGTTTGTTGTGTGTGGTGTTTTGCCTTCCTGTCTGTACGCTTGATGTCTGTAGTGTACAGAAGAGGGCATGGCAGCCTCGGGAACTGGGGTTACACACGGCTATGAGAGGCCTCGAGGGCACTGGGAACCAAGCTCCAGTCCTAACTGCTGAGCCTCTCTCCAGCCCACTTTCCCTGTAATTGTTCATTTTTAATGCTTCTTTTATAGATTTTAAATCGTAAATTTTGACAAAGTTAAACTTACTCTTCAGTGGGTCATAGTCTTGGTTCTATATCTAAGAATTTCCTGCCTAACTGAAGTCTACATAGACTATTTTCTAATAGAAGTTCTATGCTAAAACATAAAAGAAGTTCTATACTATTTTAGCTTTCATATTTAGGGAGGTATTCCATTTTGAAGTAACTTTCGGATAAGACCGATGTGTGGTCCATTCCCCCAGCCATGACAATTGGAAAGACTATCATTTCTCCATTTCTCCATCAAGGAACCTCCTTGGTTCCTTGATCAATATCTACTATCCCCAAGTCAAGATTTCTGTCTAGTCTCTCAGTTCTGCCCACTGATCTGTGTGACCGCTTTCATCAGGCAAATCTCATCTGTGCCAGTCCATGCCACCTTCACCGTAGCCTTCAGTATGCCTCGAAACCAGGGCACCCTCTAGCCTTGGTCTTTTTCAAAGCTACTTGGCTCTTTGAGGTCCTTTACATTTCCTTATAAATTCAGAATTAGCTTGTTAGTTTCTCCAACAAAAAAAGCCTCTTGGGCTTCTGATGGGGTCACAGTGAGTCTTCAAGAGACAATAACATCTCTTAGCACTGAGCCTGTCGTTCATAGACACAAAACTGTTTAACACTTTGATTTCTCTCATCAATGTGTATTTTCCATGCACAAACCTTACAATGTTTTTTAAATCTGTTGGTAAACTATTATTTCCCATGGGATATTTGATTATAATTATTTAATATTAATAATTACTGATTTTATTATATATTTTGGAGGTGTTTAGGGGAGCCAGGGGGGTGAGCACGGCGTCATGTAACGCAGGCTATCCTCACATTCCGGATGTAACTGAAGGTGACCTTGAACTCCTGAAACCCTCCATTCTCTACTCCTGGAACTGCAGTCACGGTGTGCGCCACCACACCCTTTCCCAAGACGGTGGGGGAAGAATTTCACATTTTTGGCTCTTGTGTTTGGTCCATGACCTGTTTGAAGTTAATCTCTGTGGAATGGGGTCTTTGGATGTGGCTGTCAAGTGTCCCAGCACCCACTGGGGAAAGGCTTGTCTTTCTCCAGTGAATTATCTTAGGATTTCATTTGCTGCAATTTTTAAAATACTTTTCCTCTCTGTTTATAAACGACATTGGTCTGCGGTTTTCTTTTCTCCTCCCACTTCCTACCCTCTGTGTCTTGGAAGAATTTGTGTTAGATTTTGAAGTATTTCATTTTAAACTCAGGGCTTCACCCATGCTAAGTAATTATTCTACCTCCCGAGTGGTATCCCCAGACCTTTGGCTTGGGTTGTTTGGTCTGGTTTAGTTTGGGGCGGGGGGGGACTTGTTTTGTTTTGTTCTGGTTTGGTTTGGTTTTTTTAAGACAAGGTTTCTCTGTGTAACAGCCCTGGCTGTCCTGGAACTCACCTCGTAGACCAGGCTGGCCTCAAATTCACAGAGATCCATCTGCCTCTGCCTCCTGAGTGCTGGGATTAAAGGTGTGCACCACCACGCCCAGCTGATCATATATTCTTTACTTGAATTATTTATTCTCATATTTTTTTCTGAAGATGTTTTAGGACTTCCTATTTACATAGATTCATGTTATCTGCAAATAAATTTTACATCTTCATTTTCAGTCTCAATGTAGTGTTTTCCTCTCAGTTGCTTTATTTCACATTTTCCATAAGAAGTGAGATATGAAAAAAAAAAAAAAAGTGAGCTATGTTCTAGGTGCTCCATGTTGTCTCTAACACTTGGTATTCTCTTTCTCTCTCACGGGAGTTTGGCTTGTATTTCCCTGAAAGCTAATGACGCCAAACACCCTTTTCACGTGCTTCTTCACTGTGTGTGTTTCTGCCATAGAGAACCGTCTCTTCAGGGCCCCTGTTTATTTTTAAAATGGGATAGTCTTAGGTGGACATAGTGGCACACACCTTTAATTCTAGCACTTGAGAGGCAGAGACAGATGGATCTTTGTGAGTTCAAGGTCAGTCTGGTCTACACAGTAAGCTCCAGGGCAGCCAAGGCTACATAGTAAGGTCCTATCTTAGAAAAAAAAAAGTGGGGGGAGCTAATAAAGGTTTTCCATATAGTCTAGAGGCAGGTGCCGTAGCTACCACGTTTTTTAAGTTTTTCATGTTGTGGCCGATCTTGCAGTTTCTCAGAATTCAAGGGTCCATGTTTCCATGTTGATGAAATCCACTTCAAAGCCCCAAAGCCGCAAAAGCTAAGATTCTAGTGCTTCACTGGCCATATCTTAGGACTTTGCCTAAGCAGGGCATCTTAGTCACTGTCCTGTTGCTGTGAAGAGACACCCTGACCACAGCAGCTCTTACAAAGGCAAACATTTAGTTGGGACTGGCTTACAGTTTAGAGGTTCAGCTCATTAACTGTAAGGGAGCATGTCAGCATGCAGGCAGACATGGTGCCGGCGAGTACCTGAGAGTTTTACGTCCCAATCTGCAAGCAGCAGGCAGAGACAGAGCCATTGGGCCTGGCTTGAGCATTTGAAACTCCAAACCCCATCCCCAGTGACTTGCTTCCTTCAACAAATCCACACTTCCTAAGCACTCAGATATGGGCATATGAGCCTATGGAGCTGTTCTTATTCAATACCCCCACACAGGGTTGTAGAGCTCTTTTTAAAACTCTACTTCATTTGAGGTGTTTAGGCCTCAACCTCCCTTCCAACCTCCCAACCCTTAATGGGAAAGAGAAAAGGTTGGTGGGGAGAGGAGTCCCAGACTCCGTTACTTCTCCCTGCTAGTTAGGGTCACAGGGTTCTTCAAGGGCTCTGTACAATCTCCATCAACTGCAAGCGCAGCCAGCAGGCTCCTCCACACCACTGAGCCCCGAAGCGTCTGTCTGCTCCAAACCGCCACACCACCTGTTTGATCTCTGCAAACTGCCTCACACCACACAACACCTAATGCCACACCTTCTCTTTCTCAGCTCTCATATTTATACTCTCAGAGTCCTAGCCCACGCCCTTCCCCATGCTGCACATAGAAGGCCATTATCAGCTGGCAAAAGCCACCTCCGCACAACTAACAGGTGTGGACAAACTAAAGCTCAACTAAAATTCCTCACTTGGGATTAAAACACAAACATATTTACATAACATACAAGGAAACCAAAACTTCCATTACACAGGGTCATAAAGATTCATAACTGTGTTGTTGTAGCTCAGGCTGGACTCAGACTCCCAAGTGTTGGGTTACAGTTGTGTTTGCTCTTCCCAGGCAGTCCTCATTTATTTTAAAGACTTACTTATACAGCATTCTGCCTGCACACAAGAAGAGGGCATCAGACCTCATTATAGATGGTTGTGAGCCACCATGTGGTTGCTGGGAATTGAACTCAGGGCCTCTGGAAGAGCAGCCAGTGCTCTTAACCTCTGAGCCATCTCTCCAGCCCAGCAGTCCAAAGTTTTGGCTGATATGCTTATTCCATT
This sequence comes from Psammomys obesus, assembly GCF_907164565.1. Lineage (NCBI taxonomy): Eukaryota > Metazoa > Chordata > Mammalia > Rodentia > Muridae > Psammomys > Psammomys obesus. Next base: position 1,045,083 of record NW_026592710.1, on the reverse strand, counting down.
CACATTTCACATAGTTATTAATATGGCAGACTCACTGCAGTGCTTTGGTTTTTCCCCCATTTGTCCCAGCAGTTTCCTTCATCAGGCTGAGCAGCACAGCAGCACCTTGGCATGCTGAGCGATCTTGCAAAGAAAGCTCTTGCCTCAGTAGTTACTGCTCTTAACTCTCTTCTGGTTTTCCCTTCCTCCTACAGCTCTCCATCTAGTATTGTCTTTCATGGCTGCAGCCTGTGAGGAAGGCTGCCTGTTGATGTCTGGAAATACCAGAATTTGTTTTCCCTTTGAGGGATGCTTTGAGGTGTCCTCCTAAGCTGTAGAATTCTGGTTCTTCCTTAGTGTTGAAAAATTGTTGCTCCAACATCTCCACTTGCACTGTACTTTTTGCATCCATGGATCCAGTTTAGTCACCTTAGGATAATTTTCAGCCATTATTTCTCCCAGTAGTCTCTCTGTCACTCTATTTTGTTTCCCATAAGTGAAATTGCTAGAAACTGCCCCCAGTATTTACAGACTCCCTCCTCTTTTTCCTTTTCTTTCTTTTTCTCTTTCTTTCTCTCTCTCTCTTTCCTGCATTTGATTTTTTTGGATGACTTCTCCAGCTGTATTTTTAGGCTTACAAATCTTTCCTTCTGTATCAGTTAATTTGTTGTAGCTCACATCCAGTGCACTTCTTATCTCATTCATAGTAATTTACAGAATCTGTATATCCCTGGCTGGCCTGGAACTCAGTATGTACATTAGGCTGACCTTGACTTTGTAGCAGATCTTCCTGCCTCTACCTCTTGAGTGCCAGGATTGCAGAAATGAGCCACCATGCTTAGCAGCATTGGAGTTTTCATCTCTTGTTCTTCTTTTCTTATGTGTCTGCTTTCACTGATGAGCATAAGGACATGGTTACAGTACTCAATCCTCTACTCTCGGTTTTGAGACAGGGTGTCAGACTCTGTAGCCGAGGGTGCCACTGAGCTCCTAATGATCCCACCTCCACTGTTCTAAGGGCCAGGATTGCAGCCTCGGTTGTAATCCATTTCATTTGTCACCAATTGTTAATTCTAGAACCTGGGTCAGTTGCAACTAATTTATTTTTCTCCTCATTACCCACCATACTTTTCTGCATTCTTTGCGTGCCTGGTAATCTTTGATTTAATGCCAGACATTGTAAATTTTACTTTGTTGGATGCCAGATATTTTTGTATTCCAATAAATATTCTTGAGCTTTTGTTCTGAAGCAAAGCTAAGTTGTGTGGAAAAGGCTTAATCCTTTTGGCCTTGTTTTCATGACTTGTCATACAGGTCTGAGAGAGAGAGCACCATGAGCAGCTGCTGTTCCCTAGCACCGAAGCAAGGCCCTAAGAGCACCACGCACTCTTGTGTGACTTCTCAGCCTTTCCATCTAGGCTGGTAGAGACCAGCCGTCCCCAGGCTTGTGAGCCCCCGATCCCTTAGCTTCCCTTAGTTCTTTCTTGGCCAGGTGAAGTCGTCGTGTGTGCGCCCCAAGCCGTGCTCTGATGTCCCTGTGCTCTGATGAAGCCAGTGTCACTCCAGAGGCTCTCTTCCCTCCTTCCCTGTATTTTCAGCTGAGAGAGTTTTCTGGGCAGCACCAGGGGGTCTGAGCTGACCCTCTCCACTGCTACCTCAAGTCAGAGAGCCTACTGGGCTCTGCCACTTTGTCTAAGTTTTTCCCCTGCAAGTCTGGTGTCAGGTCCTGGAGTGCAGGACTGTCAACCCATTCCATCACAGCCCTGACCGTCACCGGCACAGCCATCCTGCCTCATCTACAGCACTCCAGTGCTCCCCATTTATCAGTGAACACTTGTCTCTGCTGGGTCCTCCACGAGGAGCTGTGTGCCCAGCTCCACCACCTCTGCCTGCCACAGAAGGCCCAGTGGGTCTATGTGCCCAGCTCTACCACCTCTGCCTGCCACATAAGGGCCCAGTGGGCCTGTGGCTCAGAGAAGACAGCTCTGCCTGCTCCTCAGGCCCTGAGCTCTCGAGCCACCTGCCTCTGGGGTTCTAGGCTGGTCAGCATGTGTGTCTTCTCAGAACAAGCTTTCTAGGTATCAGTTGTATGCTCTGTGTCAGTGACTGGGGAGGTGGATGATTGATGCTGAGCCTGTAGCTTTTGGTCACGCTGGTAGATGAGGAGAATGAGCAACTGACCAGCCCAGGCAAGATGTACTTACTGCTTTGACCCTTTAGCTGATGGGGAGGAAACCCTCCCAGAGCTGAAGAGTGCCCAGGATTCACGGTGAAGGGACAGAGGTGCAAAGCGAAGGGTGAAGCTCGAGGAAGAGACTTTGCCAGGCATTCATCAAAGGAAGGCAAAGCAGGAACCCTCCAAGAGGCTAGCCAAAGGTGAATGTAGTCACAGTCAGTCAGAAACGGGACAGCACAGGTGCTCCACCTTCAGCCCACCTCCACCACCCCTGGCCTGGATCTTTGATTCCTCACACAATGTGTCTCTTGATTTCTTCCTTTGGAAGGTGAGAGTGGCCGGATCTTGAAGATCTCAGCAGGAGTCAGATACGTGCAACTCCCAGCATTCTCAGAGGTCAGCTTCTTCAAGGTGGATGAAGAACACATGGAGACACTCATACAGACACCATTGTAAGGATGCACATCCCCTGTGGGGGCACCTCTGAGGAGATGAGGCTGGAGAGACGTCCCTGTGTCTCTCCTGTCCGCACTTTCCCATAACTGGGAAAATAACTGTAACTGGGTAGGCCTGGGACACGGTGCCAGCCAGCTGGACTTTGAAGGGCAGAGGCAGGTGGACTCAAAGGGAGTGGATGGCTAGAGGCGTTGCATGCCTGGTGGTCAGCAGGCACGGGGAGGGAGCAGGGAAGAACCTGCTGACTGTTCTTCTTTGGCCTTAGCTGGACCCAGCTCAGCAGCATTTGAGGGTGACACACACAATCCTCCAAGTATGACTAAATAGTGTTCCTTAACTAGCCTGAGCCCCAGGGGCAGGGCTAGGACACACACAGTGTGGGCTGCCCTGTCCCTGCCCGCTGCTGCCCCAGCTCCTGCCGCCCACTCATTTGTTTTCCGGCTCCTGCTTCTTTGAGCCACACTGTGGTATTTGCTGTCTCCTTCCTAGTGGGTTCCAGTGCATTTCCTATCCTCTGTCCACCCCTGTGTCCTGGGGACTGGAGCCCAGGTCTACTGTGAAGAATACCAGAGCTGACCTTCTCTCCAGGGGAGACTCAGAGCCAGTGCTAGACTCGGGAGCCTTCCACGGCCAGGAAAACACCCCCAGCGATCGGCCAGGTGAGTGGGCATCGGCAGTCAGAGGTGTGCAAGGTAACAGAGTACCCAGAACCTGAGCAGGAAGGTGACAAGGCTCAGCAGACCTGGGAGAATTGTGAAGCTCGGGGAACTAAGCCCAGGCCTGCGTGCTGCTGGCAGACAGCAGGTGTAACCTCCTTTCCAGGGCCAGAGGGGAGATGGGGCTTCCCATCCTGAGCTGCCACACAAATCCAGCAGCTCTCTCTACATAGCTTTGGCTGTCCTGGGACTCATTAGATAGACCAGGCTGGCCAAAAACTCAACAGAGATGGGCCTGCCTCAGCCTCCTGGGTACTGGGATTAAAGGCATGCGCCACCACTGCCTAGCCTCTTCTGGACTTTTAACAGGAGGGAGAAGGTTCAGTAAAAGGGTTCAGGCAAAGTCACATAACTTGTGCTTAGGACCCTCTGTGGACTCTGACTTGGGACTGACAGCCAGGATCGCCAGCCCCCAGCACTGGGCTCCTCGGTCTCTGGCTCTCACACATAGAATATAGGCTCTGGGTCAGGAGCTCTCAACCTTCTGAATGCTGTGACCGTTTAATACGGTTACTGTTGTGCTGCCCCAACCATAAAATTATTTTCATTATGACTTTATAACTGTAATTTTGTCATTGTTAGGAATCGTAATATGAATATCTGATAAGCAGGATATCTGATATTCAACCCCTGTGAAAGGGTCACTGACCTCAAAGGGATCACAACCCACATGTTGAGAACCACTTCTCTGGGCAAAAAACGAGTGTTAGAAGACTGTAACCACGGGTAACCCAGACCTGAAACCACGGGTAGCTGTGGCATGAAGGCTCATGGTTCTCAGCAGCTTGTATATATACCTAGCCTAGTTAGTGCGGTTGGTTAGTAGATTTTTGAGGGTCTTGCTGTGTAGACTGCCCAGCCATCCTCCTCCTGCCTCAGTTTCTCTAGTACTGGGATTTATGGATGCATGCCACCATCCGTGGCAAAGCCAGGGTCTGGCAGAACATGTCTGGTCATCAGCAGCCTGCCTATCCCACCTGCCTGTTGCTTCACTACAGCTGCCAGTGGAAGCCTTGACCCTCTGTCCTTGCAAACCACACACAGCCCTAAGGAGAGTCCTTTTCTTTGGGGTTGGACGTAGGTGAGACCAAGCAGCTGTCCAGTTAGGTGAGCACGCTGAAGCTCACATAGAAGCATGCACCCTCTCCTGACACAGCTCTCTCACAGGGCCTTCCTGCCCCAGTCTTTCCTCACCTTCTGCCTGTCTCAGCCTTTCAGCCCAGAAACCTTGAAGCTGCCATTAGGCAGGGAAACCCCTCCCTCCCTCCCTGGCCTCTGTCTTCTTCAACTGGCCGAGCCTCTCCACAGGCTAGCACTCCCCACACCCTGACCTCTGTCACTGCTGCCCGTCCTGGCTGCACAGCCTGGAACCCCAGCGTGCTTCACTCATCATCTTGCCAGGTCTCTTCTGAGCCCAGCTTACACTCTTCACAGACTGTCCTGCCTGGTGGTGGTGCCTGAGCTCTTCTGAGCCTCCCAAGCTTCATCCTACGCCTTCTGCGGCCTGTGTGGCCAGGGCCCCCCAGGCACTTAGCAGCGGCTCGTTCTCTCTGCAGTTTTGTGTTTATGTGGCAGAAGAGCGACAAAAAGGACGGTGGTGAGGTGGCAGTTCAGAGTATCAGTAGCCCCGATCTCATCCCCAGAAATCGGCTGGTGGTCAGAGGTCTTTGCCAGGGCAGCAACATTTGTGACAAGAGGAGGATTGTCCAAACAGCCATCTTGAGACAAGCAGCAGAGAGGCGGCAGATCTCCCGTGTAAGCACAAAGGCTGGGTGGGGGCTCAGACTCCTTCCTTACAGAAAGCTGTAAACTCCAGAAGACAACCAGACCCTGTACACAGAGGAACAGAAGCCACGCTGACATGGCCCGGGGGCTGGCGGAGCCAGGGAACCCCAGGAGGCAGCGTGGTCCAGCTCCCCCTTTGTCTGCCTCCACCTCAGCCATAGGAGCAATTTCATGCTGCATCGGCAGAATAGTTCTCATATTTCTGCATAAAAATACTCACTGGGCGCTGCCACGCCTTCTGCTCTGAGAGACTTTCAGAGCCAAGTGCTGCTGTCTCAATGAAAACCAGCCGCAGAATTCAGAGCTCACTCTGTGCTGCCCAACGTGCCAAGCCTGTCTCCTGCAGGCAGCTCCACAGCTGGCTCAGAGTCTGGCCTAAGCCGATGTGCTGGAGACCAGGGGCACAAGCCAGGGGTCCCCAGCACACTCAGTGGTTCACACGGGAGCCAGGCACAGATCCCTCTGGGACCTGTGAGGTGTTCATCACCCTGAGGTCTGAGCACTTAGGAAGCCACAAGGAGCATGGCTCTGCTTTCAGAAGAACCTCGAGGCTTTGAATCTGAAGTCTGATATGACCTTGGTCATGCTAGGTAAATCCACTGAGCTACATCCCCGACCTTGAGCTACTGTTTCCTGTTGGGAGCTCCTCAGGGTCTGACCAGGCCTCTGAACTGTGAGAGCCTGGACTGCCATTTCCCTGTTGTTTCTGACTGGGCCCTGCTTATTCTGTAAAATGAGGTCAACAACCTCCATAGACCACATGCACAACCACCCCCACCCCACCCCCCACCTCAGGAGGGAGGGCAAGGTGAGGGTGGACCCACTTAAATCCAGGCTGATGGGCTGGAGAGATGGCTCAGAGGTTAAGAATACTGACTGCTCTTCCAGAGGTCCTGAGTTCAATTCCCAGCAACCACATGGTGGCTCACAACCATCTATAATGAGATCTGGTGCCCTCTTCCGGTGTGCAGGTGACATAACATATTATACATAATAAATAAATAAATAATTTAAATTAAAATCCAGACTGAATCAAGGCGGCAGAGCAAGGGTCAAGGGTGGCTTTCTGCCTGTTTCTACCTTTCTTAAAACTTTCTTGCCCAACAGTCTCATGGAATGGGTAAATGTCTTTGCTCTGTCTGCCCATCTGTCTTGGCAGGTAAGATGAAGGGCCCCAGGGTAGGCAGTTTTAGGTCCCAGGATCCCACTGGGAGCTGAGCTGTTTGCTGAGCAAGGCCACATGAATTCATGAATTCCCACCCTTCTCCTGGAGTCTGCTGCCATTTGGTGCACATAAAACCCAGATCCCTGGCTGGAAAGTGCAAAGATTCAAGCCAGGAGGAGTCTAAGAGCCCAGAGAGGCAACTCTGCTTTATCAGCCAGAGGCGGACGAAGTGGAGCACACCCTTCTCTCTCATTCCTTCAATGTTACCCTTCTTTTCGGTGATCCTGTTCAGGACAGATTTATTGTACTTCTAATTTTCAAACTGTGACCCAGTTAAACTAGTTCCCTCTATAAACATAACATCAAAGCTGACTTTTCTTCCCAGTTGCTCTCTCGTTAGTCTGCCTTATACCCAGTGACAAAGACCCCTGACTCCTCTGTCCCAGTGATCCCTGCAGTACTTTCAGGAGCTCCAGCCAGCACCTCCAGTTTCCTACTCTGGCCTGGAGGCCTTTGGAGGACAGAGGAGCCCTGTGGCCATGTGCCCCTCTGCCTAGGCACCCGGCAGAGCGCTGAGGCCACTACAGAAGTTTAACTGTCCTGGGCAAGAGCAAGGCCTGAAAAAGAAACCCCAACCAAAGAGTGATGAATGCCCCTTATTCAGGCTTATTGGAAGCCTGACTGTTACAGCTTAGACCAGAACCTGTGTCAAGAACCTGGCTCGGGCTTCTCCCACATCTAGAGCTGCTCCCAGAGCCCTCTCTGGGTCAGCAGGAAGGCATCTGGGAAGGCACGCCTCAGCCTGTGGCAAGGAACTAGAAGGAAGCCCAACACGGAGGAAATGCCGAGCTGAGCCTTCGACTCCAGCCAAAGCAGCCTTAGTGTGTGAGGAAGGTGGACCAGGGGCTACATTCTCAGAGTAGATGTCAGTATTTAAACACAAGCACACAGAAACGCTGATTATCTTGCTCTTGTGCCTAGCATGGTCCCTCTGCTGTCTCACTAGGTCCCTGGTGCCAACATTCTCTCTGCTAGGCAGGTCCTTGCCAAGGGCCTATGAGGCCTTCTCAGGCCCTGTGTCTGAATGCTGTGTGGAAGGACTGACATACAGCTATGTAGCAACAGCTTAGAACTGCTTCCTGTGCTGGGCAGGAAGGAGCCAGGGCTCTGTGGGCAAGGGTGTCCTGATTATATGTTTGGTTGTCTCAGACACTGTCCGCTCACCTCACCAGCCATAGGCTAGGGCAGGGCAGAGACAAGAGCCCAGAGAGCTCATGCTAGTAGCCGTTAGCTCAGCAAAGGGCCTGAGGTGAAGCGGACCGAAAGCTTCCTGTGGAGGCTCTTTAGGTTGATGCTTCTGTGCAGGTGTATGCAGGACACCACCACAAGCTGTGTACATGTCTCTTGCACGCCAGGCACCAAGCACAGGCAGAGACAGGGTGGTTCTCATCCTGCTCGTTGCCTCACTTTCCAGCCGATCCGGATGTACGGGGCTGACCTGTGCTCCTGACAAATACGGCCTCGTTGCAAGCAGTGTGAGATGTGGCTGCTTTTAGCAAATGACACAGTAAGAACTCCAATTCCATTGGCGTTTGCTCCTCCCTTGCACAGTAGCCCAGGGGCAGGTCTGTCACCAGCCATGGGGCCCCTGTTTCTGTTTTATTCCACTTCTGTGTTATGACCCTAAAATGCTGCACATGCTTCAGATGTCATGCTAAAGTTCGCTAGGCAGGAAGGAGAGAATATGAGGGATAGAACTTGGCTACACGGCCATAGACCAGGTCACATGGAGATGAGCACATTGTGCCCATGAAGATTAGGCAGCCTCACCAGCAGAGAAGGGGCAACTGGACACCGATCATCCTTGCCAAGTAGAAGTCCCATCAAGGTGCACTACCATGCTGTTACACAGACAGATATCCGAGAGGGTCCCCAGCACCGCTTTAGGCACTGACCGTGCCTGCACTCTGCATCTGTGACAAAGGCTGTCCCACTGTGACCAACAAAGCCCTGCAGCCCAGCCTCTAACGCCCCAGGCCATGGGGCTAGGATGGTGCTTGGCCAGCTATGATAGGCACTGGTAGTGAGCAGGCCAGGTAGCTGCTTCTGCCAGACCGTGTGTGTGTGTGTGTGTGTGTGTGTGTGTGTGTGTGTGTGTGTGTGAAGGAGTGTGGGAAGGGCCAGAATGGTCTCAGCTGACTTCACACCACAGGAGTCTGCCAGGTTGACCAGCAGCATCATTCAGGGCCATTCACACAAGAGCTAAAGGGACAAGCCACCTAGCCCACTCCTACCATGTGCTCACTAGAGGACAACATGTCCACACAACCTCCTGTTTCGCACCTTTGGGTACCGAGGTGTTTCCGTTTGGAGCAAACTAGCTCAGAGGTCAGACTGCCCTGAAGAGGAGGTGGGAGGGAGACTAGAGGGAGACAGAGCACACATGAGTCACACCTGAAATTAAAGCAGAGCAGGAGGTGGCACACTCTTTAAAAGCAATTGTCAGCGTTTCAACGTGTTCCCAAAGCCCGAGGCGGACAGCCACGGTAGAGGGAGCCCCTTCTCCCAGGCAGAAGCAGCCCTGCCCCTCCGCAGACCAGTGGCCCCCCAACCTACCTTCAGTTCCTCTAGAGAGAAGGATGATGGAGTTGAGTGTGACACAGTGGCCTTGTGAGGACTAGACATTGCGGGCTTGTCTAGTAGGGGCTTCAGGAGGCGTTGTCTGCTGGGTCTAGGCTGCCGATCCCCCAGGGAGCCTGCTGCCCACAGAGGAGTCAGCCCTGCCCCTCTACCCACCTGTAGGTAGACTTCTTACATGTGCCAGGCACCAAGTCACTGAGGCCACTCTAGACACTGCCCCTCCTGCCACACATCCCTGGCCTTGGCCCACTATGCCTCCAACTGGAACTTAGGGTCTCAGGCTTCCTTGGTCTGGAATTCCAGACAGTTCTAAAACCTTGTGTTTCCACTTATATGAATAAGTAAAATGAAGAGAGAAAGTGTACTCTGCTTCGGGAGGCCTGATGTCAGTAATAGGTAATTGCCAAGTGTGGTATTTCATTATTCTGTTGATATGAAATATTTCAGTTGTTTTAATTGTTTTTAAGTTTCTAGTAGACTATTTGCATTTCGATGAGCAGAACTGACAATTCCTAGGCGTGGACTATTGCCAGATATTTCAAGTCCTATTTTGGATAAATTACAACACCCAGATTTTAGGAACAAAGAACATTGATTTTATATTCAAAGGGCTTTTTATATTTAGTCTCTTAACCTTTTGTAATTCCCACCCACAGCTTGAAGCGCAGAGCCCTTTATGTTCCTTGTTCTTGGTGGGGTGTCTGTCGCACCCCGCAATTTGGGTCCATTGACTCATGAGGCAGGTGCGGATGATTGCGGGTGGACTCTGTGGGCGCAGGCTGCTGATTGCAGGACGGACGAGGTGGGCTCTGGGCCCTGTGGCTCAGACAATCCCTTGCAAATTAGCTTTGGGAACCTAGAAGAGCCAGTGCAGGAGGAGAAGGTGGCATTTCTTTTCTTTTCTTTCTTTTTTTTGTAATGCGCAAAACCATCCTACTGAATGTTTTCAGTTGGTCTGAATGATTTCTCTTTTTCATGTGTTGGAGAAAGGATTTTGAGTATTCATCGAATTTGATCTATGAAGAATCAACTGTTATTGTATGACAATTTAAAAAACCAAGGTGCCCTTTGCCGCTAATTCAGTCTTGCCAATGAAGTGGCAGAATGTTTAGCAGAGAATTTCTGGAAATTTCATTGCCTCACAGGGTGACACTGCATTTTAATATTAATTGTCTATGGTTAATTACAGCAGGATAGCCTCAGAGAGCCACATTTCTGAAGTGAGTTTGTACTGTAAATTCCTTTGTAAGGAATTCCTGTGTAGAGGAATATCCCAGAAAATGTAGCAAGGAAAGAGGTGATGCTTCCCATGGCAAAAAAAAGTGGCGAGAGTGAAAGTTTGCTCAGATGCCAGGGGACACAGCGGGTTTGTGAGTGTGTGGGGTCGCCATGTTACCCCTGAGCGAGTTCAACCTGCAGTGTGGCCTGTAGGAGGGCTGGAGAGGGTGACCCCTCTCTTCCTCAGGGTTCAGCTGACCCTTCAGCACAACTGCTCTTTTGTCTTTTGAGAAAAGTTCAATCTCTCAGTGTCAGCCTTCTAGGACTTGTAGTTTTCAGAAGTTCTCTCTTGTCATATACAAAAAGGGGCTTGATTCCATTTGTCTCTATTTCCGGGAGGAGGATGGTCCATGCCATGGCGTGTGTACGTTGGAGGACAGCTGTCCTGAGTCACTCCACTCTGGTTCAGGGCGTCAAACTCAGGTCAGGCTTGGCAGCAAGCGCCTCTCCTGCTGAGCCATCTCGCCAGCCCCTGAGGTTTGCTCTTTTTCCTTCCTTCCTGTCCTGAACAAATCAATCCTAAAGTTATTAAGTCTGAGTAATGAGGACATATCTGGAGCCCATGAGGGATGCTAAGGACACAAACAACAGGCCCAAAGTGGCATGAAGAAGGCTCACTGCAGGGAGTGATAAGAGCCTGAGATGTTGGAAGAGGCTCTGTGAGGACTGTGGTGGTTACAGTCAAGACCCTAGGGTAGATCTGGGGAGTCCCTGCCTTGAGAGCTCTGAGGCAAGAGGTCAGATGTGAAAAATGAGACCCTGAGAAGCCAAAGGATGCTTTGCGTACAGCATCTGCCCAGGCAAATATAAAGTACATATGGATGTGTGCCTGCACACCTAGGTACAGACAGCTGGGTGGCAGAGAGCAAGCATGGCGGCCGGCACTGCGTCTCAACACACACCCTCATGAGAAGCAGAGAGCAGAGGTGAGGCCCTGCAGAGCTGGATGGGAAGTGAGCCAGTAAGAGAGTCTGCTCCAGCCACCATGGGGAATGGCCTTTCAGGCCAGGCAGAAACAGTCTGGGGTGTTTAAACGAAGAGGGAGGACCCTGAATCAGAGGCCACTTGGTGTGTGCCTGACCCTGGGGAGGCAAGTCTGGGATGTCACGTAAGTCTAATGGCATGTGACATTTTATGGGACTTTGAAGCCCCATAAAATCCTGCCAGAGTTCAAGGGGAAGAGATAGTGCCCAGTTGAGACTGGCAGCTGCCCGTCTATAGAGCCAAGCCCCAGAGCTGACCGTCTAGGTAACTCCACAGAATTCCCACTCCCTCTGGGGCTGAGAGCAGACCTGAGACCACTTCTACCGAAAAGTCACAGCCTGCTTCTAGCTACAGTAGGACCTAAGAGAGTCAGACATAGAGAGGCTGTCCGCAGAAGGCCTGGCCTGGAACTTTCATCAGTCCCAAGGTCACAATGGTCAGGGAAAGGCCAAGACCTCTGCCCTTGAGCTCTTGTCATGGACAGGCGTTCGCAGTGGAAGAGGGACTGGGAGGAAGGCCACAGGGTAATTGCAAGCCCTGCTGTCTGCAGCTGGCATTTTATCTTGATGCATCTTTGCTGTACTGGGGATGGGGAAGCCAGGACCTTGCACACGAATATTACTGAGCCACACCCCTAGTTCCCCAGTAGCTTTTATGAGTAAAGAAAGAAAAGACCTTCTTGCCCGCCTCCCACTGTTTCCTAAGAGTGCACAGTTGCTGGACAGGTTTGAGCAGCACCTGGTGTCAGGATGCAGCTTGCAGCCCTTGCGGCCCTTTTGTGCTCATTCTCGAAAGTACCAGGAACCCCGCCGGCCCCTGGAGCAGAGTCCTCGATGGAACATAGACGGGATGCCCTCCGTGCCTTACAGGAGCCTCGGAATCCCCACCCTCTGGCCCCACTGTTCTTTCTCAAGCTGGACGTCCAAGTATGCCCCAGCTCTGAGCAGGAGAACTCCCCACCACTGTGAGAAAGGTGGCCACAGGCTCTATCTATGCAGGCAGCAAGGCAAAGCAAGGTAGGGCAGTGCTCCTGCCAGGAGGTCTCAGCTGCGCCGGACGGTCACAGGTGCTGTCACTGCCTGGGTGGCTCTGCCTGCTCTGCCATCATCCTCTGCTGCCGACCATTCAGGGGCAGGGAGAGCCAGCAAGGTCCATGGAGGACCTTGGTAGGGGCAGCAGGGACAAGCAGACCTCCAGATCAGGCTTGTTCTCCACGGAAACACTGGCTCCCTGGAGCACCCCAGACCTTAGGGTCTGCAGATCTGTCATCCCCACTTTCATGGGGGATCCTTAGTGCTGAGGTCACCCTCTCCTGTGACTTGGGCCATTCTTAAGACCTCCCACCAGATAAGCAGCAAGGTTGCCTACATCCTGACCATCCTCGAGGGCAGCTTTGTTGTTTGCTTCATTTTGATTGTTCAGGTAGGGTCTATGTACCAGGTGGTAGTGGCGCATGCCTTTAATCCCAGCAATCAGGAGACAGAGGCAAGCAGGTTAGTCTCTGAGTTCAGGGTCAGCCAGGGCTACACAGAGAAACCCTGTCTTGAGCCCCACCACCATGAACCTCACTTATGTAGACCAGGATGGCCTTAAACTCACAGGGAGCAATCACACCCAGCTTCAGGGACAGTGCTGGTGGAAGTGCGGAAGAGCAGCCAAGTCAACAAGAACCACCTGTGGCAGCTTCAGCCTTGCCCCAGGTGCTCCTGTCTCACCCACTGTCCCCTGAACCCAGAACCCCTTGGGGGCTAGCCTTTCTACCTGCTCTGTGACTGCTGCCCCGAATTTGACCAAGTGGGAGTCCCAAGCATTCATAACCGTTGTGATCCATGCTCTGCTCATCTGTGGCCTTGACCCAGGCCCTCTCGTCAGCTTCTGCTCACTCCATTTGCCCCAATCTTGAGGACTGTGACCCCATCCTTCCCGGGACATGAGGGTCTTGTGCTCTGGGCAACAGCCACTGAGGGTGGAGCAGAACTGCAGGAGGGTTTGTAGCTGCCTGCTTTTCTGTGCTCACTAACTGGCTTCCCGGGACAGCTGCCGCTTCTGAGTGGAGCTGCTTGCAGATGAAAAACAGTCAGAACTCCACACAAGCAGGCACCCGGGAACCCGTACTAGCTCCTCCTGGCCTAGGGCCCTTCCAGCATCCCCATAGGGCCTGCTGCTGTCCCAGTGGCCCAGCCTTGCGGCTTCGGCTTCGCTGTATACAAACAGCTTGGCTGGGGAGAGCCTCCTGAAGGCGAGGAGTGGGCGGGGTGTCAGAAACAGACTCAGAAAGAACCTCAAATTAGCCCAGGCCTTGGAAGCTTGCCAGCAGCAGCACGCTGGCTTCCCTGTTCCAAGGCAGTTTTGACACGGAGCTCCAGAAGGCAGGCATGGCACAGCCTCGTGCCTGAGGCTGCAAGTTTCACAAAGGAGCTTCCAAGCAGCTTAGGTGTGGCACAGAGCGTGGGCTCTTCAGAATAGAGATCACATGGGGCAGGCGGTGGTTCATGCCTGTTACCTCAGCACTTTGGAGGAGGAAATAGGATTTTCATGGGTTCAAGACTAGCTGGGACTACATAGTTCTAGACCAGCCTGGACTACATAATGAGACCCTGCCTTAATTTTTTTTTTTTTGTTTTTTTTGTTTTTTTGTTTTTTGTTTAAAGCCGCCAAATAGGAGTGGCACTCGGGTGTTCACGCTCTGGATCCCAAAGCTCTCATAAAACACCCAGCGTGTGGGAAGCGGGGCTGTGGCTTTGGATAAGGTCCATTTTCCATGCTTCAGGAAGCAGAGAAGAGTACAAAGGGTCCCTCCTAGCAAATGAGTGTGGGGTGGAGTAAGGGTGGCTTTTGCACAGTCACAGTACCTCGTAGTTCTTGTGACTCTGCTGAGCAGCCATGTTGCTGCATCTGCCTGGGGTCCCAGAGCCACCACGGCCCACCAAAGACGACAGATAAAGGCACAGTGTCACCGTTTCCATCAGGCTGGGCACCACCCCTGTCCAGGCTTCCAAGAGCAACATTTGGAAATTGAGTGTTTGATTTTAGATTTCTGCGGTCTCGTGTCGCCTGAGCTGGCTTCATATGCTCTGTAGTCAGGGTAACCTTGGACTTGTGTTGCTCCTGCCTGTGCGTCCTGGGTGCTGTGCTTACTGACATGTTCCACCATCACCAGTCTGAAATTTTTGATGAAAGAATAAATGAAAACTGGCCAGTCAGGAGAAGGGGATGTCTAGAGAGACGGCTCGGCAGTTTCAAGCCCTGGCTGCTTTTCCAGAGGACCCTGGTTCAGTCTCCAGCAGCTACGGGGCAGTCACAGCCATCCACAGCTCCAGCTGCAGGAATCCGATACCCTTGCCTGACCGCCTCAAGCACCGGGCAGGCACGTGGTGCACAGACACACATGCAGGCAAACTCCATAACCCATAAAAGAAAAAGAAAAAAAGAAACATAAAACCCACAAAAACTGGCCTGGGGGAGAGAGGCAGGACAGGGTGGGCTCGAGACTGGTGTACAGTGTCCTATGCAAGAAGTAGCCCAGGCCCAATAGCACAGCCTCAGGAGGGCTCACCTGGCAGACACAGCCCATTGGGCCCCCAGGACTGAGACCAGTACCCTCCACTTTAGTGACAAAGCAGATGGCCTGTATTAGCTACCATGGGCCATTATGACAATATCCAACATAAGGAACTCAGAGGAGCAAGGGGTTCTTTCAGCTGGTGGTTTTCAAGGTTACCATCCACCGGCACTTGGCCACGCACTTAGGCAGAGTTTCATGGCAGCAGGAGCGTGTACTGGAGGAGGCTCTTCTTTCCATCTAGCTGTGTGTGTGGTGGCGGGCGGAGCCAGCAGCTTTTGTACCTGGCTTTTCCGTGTGCACTCAGGTCCTCAACCTTGTTCAGCAAGTACTTTACCCACTGAAGCATCTCAGTGGCCTCCCCTTCCCATCCCGGTGGACAGACAGCTCTGAAGTAGATCAGGAGCCTGATACAACCTTCAAATCTGCGCCCCAGTGGCCTGGTTCCCTTCAGGGTTTCCTCAGCCTCCCGAAACAGTGCCACCAGCTGCAGACAAAGAACTCTGAGACCCTAGGAGGCATCTCAAACCACTCCTCAGCCCAGCTGGAAGGAGAGCAGCCCATAGGGCAGAGCACCTGCACAGCAGTGGGGTGCTCAGCCTTGTCTGCTTGGGCCTGCGCACCCACTTGTAAAAGGGACATTGGCTGATTGCTGGGGCTGTGCAAGCTGTGTGAGACCCGCTTAATCAGGCTCTGGTCCTGGGAGCCCCAGATGCTGCCCGTAGCTGAGTTGTTTGTGTTGGCCCGTGGCAGGCTAACTGAGGAGTCCGAGGGCCAGAGGGCTGTGTGCTGGGGAGGCTGGGTGGAGGTCAGGCACCGCTGCCCATGCTGGGGAGAGGGGGGACTCTGTGAGCTGATGGCAGACCTCTGGGCTAGCTCTAACCACAGCAGGTCCAAAAGAGCAAGCACCTCCTCAGATGAGAAGGGCTGCCTACTGACAGAACAGACCCTCTCGCCTGGACACCCAGGCAGCTCTGAAAGCCCAGGCTGCCTGCCTGGCCCCTGGGCAGCATGCAGAACTATCTTAGGAGTCCCGAGACAGGAACCCCGCCCAGGCACTGCACTGCTCCTTGGCTAATGGAGTGCACACTGAAGACTAACGCACCGTGTCTGGTCACCTCCAGGCAAGTCCATCCCAGCCCCTCAGGGCTAGTAACATTTGATTTTTTTAAATTCACTGAAACAAAAGATTTCAGCCTACAGCTTGTGCTCCTCCTGGCGAGCCCTGGGCCCAGGGCGGCTGTTTCACGGCGAGCCAACCTCTCTGTCTTGTTTATTCCTGCAATTTCTCCACCTTCTGCCTCCGTGTCCTACACAGGTGATTAGGGAGTCTAATTGGTTTGCCTGTAAAAAGATAATTAATTGGTATTTCCTTCACAGAGAGGTCAGGCTGCCCCCTCGGATCCCTGCAAAGCCCCCTCCCTTGAGGTGGCCCAGCGACCTTTATCTTGCTGATAAAGCCATAATTGCCATCAGCACTGACATAGGCCTTAGGGTTGGGTCCCAGAGATTAAGAGTCCTGTTCCTGGGGCCCCTTGGTTGGGAGAGGTGGCAAATGTAGCTTCCAGGGCAGGAGAGCCTCCAAAAATGTGCCAGGAATAGCGGTAGAGCTCTTGGTAGGTACTACATTAACAACTTGCTTGCGGAGGTCCTGCCTCAGAACTGCTGGAAGAGAGAAACCCCCTCAGGGACAGGGTGGGGTGATGTGCAGAGCTGGAATGGCTCTCCCTTTCAAGCACTGGAAGTGACCCCAGGGGCGGCTAGTGGTGGAAGACAGATGCTTCTATTGACAGCACTATCTGATAGCGGCTTATCTCCGCTCAGCTGTAAGGTCTTAAGCCTTTAGGAGGTTCTTGCAGTCTTTAGCTTTATCTCTGTCGTGGTTCAGCCTGACAGGACCAAGTTTACAGACAGGGTGGACACAGGAGAGTGCTGCCCCGGGGCGAACTGAGCAAGAGGTCCGGAGATTCTCCGCAGCAGGAGAAAACTGGTCACGACCTCCTCAGGTGCTCCCTGCAATGGGACCTGCAGGATGATGGACCAGGAGCAAATGGCCCTGGGGACACAAGAGGCAGCTGGTGAGAGAGGCTGGTGGAGAGTCTGAGGAATGGGTAGCTTCAGGGGGCAGAGGGGAAGGGCTCAAGTCAGAGGACTGAGGAGGGGCTGGCTGCCTAGCACCCTGGCAGAGCTGAGGGCGTGACCCCACAGACAGACAAAACCCTTAGAAGCTCAGGACAGCCCTCTCAGGGTCCTGACAGTGGTCTGAGAAATGAGTTACAGGGCAGATTGGGGACAGAGAGCCCGGTGGGGGCATCGTGGTCATCCCACTGCAGTCGTGGCCTGGACTCGAGCATGGGGCAGTGGAGTTGCCCATGGAGTAGAATAGTGAGAGAAGTAGGGACAACTAGCCGAAAAGGGTGTCTGTCCAGGGGGAGAAGAGGATTGTGAATGTGATACCTACCTGCCTCCATGAGAACTGGGAGGGGCACGGGCAGAACAGAGGTCAGCTTATACGAGGGGTGCCAGCAGCAGGGCCTGGCCTAGTGTGGGACTGGGCAGTAGCCGGTGACAAAGGAGCAGGCTAGGTGACAGTTACCCTGAGGCCAGGGTGTAGACGGTACTGACGGCATTCTCGGGAATCCTGGATCTTCAGCCACTACGGACAAGCGTGGACAGACGCACGTTTGTTCCCGGACGGCGGTGCTACGCACCACCTTCACCTCCTGTTTCTAGTAAGAACAGTCAGCAAGGTCGCCTCCAGCTGGCAAGCCTTCCGGTGGCTCCCTTTCCATGCGCTGCGGGTGCCTCTTGCCCTTTCCCCGGCCTCCTCTCTCCTAAGACTCCTAAGACTCCTCTCTCTTAAGACTCTGACCACAGAGCTAGTGTAGAAGCAGTAGCTGGCGACCTTGGCTGGCCCGTGTGGACACCGTCCCTGCCAGGCAGAGGCCTGCTATGTGAGCAGTCTGTTAGGCCACAGGGATCAAAGAGGCAAAGGTGGGGCCTGAAGACATCTCTTGCTTGCAATGACAAGGGTCGAGGCTGACCAGACAGCCTCTACAGTTCCCCCCCTCCCCCCGGCCACCCAGCGCCCTACCTGGGCACAAGCCTTTGAGACATGAAGGCAGAGCTGACATCTTGATTCCAAAAGCTGTTGTTTGAGACTGGGCTTCTCTGTGGAGCCCCGGCCATCCTGAAGCTCACTCTGTGGAGCCCCGGCCATCCTGAAGCTCACTCTGGAGGAGGTGGCAAACTGGTGCCACTTCCCACACGGTCCTCCATTGTGCAGAGAGCTGGAAACCCTGTTGTCAGCATTGCAGTTCCCAGTCACTGCCCAGGACGCCAGTGGTGCCCGCACAGCGCTGCGGGGAAGGACGTTAGTAAGGAACGTCCTTGCATAGGAAAAGGTTTTATTAATGTACCGTGAGACAAAATTAATACACCTCTGAGAGAAGTAACTCTCCCGCCTGTAATTTGGAGATACTTCACAGGCCCAGCTCCCGCAAACTGGACTCTGAGGAGGAGAATTAATGTCTCTAGCTCCAGGGCCTTGCCTCGAACACAGATGAAAGACTCCTGCGCTCACCCTTGTCCCACCAGAAGACCCCTGTACCCTACAGAGACATTGTCCTGGGACATCTCGGCACCCCTAATGATACTGGCCCGGACTCTACCCCCCTCCTCCAGGACCCCAGCCCGGGGTGCCCTCTGCTCTACCCTTGTCTTCTTGCCTTTGCTGCGTCTTTTGTAAAAGACCCTGACTTGTGCAGCTCCCGCTCCGAGGCCGTGCTGCAGCCAGAGCTTCCCATTTTAGTCCACCAGCTCTCAAGGGTCTGTGTCTCCTCCCCAGTCAGGAACCCCCTTGGGGAAAGGGCTATTGGGAGGACCCTGAATCTTGGTCCTACAGAAAAGTGGGCTTGGGTGCGCATATGTGTTTGGGAGGGACCACCTCGACCTGCCCACACCAGTGTTCACGCTGCTGGCTCTGTGCCCTGCTCACACTGCCGTGGCCAGGCGCACACTGCTCGCGCTGCGCGCCTCTCTCCACACACTCCCTGGCACACTGTCCTAGCCATCCTGCCCCGTCCATCCACCTGAGCCAGACTCCTCCTGTCTGTCCTACCTCTCTCCTATCTGCCTGTCTACCGCCTCTCCTAGCCTCCATACTTCCCTGTGCACACTCCTCTGTCTTGGGCTGGCTCAGAGAAACAGGCAGGACGACGGTTCATCCCCAGCCAGGCTCCATGTCTTGCCCCTGCCCACTCGCCTGGTAGCAAGGCAACTCTCCTTTTGTGCAGAGTTCATAGGACCTCTCTCTGCTTTATTTTCCTGGGCAAATCTGCTCAGTCAGGAGACTTGAGCCCTGCTGTCCCGCAGCCTGTCAGCGAGTGGAGCACGGTTGTGCTGAATTTGTGGACGTCCTCCTCGGACCCCCTCCGCCTGGGATGCAGCCCTTTCTGTTCCTGTCCGACAAGGTTGAGGTAGGGCCTGAGGCCTTGGGGGACTCCTTCTTAACACCACCGTGCTCCTCTGAACCTTTTCTCTTCTTCTGCCTGACTAGAAGGCTGGCAACCAGCCCCAAGGTGGCCAGAGTCCCCTGGAGGTGCTACCCACTGCCCAGGAACCTCTAAAAGGCACCAGGTGAGAAATGCACTAGCTGGGGTCTGCCACTGCCAGGCCCTGGCCTTTGTCAAACACATGCCTGAGCTGCCTCCCGCCTGCAACTCAGAGGGCCCCAGGCCGAGGGGTCTGTGGGGCGGTGGCCAGGAGGAGTTGTAGGAACACAGAGCGCCTGTTTGGAACCTGTCACTAGAGAATGAGCTGCTGAGCACAGCACTCATGTCTTCATGGCTGACAGCCTCGCTCTCAGTAACTCACCCAGGAAGGCCCAAGGAGAGCAGTCTGCCTGCTGCCGCCCTCTTGATGCAAAGCCTGCACCCCAACACCAGGTGGAGCCCAGGAGGCCTGGTAACAGTAGCAGAGGAGAGACTCCTGGCCCTCAGAGGTAGATAGCCATCAACAGAGGCCACACAGGAAAGTTCTGTATTAAGTAGGCATCACTGCTGGGGGGGGGGGGGCAGCATGGAATGGACATGTTTTCTCACCATTCCGTGCCAGCCTGTGTTGTAGGCACACCCAGTCAGGTGCTGTAACTAGCCCCATTTCACAGAGGAGGAAACTGAGGTCTGAGGATTTACCATTCAGCAACAGTTCTCCTAAATCAAGTCTGGGTTTCTGTCTGACAAATCAGAAGGCTGCTTGTCACGTGGGAGGTAGAGAGACAGGATATGGCAGCCAGCTCCGTCCCCACTCCTCCAGCACCTGAGCGCTATGGTTGTGGTAGGTACCTTGCAGAGCAGCCAGCACCACATTCCAGGTGCTCGGCTAGTGGAACTTGTGGGTTGTGGACCTTCACTGGACCTTTTTAGAGCAGGAGGTCCTGGCAAACTTGAGAGACTGGTGAGCAGGGCAGGCCAGGGCCAGGGAAGACTGTGGGCTGGAAACCGTTTTCCTGAGACGGCCAGGAACAAGCTTAGGGATAGGCGAAGGGTGCCTCCGTGTTACCAGTTCTCCCTAGAGGCTCAGCAGCACCTGCCCCATTCAGAAGGCAGGTGCCCAGGGGTGTGTGTGGGGGGGGTTCACAGGAAGTGCCCAGAGCAAGGCCAGAACAGGCTGACCCAACAGCAATGCCACAAGGGAAGAGCTATGGCAGGGATGGAAGGAGGGGGCCTGGGGCTGCCAGAGCTGAGGCTGCCTCCTGGCTCTCCCACAGTGAGATTGCTCATCACTGACACACTGGGTGTAGGAAGAGCCAGAACTCTGGAGGCTGGTGAAGTGTTGGCGAACTGACAAGCCTTTGATGCCCCTTAAAAGGCGGCAGCGGGACAGAGCCTCTTACAGCAGGAGGTGTGTCCCGTGCTGCTCTGAGTCAGGGTCTGTGAATCGACCATGAAGCATGTCTGTACAACAGCCAAAGCTGATTTAAAAATATAACCCAGATCTGGCTAGCAAGGAGCGCCCATTGGCCCAGCGTTTCCACCCAGAGAGAACGTGAGCCCACAGTGCTCACTGGGGTCACTCATGCTGGCTACCTCAAGGCCCAGGATGCTCTCTGGCCCCATGGAGACCCACTGCCAAGGGTGTCCTCCAGAAAAGATGGAAGATAGCCAGTCCACCCCCCACCCACCGCCAAGGGCCTTCTCCAGAAAAGATGGAAGATAAGCAGACCATCCCTCCACCCACTGTCCACGAAGGACAGTGTGCAATTAAATGACCACAGATTAGTATTCCTGGACCCTGAGATGCAGCTAAGTCAGTGTGCAAATTCAAAATGGCCCACGATTTCGGAGCGTGCTTGTGACCCAGCTTACCCTACTTTCTGCATTTCTTCCAGCATCAGAGTGTTCTAGGCTAAACTCAGACTCCACCTCCTGCTGCTGAGTGTTCTAGGCTAGGCTCAGACTCCACCTTCTGCTGCTGGGATTAAGGTCATTCTCCCAAGATCCTTGCTGCCAAGCAGCTGGTCTCCTGTGTCCAGGATATAGAAACGCAGAGGGAACTTTACATTTTTTGAGTCATTTATTTTTGAGATAGGATCTAGTGTAGCCCAAGCTGGTCTGGATCTTGTTTGTATTGCTGAGGGTGACCTTGAACTTCCAACCTTCCCGCCTCCTGATGCTGAGAGTTAGGATTACAGGCCTGCACGACCACACCTGTTTTATATAGTGCCGGTGGTGGAGCCCAGTGCTGCATGTGTAATAGGCAAGCCGTCTACCAACAGAGCTGAATCCTGGAGAGGCAACGTTAGGTTACAACAACTGCTGTCCACAGGCGAACCCTGGCCTCACGGAGCGCCCCAGCCCCTCAGCACCGTATTCTCAGCCATGAGCACCCCAGCCCCTCAGCACCGTATTCTCAGCCATGAGC